>NC_083401.1:7765668-8065668 GCF_020745735.1 Hemiscyllium ocellatum | reverse complement strand
AGGAAGCTTATGATAGCCACAAAAAAACTCAATACTGCGAATATCTAATGGTATAAATTATACAGGGATGAAGTTACAAAACAAATAAGGAACTCATCAAGAGAGTTAATAAAAATATTAACAAAATAGAGGAAAGAAAACCCAAAGATATTTTACCAGCATAGAAAGAACAAAAGGATCATTAAGGAAAACGTGAGTTCTGTCAGAGATGACGAAGGGAATTTGTGTGAATACGGGAAGAATTTTATGTGCGTTTTTGTCTCTGTATTCACAAAGGAAAGGGATATAGTAATCCAAGAGGAACAGTGTGAAATATTGAACAAAATAATCACAAGAGAGGAAATGTTAGAGGGATTGGAAGCCTTGTACATGTGGGCGGCACGGTGGCACAGTGGTTAGCACTGCTGCCTCACAGCGCCTGAAGACCCGGGTTCAATTCCCGACTCAGGCGACTGACTGTGTGGAGTTTGCACGTTCTCCCCGTGTCTGCGTGGGTTTCCTCCGGGTGCTCCGGTTTCCTCCCACAGTCCAAAGATGGCCATGCTAAATTGCCTGTAGTGTTAGGTAAGGGTAATGTAGGGGTATGGGTGGGTTTCGCTTCGGCGGGTCGGTGTGGACTTGTTGGGCCGAAGGGCCTGTTTCCACACTGTAAGTCTAATCTAATCTAATCTAATCTATAAGTCTCCAGGGTTAGATGGATGTTGAAGGAGGTCAGACAGCAAACAGCTCTGAGGATTATTTTTCCAATCTTCACTGGTCACAGATGAGGTGCCAGAGGACTGGAGGAACGCAAATGTGGTTCCATTGTTTAAAAAGGGGACAAAGGAAATGCCAAGCAATTATAGGCCAGTTAGTCGTGGGAAAATTGTGAGAATCAATCCTGAGAGATTGGATAAACTGTCATTCAGAAAAATATGGACTGGCCAGGGATAATCAGCTTGGCTTTGTTAAGGGAAGGTCATGCCTTACAAATTTGATTGAATTCTTTGAGGAAATGACAGAGAGAATCAACGCAGTGGATGTTGTCCACAAGGTTTTACAATGTCCCACATGACGGACTGGTCACAGAACATAAAAACCAATAGGATACAGGGGAATGTGATGAATTGGATCCAAAGTTGGCTCAGTGACAGGAAACAAAGGGTAATGGTCGATGGTTTGTGAGTGGAAAGCGGCTTCAAGTGGTGTTCCATTTGGCTTGGTGCTGGGACCTCTGCTTGGTTTTGTACAGTATCGAGTTGGACTTGAACATGGGCAGCACAATTGGGACATTTTGCAGATTTCACAAAGATTAGCCATGAGGTGGATAGTGTTGAAGATAGCTGTAAGCTCCACAATGGTACAGATGCTGCCAGACCTGCTGAGCTTTTCCAGCAACTTCTGTTTTTGTTTCTAGTAGGGGAATAGTTAGGGTATGGAATGCACTAGCTGGAAATATGGTAGTGGCAGGTTTAATTGAGGTATTCAAGAGGATATTAGATGATTATTTGGATAGTAATGGGAGGAGACGAGCAGTGGGTAATAGAATCAGTGAAGGCACAGTGGGCTACATGGCCTTTATCTGCGCTGTAACATCAGCTCTGTGATTCTATCATTCATTCTTCCTTGGCTAGATTTGGCTGAGAGCTCTCTCTCTCTCTCTCTCTCTCTCTCTCTCTCTCTCTCTAAAGATGCATCTCAGACTTCTTCCTTAGTGTTTCCCAGCTTTAATTCCACAAAGTAACTATTGCTGGAATTACCTCTGGCAGCCTTCCTGTCTTCTATTTTCTTAGAAACCTTCAGTTCCACACCTTTGAATGACTTGAGTTGTTATTACCTCTCGTTGTGATTGTTACTGAGATAACATACTGAAAAAAAAATGTTGGAGAAACTCGGCAGGTCTGGCAGAATTCTGATTAAGAGTCACTGGACTCGCAACATTAACTCTGCTTTCTTCCCACGGATGCTGCTAGACCTGTTGAGTTTCTCCAGCAATTAATGTTTTTGTTTGTGATCGCCAGCATTTTATTTTAATTGAGATAACGTGTCAGTCTGTCTGCTGTCAGCCAACAAGAGTCATCATGTCACTTCTGGGAACCACCTTGTATGAAGTTGTGTCCATTTTGTAAAGACAGGTCACATTTCTGACCCAGGGACCTTTTACAATTTCATCTCAAACTGACTGAGATTTTATCCTTTTCCAGGTAAAAAGGAATGTCTTCAAAGAGACAAGATATCTTGAGATAGTGATTGTGGGGGACAATGAATTGGTGAGTTTCTGAACATGTCTTCTTCAATGGCTGAGGCTTTGTTAGGACTGACAGTACAGAACCAGGAACTAGGCTCGGAAGGAAGGAGGGGAAACAGGAGTTACAGATTAATATCAGCCTTGGGTTTTTAAAAGGTGGAAGAGCATGGAAGGGAGGACCAAGGACAGTTACAAATTCCATCATTTCTCACAGTCACTCACTTGATTGAGTTTTTTGAAGAAGTGACAAAGAAGATTGATGAAGGCAGAGTGGTGGACATTTCCCACATGGACTTCAGTTAGACAAGGTTCTGCATGGTAGACTGATTAGCAAGGATAGTTGAAAATGTGTTGCTGGTTAAACCACAGCAGGTCAGGCAGCATCCAAGGAATAGGAAATTCGACGTTTCGGGCATAAGCCCTTCATCAGGAATGAGGAGAGGGTGCCAGGCAGGCTAAGATAAAAGGTAGGGAGGAGGGACTTGGGGGAGGGGCGATGGAGATGTGATAAGTGGAAGGAGGTCAAGGTGAGGGTGATAGGCCGGAGTGGGGTGGGGGAAGAAGATTGCAGGTTAGGAGGGCGGTGCTGAGTTGAGGGAACCGACTGAGACAAGGTGGGGGGAGGGGAAATGAGGAAACTGGAGAAATCTGAGTTCATCCCTTGTGGTTGGAGGGTTCCCAGGTGGGAGATGAGGCGTTATGAGGTGATTAGCAAGGATATATCATATGGGATTCAAGGAAGGCTAGCCATTTGGATACAAGATTGGCTTAAAGTTTGGAGACAGAGGGTAGTGGTGGAGGGTTGTTTTTCAGACTGGAGGCTTGTGATGAAGGATCGGTGCTAGGCCCATTGCTTTTTGCCATTTATATAAATGATTTGGATGTGAACATAGGAGGCATGGTTAGTATGTTTGCGGATGGCACCAAAATTGGTGATGCATTGAACAATGAAGGAGGTTACCTCAGAGTATGAAGTCACATGACACAACATTATAGTCCAACTGTATAAGTCCTGCCTTGATTTGCCTTAGCAAAATGCAACACCTCACGTTTATCTAAATTAAACTCCATCTGCCATTCCTCGGCCCTTCGGCCTATCTGATCAAGGACCCATTGTACTCAAAGATTATGTGGAGATACCGATGTTAGTCAAAAAGAGAAAGGAGGCTTATATAAGGTTTAGGAAACTGAAGGCAGCCAGATCCCTTGAAGAATACGAAGATAACAAGATAGACCTCAGACAAGGAGGGCTAAAAGGGGCTATGAAATGTCTTTGGCATTCAGGATTAATGGAAAGTCGTGATGCAGCTTATATGTATACAAGGAGAAAGGGGGTAGCTGGGGAAAGGGTAGATCCACTCAAAGACAAAGGAGGGAATTTCTCTGTTGAGCGAGAGGAAGTGGGTGTACCAGTACTTTGCATTGGTGTTCACACAGGAGAAGGGCATGTGAATGGCGAGTCTTGGGAGAGGTATGTTGATATTCTAGGGCGCAATGATAGCAGAAAGGAGGATGTGTTAGGTGTTTTGAAAAGTATTAAGGCAGACAAGTCACCAGGACCTGATGGGATCCATTCCGGAACACTGAGGGAGAAAATTGCTGAGGCCTTAAGGAGAGGTCTCAGAGGACTGGAAAATCACTAACATTGTTCCTTTGTTTAAGAAGGGCAACAGTGTGGTAAGTTGGGAAATTATAGAATTGGGGACAGGATATACTCACTTTTCAAAAAAATATGGACTTATTAGCAATAGGTAGCATGGCGTTGAGCAGGGAAGGTAGTGTCTCACAAAATTGATCAAGTTTTTTGAGGAAGTGACAATGATGATTGATGAGGGCAGGGCGGTATATGTTATCTACATGGACTTTAGCAAGGCCTTTGACAAAGTCTCTCGTGGTGGGTTAGTACAGAAAATGAAGTTACATGGGATCCACGGTGTGCCGGTAAGATGGATACAGAACTGGCTTGGTCATAGAAGGCAGAGAGTAGCAGGGGAAGGGTGTTTTTCTGACTTGGGAATTGTGACCAGTCGTGTTCCGCAGGGATCAATCCTGGGATCCCTGCTGTTTGTAATATAGCCCTGTGGTTTGTAATATATATACATGATTTGGAAGAGAATGTAGATGTTCTGACTGGTAAGTTTGCAGATTGGAGGAGCTGTAGGTAGTAATGAGAATGGCAGAGGATACTGTGGGATATAGATTGGCTGGAGGCAGGGGGAGAAAAATGGCAGATGGAGTTTCATCCAGACAAATGTAAAATGATGCATTTTGGAAGAGGGTACATAGAAGTGCATTAAATGCAGAATTTTTAGAAGCATTAACACACAGAGGGATCCAGGTGTTCAGGCCCACAATTCCCGGAAAATGGCAACACGAGTGGATAAGGTGGTCAAGGAGGCATGTGACACACTTGCCTTCATTGGTCAGGGCATAGATTGTAAAACTTGGCAAGTCATGTTGCAGCTGTATAGAAGTTTAATTAGGCCACATTTGTAATATTGTATACCTTTCTGGTTGCCACATTACTAGAAGGAAACAGAGGCTTTGGAGATGGTATAGAAATGGTTTTACCAGGATGTTGCCTGGTTTGGAGGATATTAGCTAAGAGGAGAGATTGGACAAACCTGTTTTGTTTTCACTTGAAGGTTGGAGGCTGAGGGTCTACCTGGTAGAAGTTTACAAAATTATGAGAGGCATTAGTAGAATGGATAATCCGAGTCTTTTTCCCAGGTAGAAATGTCAATTACTGGGAGACCTAAGTTTAAGGTTAAAAATCACACAACACCAGGTTATAGTCTAACAGGTTTAATTGGAAGCACTAGCTTTTGGAGCGCTGCTCCTTCATCAGGTGGTTGTCTTCACCAGGTTGAAGGTAAAAGGGGGAAAGTTCAAAAGAGATGTGAGAAGCAAGTTTTTTTACACAGAGGGTGGTAAGTGCCTGGAATGCACAGCCAGAGGAAGTGGTGGAGACAGATACAATAGTAACATTTAAGCATCTTGACAGATACCTGAATAGGCAGGTAATAGAGGGGTATGGACTGCGTAGGGCAAAAGGTTTTCAATTTGGAAAGGCACGTGTTGGTGCAGGCTTGGCAGGCCAGAAATCCTGTTTCTGTTCTCTACTGGGCTTTGGAGCAGCAGGAGCGGGTAATTTGGATCGTTAAACGTACTCCACCGTACTGTAAGTTCATGGGCTGATCATGGTCTCAGCTCCACTTTCCTGTCTGTCCTCTTCAATCTCTTCTCTATGAAAATTCTATCTAACTCTGCCTTGAGTTAAGGCACAGCCTTTGTTTCCTTCTAGGAAATAGAATTCCATTCTCTGATGTTTCTTTGAAAGAAGAATAATTCTTTCTTTTGTCTTAAAACCAGACCTGTAATGTCAGTTTCCCCACAAGAAGAAACATCTTCCAGTATCCTCCCTGTCCTGTCCTCTCAGTAGGATCACCTCATCTTCTCAACTCTAATGGATACAGGCTTAACCTGTTCAAACCCTCCTCATAAATTGAACCTTTTATACCAAGAATAAGTTGTCTTTTTTTAAATACAAGACCAAACTGTGTAAAGTGTCCCAGGTGTGGTCTTACCAATAAAAGCAAATTACTGCGGATGCTGGAATATGAAACCAAAAGAGAAAATGCTGGAAAATCTCAGCAGGTCTGGCTGCATCTGTAAGGAGAGAAAAGAGCTGATGTTTCGAGCCTAACTGACCCTTTGTCAAAGCTTATTTCCACTTGCTAATTTTTTACCCATTCACTGGACCTGTCTATATTCCTTTGGAGATTGTCTCTCTTTTCTTCACAACTTACTTGTCATCTCTCTTGGTATCACTGGCAAATTTAGCTCCTATACTTTCAGTACCTTCATCCAAATTATTTACATTTACTATAAATCATAAAGCCTCTTTATTGCAACCCACTTGTTACATCTTGCCATAAAGATCCATTTATCTTTACACTCTGCTCCCTGTTAGCTCACTAAACCTTTATCTGTGCTAATATGGGGCGGCACGGTGGCTCAGTGGTTAGCACTGCTGCCTCACAGCACCAGCATCCCAGGTTTGATTCCAACCTTGGGCAACTGTGTGGAGTTTGCACATTCTCCCTATATCTGCATGGGTTTTCTCCGGGTGCTCCGGTTTCCTCCCACAGTCTAAAGATGTGCAGGTCAGGTGATTTGGCCATGCTAAATTGCCCATAGTGTTAGGTGCATTATTCAGAGGGAAGTGGGTCTCGTTGGGTTACTCTTCGAAGGGTCGGTGTGGACTGGTTGGGCCGAAGGGCCTGTTTCCACACTGTAGGGTATCTAATCTAATCTAATCTAATATGTTACCCCCTACACCAAGTGCACCTATCTTGTGCAATAACCATTGATGTGGCATCACATCCAATGCTTATTGGAAGTCCATGTACATCACATCAACTGGTTCTCTCTGTTCATTGTTAACATTATTCCAGTCAAAAACCCTAGTTGATTAATTAAAGAGAATGGGTGGAATATTGTATGGATATGAGTGAGGTGAGATTTGAGTCATGAGAAGTGTCGCGAGGGCTATCCTGTCATCAGGAACAACTTGCTCTATCTTTTCTGTGTTTACTGAGTGGTGAGATGAGTTTCTGGCTAGGCAGCAGAGAGTCACCAATTAAGAGGAATTGTGCTTGTGAAGTGCCTTATTTACATCAAACTTCATCTCATTAATGTTCAGCTTCTGACCAAATACACTGAATGTTGAGAAATGTTGACATGGAAGTCAAGAGTGTGTACCGAGTGGCTTCAGCTCACCACAGGTTATGGGCAACATCCATGCTGATCAGCCCCAACAGCATCTCAGGTCATGGTCTGTGCTTACCAGCTGTACTCACATCTCATCCATTGCCATTGGTCAGCTCTTCATGATCACCACAGCACCTTAACAATCCACTTGCAGGTTGCTTAGGAACTGCAGAAAAACTGAATGTAGTGATTGGAATGAGGTCAAAACTCTAGGTGATTAATTAAACAGATTGGGTAGGATATTGGTTGGGTATGAGTGAGGTGACTATGGTGAGATTTGAGGCAGAGTCATGAGAAGAGTCCCTTGATTGTGGCTGTTAATTTGGTGTGGTCAAGGAGCCCTGGCTGACAGATCAAAAAGAGATTCTGGCATTCTGAGGGCTGACCCTGAATGAGGCAGACTAGAGGCAAGACCTCTTCATTTGTAAATAAAGGGTGACTTGGTGAAGGGATTCCGGCCTCTGTGGAGTTATTTCAGTGGCGATGGGAGTATAACACGATACTGAAGAAATTCGCTCGCAGCAGTTACCTTTGAGTTGGGGGTGAGCATTCCTTGCGTCACGTCTGTGTTTGGGAAGCTTGACTAGTTTGACCATGGCGTCAAGGACTAGGCCTAGTATATGGAAGGAATGCTGAGGTAGCAGATAATAAAATCTTTCAAGAAGTGATGAATTTATTGAAGGAATATTATAACATCCTCTAATTCTGAGACACTATCGTTTTTACTCAGCAATTAGAGAACCAGGGGAATCCGTATCGGGATTTTTGACTAGGTTAAGACAGTTAGCAGAAACATCTGACTTTGTTTCACTCTTAATGAAATACTTAGATATTGTTTGCTATGTGGCATTAATGGTGTAACTATGCAAAAGTGCCTACCAACTGAAACCCAGCTGGAATTCAATCAACTGGCTTTGTGATTGGACAATGTGGCAAGTGGATGATATGAGTGGCAAGGCTTCGGCTGGTAGTGGACATCCTCGCCAGTCCAACTGAGCTTGGGGAACACCAATTGAATGCAGTCAATTGTATAGCCTCACTCAGGATATGCTGAGGAATCTTAATAGATTATGGGTACATCTTCGGTTCCTGCCTCTTGTGAAAAAGCAGCTTGGTCAGTTACTAGTGGTTGTAATAAAAGGCTTGGGCCAAAACTTGATATTGCAAAACTTTGCAAATTTGGTTGCAAAAGAGTCACTTAGAATGGCTCAACATTGTTCAGTGGGGAAATGGCTGCCTGAGTGAAGTCCTAAATAAATACCCAGAAGTCTTCCAGAAAGATCTAGCGACTATCAGAGGAACAAAGGCCACTTTGTGTGGTGAGCAGTTCCACGACTCTGCAAGGCCCCCTCCAGTGCCATTTGCCTTATGGGCAAAGGTAGAGGCAGTAATCAGGAGGCTGGAAAGGGAAGGAATCATCAACCCAGTCCAATTTGTGGGTTGGGCAGCGCTGTTCATACTGATGTTTGAAGCCTGGAGGGTCAGTTTGCTTTGTGTGATTTTAAACAAATGGGAAACCAATTTTTGCAACTGGATAAATATCCAATCCCTCGGATAGAGGATTTATACTTAAAGCTGTAATAGGGGATGCCCTTCACAAAGCTGGACATAAACTGTGCTTACTTGCAAATGCGGTTAATGAGGATTCCCAGAATATGCTACAATTAATATCCATAAGGGTTTGTACTAAAACACAAGACTGCCTTTTGGGGTAACGTCAGCTTTTTCAATTTTTTAGTGGATGATGGAGAACATTTTGCAAGATCTACCTCAGGTTGCCACTTACTTCGATGACGTTTTAATAGCAGGACATCTTTGCAGGAGCTCCTCAGGGGATTGTCCTAGGTCCAGCCTTCCCTCCATGAATGACCTTCCCTCCATCATAAGGTCAAAGGTTGCACCTGAACCACAATGCCGAGGGAAATCATACTTGGGGAGCAGCTTCCTTGCGTGGTTGATGGGGTGAAGACTGTTTTGGTTGGGGCAGCAGGATACAGAGTGGAGGTACAGTGGTGGGTGATGCGCAAAAAAATATTTAGAAGATATATCAGGCAGGCAGGCAGATCCTATACAGTCGAGCCAAATACAAGGGAGCTTGGCAAAGTTGTATTAATTTTAATCTAAGGAGTCTTGTGACTAAGGATGGTGAGTTGAAGGTGGTGATTCATAGATGAGGATATGATATCATTTCTATCACAGAGACATGGCTGAGAAAGGACAGAACTGGCAGGTCAATGTTGTCGGGTATAGAATCTTCAGATGAGACAGGGGGGACTACAAACGAGGAGGTATTTTGCAATATTGAGCAAGGAGTGAATTACTGCAGTAAGGTGGGATGGTATCTTAGAAGGAACTTGAAATTAGGCTAAATGGGTGGAACCTAAAAATAAAAATGGAGCAGTCACTTTTCTGGGAATGTTCTCTAGACCTCAAACGGTCAAGGAGAGGTGGAAAGACAGAAATTTTGGAGAATATGTAGAGAAGTAATGGGATATTAATAAACTTCCCCAATATTACTGGGATAGCCAAGTGTTAGACACGAACTTTCAAAAGTTGATTCAGAGAGGCCTATCACAGGTAAAGGGATGGTAAGCAAGTGGGAGGCTTGCTTAAAAGAGAAATAATGAGAGTTTGGTGAGAAGTATGAAGGGCAAAGCTGGTAGATGCAGGGAACACTGGATGACAGGGTTGGAGGATTTGAGCTATAGAGAGAGTCTGAACAGGCTGGAGCTGATTTCTCTGGAGGTTTGGAGACTTTTACCCGAAACGTCGATTTCGCTGTTCCTTGGATGCTGCCTGAACTGCTATGCTCTTCCAGCACCACTAATCCAGAACCTCTCTGAATCAATAGCCCAGTCATAATACCAGGAGGCCTTCCCACCTAGATATCTAAAAAAAATCTTGCAATCTCCTTTTATAAAGCAGGGAATCATAAGCCACTAAGTTTAAAGTCAGTGGTAGAAAAACTATTAGAAAAAATTCTGAGGGACAGAATTAAGCTTCACTTAACCCTATTGTCCAATGCTAGGCCTGTAGCCTTATCTTTATCGAAATTGTTCTCGCGTGTTAAGGATTCCTTTTAGGCTGTAAGTTCCAGATCCTCTGGGTGAAAAAAATTCAAAATCTCCTTTAGATCACTTGCTCCTTACCATAAACCTTTGCCTCCTTGTTATTAACCCCTCTCCTCAGGGGCAAGATTTCTCCCTGTAGACCTTGCCTATGCCCCTTGGAACTCTTTTCTAGCAGGACTTTCAAATTTGTAGGACCAGAGCTTACCCATCATCTCCATTAACTGTTCCTAAAGACCTGGGACAAAGAAGAAATCCTGTCGGTCTCGATGCTGGCATTGCTGTCTTTAGGAAAGGAGATAGTGGGCTTTGGGAGCTACTGAGGAATCTCTCTACTCTCCATCACTGGTAATATCATTGCTCAAATCCTTGCTAGGCACCTTCTCTGAGTCATGATGGAAATCCTTCCTCAATGCCAGTGTGGCTTTTGAATGTGGAACTGTGGACATGATTCTCATTGCTTGGCAACTCCAAGTTGGAATATTGGAATTATGTTCAAGCAATTGGGATTGGGGCCGCACAGTGGCTCAGTAGTTAGCACTTCTGCTTCACAGTGCCAGGGATCCAGGCTCAATTGCATTCTTGGGTGATTGTCTGTATGGAAATTGGACACTCTCCCCATGTCTGCATGGGTTTCTGCCAGATGCTGTGGTTTCCATTCACAGTCCAAATCTGCAGATTATATCGATTGGCCATGCTTAACTGTCCCATAGAGTCCAGGGATGTGCAGGCTACATGAATTAGCTATGGTAAATGTGGGGCTATGGGGATGGGGTACAGGTCTGGGTCTGGGTGGGAAGCCCTTTGGATGGCTGGTGCAGATTTGATGGACCGAATGGCCTCTTTCCACACTTTCGGGTTTCTATCATTTCAATTTCTGTGATTTTGTGATTGGACTCAGGCCATTGGGAGTGTGGTCAGGAACATTGGGAACTTGGCAGTGGTCATGTGGTTGGAACTTTGGGAGTATGGTCAGAATCATTGGGATTGTAGTCAAGGACTTTGATGTTGTGGTTTGGATCAGTTGGATTGTAGTCAGGAATATTCAGATCATGGTCAAGGACATTAAGTTTGTGGTCAGACATTGGGCTGTGGTCAGGAAAATTATGATTGTGTTCAGGGATATGGGGATTGGGTTGGAAATTTGGATTATGATTAAATCATTGGGAATGTGTTTAGAACATTGGGGTTGTAGTGGTCAAGGACTTTGAGGTGGTAGTTAGGATTGGTTAGAACATTGAACATTACAGCGCCCTTCGGCCCTCAATATTACGCTGACCTGTGAAACCTATCTGAAGCCCATCTAATCTACAGTATTCCTTATCATCCACATATTTACCCAGTAACCATTTGAATGCCCTTAAAGTTGGTGAGTCTCCTACTGTTGCACATCCCTAATACTCTCTGAATAAAGAACCTACCTCTGACATCTGCCCTATATCTATCACCCCTCATTGTGATTGGGAACATTGCAATTGTAGTCAGAGACATTAGAATTGAAGTTGGGATTATGGGAAAGTGGTTGGTATCAAGAGGAGTGCAGATTGTTATTTTGCTCACTGAATTATCACCAATCATTTGGTTTCCTTTTAGTATCAGAACTTGGGCAGTGATGTTGATGCTGTTAAGCGACGACTGATACTTGTTGCAAATGCAGTCGACACGGTGAGTATAATGGCTGTTCACACTGCTTAGCCTTTCTCCCCTATCCCTCTGATAAAGACTGTCCCTGCTATGAACTGTTTAGAATGAAGCCGATGTTAAATGTGTATTGTAGTCACTCACTGATCCAGCTGCACAGAAAATTGCTCAGGGTTTCATCTTAAGTTTCAAAAACATTTGTGCTTCAGTCCCATTATGTGCGACTGATTTACCTGACCTCTGAATCTAAGTCATTCTTTTGATGCACAAGTCAGATATTGCCAGCTTTGCTTTTTCCTCTCACTGATATATATATTATTTTTCTGCCACTTACACTTTTCGAAAGCCTCAAAGCACCTTTTGCTCAATGGGACTCAGGAGGAAACCTTACACTGGTTGTACTCATATTCATTTGTGGATGTCGCTGGCTGCCATTTTAAAGACCCCCTCCCTCGTTGCCCTTGAGAAGTAGGGGGTGAGCTGCCTTCTTGAATTGCTGTTGAACTCACAAAGCCATGAGGAAGAGAATTCCAGGATTTTGACCCAGCAAAAGTGAAGGAATGACGATGTATTTCCAAGTCAGGATGGTGAGTGGCTTGGAAGGGAACTTGCAGGGGGTGGTGCCCTTGTACGTCTGGGTGGAAGGGGTCAGGGGTTTGGAAGGTGCTGTCTGAGAATCTTTGGTGAATTACTGCAGTGCATCTTGTAGATGGTACACACTGCTGCTACTGAGCGTCGGTGGTGGGGGGAGGGGATGTTTGTGGATATGATGCCAATCAAGTGGGCTGCATTTTCCTGGATGGTGTCAAGCTTCTTGAGTGTTGTTAGAGCGGCACCCATCCAGGCAAGTGGGGAGTATTCCATCGCCCTCCTGACTTGTGCCTTGTAGATGGTGAACAGGTTTTGGGGAGTTAGGAGGTGAGTTACTCACCACAGGATTCCAAGCCTCTGACCTGTAGCCAATGTGTTCATGTGGCAAATTCAGTTGAGTTTCTGATCAATGATAACTCCCAGGATGTTGACAGTGGGGGATTCAGCGTGATTGTAACTCCATTACTGTTTAGGGGTGGTGGTTAGATTGTCTCTTATTGGTGATGGCTATAGCTTGGCATTTGTGTGGCACAAATGTTACTTGCCATTTGTCAGCCCAAACCTGGATACTGTCCAGATCTTGTTGCATTCGAACATGGACTGCTTCAGTATCTGAGGAGTAGCAAATGATGCTGACCATTGCGCAATCATCGGTGAACATCTCTCTTTCTGACCTTATGATGGAGAAAAGGGCATTGATGAAGCAGCTGAATATGGTTGGTCCTTGGACACTACCCTGAGGAGCTCCCACAGAGATGTACCGGAGCTAAGGTGACCGACCTCCAACAACTATGACCTATGTGTCAAGTATGACTCTGACCAACAGAGAATTAGTCCCATGATACCCATTAATTCCAGGTTTGTAAGGGTTTCTTGATCACTCAGTTGAATGTCAAGGGCTGTCCCTCTCCCCTCCCCTCTGGAATTCAGCTCCTTTGTCCATGTTTGACCCAAGGCTGTGATGAGGTCAGAAGCTGAGTGACCCTGGTGGAACCCAAACTGGGCGTCACTGAGCAGGTTATTGCTGAGCCGGTGCTGCTTGATAGCACTGTTAATGACCCCTTCCATCACTTTACTGGTGATTGAGAGTAGACTGATGGGGACAGTATTTGTCTGAGTTGGATTGGTCCTGCTTTTATGTAACAGGGCAATTTTACACATTGTCAGGTAGATGCCAGTGTTGTAACTTTACTGGAAGACCTTGGAGTGGCAAGTTCTGGGGCACAACCTGTAGTACTGTTGCTGGAATGTTGTCAGAGACCATAGTTTTTGCAGTATCCAGTGTCTTCAACTATTTCTTGATATCACATGGAGCGAATCAGATTGGTGAAAGATGGACACCACTGGAGGAGGCTGAGATGGGTCATTAGCTCAGCACTTCTGGTTGAAGATTGCTGCAAATACCTTAGCCTTACCTTTTTCACTGATGTGCTGGGCTCGTCCATAATTGAGGATGGGGATACTTATGGGGCCTCCTCCTCCTCCACTAGGTTGTTTAAATGAACTAACTTAGGTTTATTCTCACATTTAATCATGTGGGTACAGTGAAAAGTTTAAAAGGTGCCACTTACACCACCATCGTAGGTACAACGATACCGAGGTACAGAATCTTTGTTCCAGAGGGGAAAAATACACACATGCACACACACACACACACACACACACACACACACACACACACACACACACACACACAAACACACACAGACACACACAAACATCCACAGAGACACACATACATTCACAAACACACATCCACAGATAAAAACACGCAAACCCAGATACACAGACCCAGACACACAGAAATGCATGCACACACACACCCACACATGCATAGACACACATGCGCACAGGCACACCCACACGCACATAGACACTCACACACAGACACACCCACACAGACATAAACACACACACGAACACACGCATACACACACACCCACGTACACACAGACACACACAGACTCACAAACACGCACACACACAGACAGACAGACATACACACAGGCACAACCACACAGACACAGACAGGCACACCCAAACAGACATAAACGCGCACACGAACACACACACATACACACATCCATCCCCTCACACATGCACACACACAGACACAGACTCACAAAAACACACCAGACAGACATGCACACACCCACACACACATAGACACGCAAGCACACACAGACAGACAGACAGACAGACACACACACACACACACATAGACACACACACAGATACACAGACACACACACAGACGGACACATACATAGACACACATACACACACACACACACACACACACACACACACACATACACACACACACACACACACACACTGCTGCCTACTCTCATCACCTTGTGGCCTGTTCCTGCTCCTGCTCTCACTGCCCACTGCTTCAGTCTGCCCTTTCCCTGCTCTCACTGCCCACTGCCTCAGTCTGCCTGCTCTCGCCTGTTTGCCCCTCCAGGCCATCCCACTCTGCCGATGCCACCTTTTTTTGACGTTACTGCCGAAAATAAGAAAAAGATGAAGATGAAAGAGAAAAGCAGAAAGGAGGATGTGACAGGCCTGGTGCTGAGTAGCAGCTGGACTCAGGAGCGAGAATGCTCCATCCTCTGCCTCTGCTGCCATTTCTGACTGTGTCAAGACAGCACAGTGTGGAACTGCTGCATTGGTTGTAGGGTCTCTTAGCTCCATTTATCACTTGCTTCTTGTGCTGTTTAGCGTAAAAGTAGTCTTTGCCTCTTGAATATTTAGTGATGTTTGGATGGTATGAATGGTTTCCACTGTCAAGACTGATGCAGAGTATTTGTTGACTTCCTGTGCCATTTCCTTGTTCCCCATTGCTATTTCTCCAGCTTCATCTTCTAAAGGGCCTATCTTCACCATGACCTCTGCCTTTCTTTTTATGTATTTAAAAAAAGCTTGTATATCCGTCTTGGTGACACTTGCAAATGTACCCTCAAAGTTAATTTTCTCCCTCTTTTTCTTTTGTTGTCCTTTATTGTTATTTTAAAACTGTCCCAATTCTATGGCCCATCACTAATGTCTGCCACATTGTATTGTTTTCTTTAAAGTTGATGCAATCCTTAACTCCTATAGTTACCATAGTTGGTTTATCCTTTCCTGGAAACCTCTTCCTCACTGGGCTATGCCTTTGCTGTGAGCGATGAACTATTTTCTTTAATGTCATCCATCAATTCTCAACTGCCATTGCTGCTAGACTACTTTTCCTATTCCACTCCAGTTCGCTCTCCCCTCATTCTATTGTAATCACTCTTATTTAAGTTTAGCACAATTGTTTCTGACTCAAGTTCCTCCCTCTCAAATGGAATGCTCAATTCTACCATGTTATGATCACTGTTCCCTTCGGGGATCTTTTAAAATGACTTAATTTATTAAACTTACCTCATTACACATCACTAGATTCAAAATAGCCTGATCCCTGGTTAAATCTCCAACATATAGTTCCCAAATACACTTTCTGATTTCTTCCTCATGGCTTCCTCTGCTAATCTGACGATCACTATCTGCAAGATTAAAGTCACCCATGATTAATGTATTGTCTTTGTTACATGCCGTCATTATTTCCTGATTTATTCTCTGTCCCATTCTGTAGCTACAGCTAGCTATAGCCTATTCCTCCCATTGTCTGATTCTCCTTGTTATATCTTACCTTCATAGATATGGATTCTATGTATTTGATCCAAGATCATTTTTTGCTATTGTGCTTGTTCCATTCCACATCAGCAATAAGCCATGTTATCATACACCACAGAAAAGGCCTATGGCCCATTGCTTGTACCACCAGAGCTCAACTAAATCTACAATAGTCCCACTTTTCAGCATAACATCATGTAGCTTTCAAGTGCGCATCTAAGTACTTTTTAAAGATTGTGAGGTTAGGGGTCTCAAACATCCCTTGCAGTGAGTGCATTCCAGGCCCTCCCAACATCTCGGTGAAAACATCTTTTCTCAAATCTTTTCTAAGCCTCCTGCCTTCCACCTTAAAAGTGTGCCCCCTTATTACTGATCCTTCAACTCAGAGGAATAGCTGCTTTTTATCCAGCCTATCTATGCTCCACATAATCTTATTCACCTCTATCAGATCCCCTTCTTAACTTTCTCTGCTCCAAAGAAAACCACGTGAACATATCCAGGCTCTCTTCATTGCTAAACTGCTCTATCCCCTGACATTCTGCTGAATCTTGGTAGCACCTGTAGTGCAATCACATCCTTTCTGCGGTATGGTGACCAGAACTACCCATCCCTGATTTATAAACTATGCATTGACTGGTAAAGGCAAGCGTCCTGTTTACCTTCTTACCTAACCTACTAACCTGCTTTGTCACCTTTAGGGATTTTCGGAGAAGCACTCCAATGTTCCTCTGTTCCTCTGAACTTCCTTGTGTTCTCTCGTCTCAACATTGATTGCCGCCTTGTCTTGTTACTTCTTCCTAAATACAACACCTCACATTTACCAGGATCAAATTTCATCCTCCACTGAACCGCCCATCTGCCCATCTGCCCAATCTGTCCATGTCTTCTTATAATCTAAGACCTGTTGTCAAACAGCTTCCACATATTGTAGCAGCAACACATCACCCACCCTGCAATTACTATGGTGTTTGATTTGGCTATTCAATTTATTACTTGAGATTCCCTGCTCTATACACATAACTTAATGGTATCTTGTTTTTATAAGCCAAAAAGTAGAAAGTCCCCAGTTTCAGTCTGATGTTTGTGTATTTTTAAAAGAGAAATCTAAACACAAGTTGAAGACATGACTTTTACTTTAAAGAGTAGAAATATTTACCAGTCCTACTCACCAATCAGCATCTCCGTCTGTACTTGCACATGCTGTGGTTTGTGGCATCATTTCGTCCCTGGTCACACTGTAGTCAGTCTCTTGATCGACACCGTTTATCTTCTCCTGCTTACCTCCCACTCTCGAAAACATACTTCTTGCTGTAGACCCTTATTAAACCCC
This sequence comes from Hemiscyllium ocellatum, assembly GCF_020745735.1. Taxonomy (NCBI): domain Eukaryota; kingdom Metazoa; phylum Chordata; class Chondrichthyes; order Orectolobiformes; family Hemiscylliidae; genus Hemiscyllium; species Hemiscyllium ocellatum. Next base: position 8,048,375 of record NC_083401.1, on the reverse strand, counting down.
TGTTTGCACTGATTACGACGTTCCAATAGTTTAGTCTGTCATGTAAATAGTCTGCATCTCATTCTGCTGCAGTCTCACACTGACCATGCTCCTTTCTCATTAGGTGAGATGCTCAGTTGAAGAGCTGGTGCAGACACAATGATGTTTCCTCTCTGTAACAAGCCTTGTGATTCTCAGATCTGAATTCCTGACATTTCTCTCCAGTACTACAAACCATTTAACTTGCGAATTGCCCTGATCGGACTTGAAGTGTGGACGGCAGACCAAATCGAAGTTAGCACAGACTCTTCAGAGACGCTATCCAGATTTCTCCTTTGGAGGCAGAGAAACCTTCTACCAAGAATACCAAATGACAATGCCCAACTTGTCCTGTGAGTATCTGATAAATGTAAAAAATGAGGTCTGCAGATGCTGGAGATCACAGCTGAAAATGTGTTGCTGGTTAAAGCGCAGCAGGTTAGGCAGCATCTCAGGAATAGGGAATTCGATGTTTCGAGCATAAGCCCTTCATCAGGAATGAGAGAGAGTAGCCAAGCAGGCTAAGATAAAAGGTAGGGAGGAGGGACTTGGGGGAGGGGCGATGGAGGTGGGATAGGTGGAAGGAGGTCAAGGTGAGGGTGATAGGCCGGAGTGGGGTGGGGGCGGAGAGGTAACGAGTCTGTTTGAGAACGTGGCTGAAGAGTTTCTGTGCAGAGGAGATGACCTGTATCTGATAAATCATCACTTGTTAGCATCAATGACAAGTCCAACATTAATTGACCATCCCTGTTTACCCCTGAGGTAGTCATGAGCTGTCTTCTTGAACTGCTGCAGTCTGTGAGGTCTCAGTCCATCTGTAGGGTTGTTAGGAGGGGGAGATCCAGGATTTTGACCTGGTAAACACAAAGGCACCAATATACGCATATTTCCAAGTCAGGATCTGCTTGTGACTTGAGGATAACTTACACTTGGTGGTTTTCCTATCTGCATACTGTCCTTGTCCTCCTGGTGGTAGCGGTTTTGGGTTGTGGAGGTGACTTCAAAGAAGTTGTTCCAGTGCATCTTGAAGACAGTCCAGCCCACTGCCACTGTACACTGGGAATGAATCTTTAAAGTGATAGATGGGGTGTCAAACATTGTTGTGGATTTAGAGCTCCCCTGAAGGACGTGAGTGAATTGGAAAGGTTTTCACAGCAATCTGAATTTCATGAATATCATTATTGATAAAAATGCAGATTAATAATTCCCAAAGCTGTTGAACAGGTTTTTAAACTCTTCTCTCCAGGGGAATAACGAGAGTTTGCTAATTACTGCCCAATCAGTCTAGTCTCAATGATCATTCAGGCAATGCCCAAGCAGCATGTAAGTAATGTTGGGTTTTGCTAAGGCCTCTCAGCTCTAGACCTCATTACTGCCTTGATTCATATAAGGACAACAGAGCTACATGCGAGAGACAAGCTGAAGGTGAACAACATCAAGCAGCATTTGATCAAATATGGTATCAAGGAACCCCCATAAAACTGAAGACATATTTAGCACAAAGGATGCTCGTTTTGAGTGAATGTAAGAATGGAAGAAATAGGAGCAGGAGTACACCATACAGCACATTGAGTGTGATCTACAATTCAATATGATATCATCTGATCTTCAGCATTAAAGCCTGTCCTCTATCCAGCTCCTCATATTGCTTGATTCCCTCAGAGACCAAAAGTTTCTTCCAGCTCTAAGTGCATTTGATGTTGAAATATGGACAGACCTCTAGGCCAGAGAATTCTAAAGATTTACAACCCTCTCAAAGAAGAGATTTCTCATCTTAGTTCTGAATGAGATGCATACAAGTGGAAGTTGCAGATGTAATGGCTGTATTATGCCAGTCTGCCCTCAACTCAGGTTGTAATGCCAGAAAACTGGAAAATTGTGAATGTTACACTCTTGTTCAAGGAAGGGTAAACCAGTTAGTTTAACATCAGCGGTGAGGAAATTTTAAAAATGTGGATGTAGGTTTGCTCACTGAGCTGGAAGGTTCATTTCCAGACGTTTCATCACCTTACTAGGTGTGTAGATAATTTGGATAAATTAAGTCATGTTGACAAATATAGATTGAAATCAACTAGGAGAAAGTGGGGACTGCAGATGCTGGAGATCAGAGCTGAAAAATGTGTTGCTGGAAAAGCGCAGCAGGTCAGGCAGCATCAAAGGAACAGGAGAATCGGCGTTTCGGGCATAAGCCCTTCTTCAGGAATGAGGAAGGTGTGCCAAGCAGGCTAAGATAAAAGGTAGGGAGGAGGGACTTGGAGGAGGGGCATTGGGAATGCGATCGGTGGAAGGAGGTTAAGGTGAGGGTGATAGGCCGGAGTGGGGGTGGGGGCGGAGAGGTCGGGAAGAAGATTGCAGGTTAGGAAGGTGGTGCTGAGTCCGAGGGTTGGGACTGAGAAAAGATGGGGGGAGGGGAAATGAGGAAGCTGGAGAAATTTGCATTCATCCCTTGTGGTTGGAGGGTTCCTAGGCGGAAGATGAGGCGCTCTTCCTCCAGGTCCTTGGCCTCCTCCATCGCCAGACCATGGCAACATGGCAACACGTAACACGATACCAAATTGGTGAAGTTGTAGGAAACAGAGTTGTGTTGAATGACTGACTTTTGGCCTGGGAGACACATATAATGGGGCTCTCCAGGGTTGGTTTTAGGACTAGTATTTTTCTTGATATATATGCATGACTGAAACTTGAATGTCAAGAGCATAATTTGTAAGTCTCAAAAATTGGAAGTACTGTGAATAATGAAGAGGAGCAAAACAGTTAATACATCATACAGGATTTCTGGCTTTATAAGCATGGACATAGAACACAAAAGTAAAGAAGTTATGTTTAACCTCTAAAAAACAGATTCAGCTTCAACTGTTTCCAGACACCGCACTTCAGGATGGATGTGACAGCATTCACGGGGTTGTAGAAATTATTAAGGAGATTGAACATAGAACATTACAGCGCAGTACAGGCCCTTCATTGCGCTGACCTGTCATACCAACCTGAAGCCCATCCCACCTACACTATTCCATGTACGTCATATGCTTGTCCAATGACGACTTAAATGTATTTAAAGTTGGTGAATCTACTACCGTTGCAGGCAAAGCATTCCATACCCTTACTACTCTCTGAGTAAAGAAACTACCTCTGACATTTGTCCTATATCTATCACCCCTCAATTTAAAGCTATGCCCCCTCGTGCTCGCCATCACCATTCTTGGAAAAAGGTTCTCCCTGTCCACCCTATCTAATCCTCTGATTATCTTATATGTCTCTGTTAAGTCACCTCTCAACCTTCTTCTCTCCAACGAAAACAGCCTCAAGCCCCTCAGTCTTTCCTTGTAAGACCTTCCCTCCAGACCAGGCAACATCCTAGTAATTCTCCTCTGCACCCTTTCCAAAGCTTCCACATCCTTCCTATAATGCAGTGACCAGAACTGTACACAATACTCCAAGTGCAGCCGCACCAGAGTTTTGTACAGCTGCAGCATGACCTCATGGTTCCGGAACTCGATCCCTCTATTAATAAAAGCTAAAACACTGTATGCCTTCTTGACAACCATGTCAACCTGGGTGGCAGCTTTCAAGGATCTGTGTACCTGGACACAGAGATCTCTCTGCTCATCTACACTACCAAGAATCTTACCATTAGCCCAGTACTTTGCATTCCAATTACTCTGACCAAACTAATCACCTCACACTTGTCTGCATTAAACTCCATTTGCCACCCCTCAGCTTAGCTCTGCAGCTTATCTATGTCTCTCTGTAACCTACAACATCCTTCGGCACTATCCACAACTCCACTGACCTTAGTGTCATCTGCAAATTTACTAACTCATCCTTCTACACCCTCATCCAGGCCGTTTATAAAAATGATGAACAGCAGTGGACCCAACACCGACCCTTGCGGTACACCACTAGTAACTGGACTCCAGGATGAACATTTCCCATCAACCACTACCCTCTGTCTTCTTTCAGAAGCGAATTACTGATCCAAACTCTTATATCTCCCACAATCCCATTCCTCTGCATTTTGTACAATAGCCTATTGTGGGGAACCTTGTCAACGCCTTGCTGAAACCCATATCCTTGCTGACCTCAATAAGATTTGTGAGGCACGACCTACACTTCACAAAACTGTGCTGACTATCTCTAATCAATTTATTCTTTTCTAGATGATTATAAATCCTATCTCTTATAACCTTTTCCAACAACTGAAGTAAGGCTCACTGGTCTATAATAACCAGGATTGTCTCTACTCCCCTTTTTGAACAGGGAAACCACATTTGCTATCCTCCAGTCTTGTGGCACTATTCCTGTAGACAATGACGATTTAAAGATTAATGCCAAAGGCTCGGCAATCTCCTCCCTGGCTTCCCAGAGGATCCTAGGATAAATCGCATCCAGCCCAGGGGACTTATCTATTTTCGCACTCTGCAGGATTTCTAATACCTCTTCCTTGTGAACCTCAATCCCTCCTAGTCTAGTAGCCTGTATCCTGCACACACTGGACAAAAAGTGACCCATCTATAGTACTCGTACTATAGTGTTCCCAGTCAATATTTGGAAAGTTGAAGTCCCTCATGACAACTACCCTGTCTCTCTCACTCCTATCGAGAATCATCTTTGCTATCCTTTCCTCTACATCTCTGGAACTATTCGGAGACCTATAGAAAACTTCAAACAGGGTGACCTCTCCTTTCCTGTTTCTATACTACCTCAGTTGACAAGTCCCCAAACATCCTTGCTGCAACTGTAATACTGTCCTTGACCAACAATGCCACACCTCCCCCCCATTTACCATCTTCTCTGTTCTTACTGAAACATCTAAATCCTGGAACCCGCAACAACCATTCCTGTCCCTGCTCTATCTATGATAGTTCCAGATATGAGGAACTTCAGTTCTGTGGCTGATTTTCTTGGAGAAGATTATGAGGAGATTTTCAAATCATGAAGACAACTGCAGGGAGCCCATGAGGAGAAACTGTTCCTGTTGGCAGAAGGCCAATAATAGACACCAATTTAAAACCATAGGGACAAAGCAACCGGAGGAGAAGCACAATGAATGTTTAGGATCTGGATTGCATTGCCTGAGAGTGTAGATTCCAGCGTTTTACAAGGAAACTGGACGTTTCTTTGAAGACATAGAGTTTGCTTGTTTGTGGGCAATCGTATCAGGTAAATTGCTCCTGCAGAGAGCTAGCATAAAGACAGTGGGCTGAATGGATTCCTTTGGCTTATAACCATTTCAAGATTGGATGGGAGGGATCAATTCAAAATTTGCAGGTCACACAAAGCTTGGAAATATTGTGAACTATGAAGAGAATCGAGTTCAAAAGGATACAGGAAACCTGGTGGAATAGCAAACAGGTAGGAGATGAAATTTAACACATGGAAGTATGGACAAGAATGAGGAAAGGTCTTATAAATAAACGGACACAGTTCTAAGGGCCCGCAGGAGCAGAAGATCATTAAAGGTAACAATAGTCCATCAAGCTCGAAGTTGGAACTTAATGCCCCATTACCAGAGTTTTGGATGATGTGGAAGTGCTGGTGTTGGACAATGTCAAAAGTCACGTGACAACAGGTTATAATCCAACAGGTTTGGAAGCTGGGGTACGGTGGGAAGGGGAGCTCTATGATTGCGCATGACAGTGCATTGTACAGATTTTACTGCCCTCTCTTCATGTAAGTACAGGGTGAGTGGCCTTTCTGCATGGAGGCCATTTGAGGTCTGTAAGTGCCCACTTATTGAGCCACAGTTGAAATTCAATAGAAGACTTACCATTTGAGAGGGAGACACAACAGCAGATCCTGTTGGGGTTGCCTGTAGTTTTCTGGGGGTGTGTGGGCAGGGAGTGGGGAGTGGGCGGAAGGGGGGTGGGGGTTGGCATTTGAGCTCTCATGCTCCAATGCTCCTTATTGAGGGGACCCACTGAAAGGCACCTCCAATTGCTGTACTGCTCTCCACTCTCATCACCTGATCTCCCCATTCCTGTCCTTGGGAAAACCACCTGCTCTGTTTCTGACTCCAGAGGATCCATCAGCGAACTCCCATCAGCCTTCTAGTGGCTGCTGCACCTGGTAGGAGACACAGCGGGCTATCCTGGCCTCTGACTGTCTTGCAACTTTCAGAAGTGGGATAGTCATGCTGGACATACCAGGGCAACAAGAAAATGTCACTGGGCAAAGTCCGAGCATCACAGGTCCTGCTGCCAATGAGGCATTTCATTTCACTGGGGACTCCAGATTATTGGCCACTCAATTCATTGTGGGCTTCAGGTTTCACACCATCACTGTTAAATCCCACCCAATCTAGTTCCCACACTTAAAGATCCATTAAAGAGGGTTCAGAAAGGATTTTCATGAATGGTTTTAGGAATGGAGGAACTTAGATGGTTTGGTGAAGCTGAGCCAGTCCTGGAGAAGCTGGAGAGGAGATTTCACAATTATTGAAAACCATGAGAAATTCAGATCAGAAAGTGTTCCCATTTGTGGTAGGGATAAAAACTAGAGGACCCCATTGAAGGTGCATGCCTGAGAGGAATGGAAGCTGACTGAGGAAAAGCCTTTCCATGCAATGGCAGGCTAGATTCTGGAAGACACTGCCTGAAGGTGTGATGGGGACAGATCTCATTTTGGATAATTACTTGGAAAGAAAACATTTGCATGTCTATAGAGAAAAGGCAGGGGGTGAGACCAGGTGTATTGCTCCTACAGTAGACTGGGAGAATTAGGATGGTATTGGACCTCACAAAAGAGACTCTGTGGAGTGCCTCTGAGATGGATTCTTAGAGCAGCTGGTACTGGAGCCGACCAGGGAGAAGGCAATTCTGGATCTGGTGTTGTGCAACGAACCAGAATTGGTCAGGGACCTCGAAGTGAAGGAGCCATTGGGAAGTAGTGACCATAATACAATAAGCTTCAATCTGCAATTTGAGAGGGAGAGGGTACAGTCGGAAGTGACAATATTTCTGTTGAATAAAGGGAACTATGGAGCTATGAGGGAGGAGCTGGCCAAAGTTCGATGGTGCAATACCTTAGCAGGGATGACAGTGGAGGAACAATGGCAGATATTTCTGTGTATAATGCAGAAGATGCAGGATCAGTTCATTCCAAAAAGGGTGGCCGTGGCTGATGAGGGAAGTTCAGAGACATATAAAATTAAAAGAGAAAAAGTATAGCACAGCAAAGATACGTGAGAAAACAGAGGACTGGGAAGCTTTTAAAGAACAACAGAGGATTACTAAGAAGGAAATACGCAGAGAAAAAAATGAGGTACGAAGGTAACCTGGCCAAAAATATAAAGGAGGATAGTAAAAGCTTTTTTAAGTATGTGCAACGCAAAAAAATGGTTAAGACTAAAATTGGGCCCTTGAAGACAGAAACAGGGGAATGTATTACAGGGAACAAAGAAATGGCAGAAGAATTGAATTGGTATTTCAGATCTGTGTTCACTGGGGAAGACACAAGCAATCTCCCTGAGGTAACAGCGGCTGAAGGACCTGAACTGAAGGGAATTTGTATTTGCTAGGAATTGGTGTTGGAGAGACTGTTAGGTCTGAAGGTTGATAAGTCCCTGGGCCCTGATGGTCTACATCCCAGGATACTGAAGGAGGTGGCTCGAGAAATCGTGGATGCGTTGGTGATTATTTTCCAGAGTTTGATAGATTCGAGATCAGTTCTTGCGGATTGGAGGGTGGTAAAAGGGTATCACTTTTTAAGAAAGGAGCGAGAGAGAAAGCAGGAAATTATAGACCAGTTAGTCTGACCTCAGTGGTGGGAAAAATGCTGGAGTCTATTATAAAGGATGAAATTATGGCACATCTGGATAGTAGTAACAGGATAGGACAGAGTCAGCATGGATTTATGAAGGGGAAATCATGCTTGACTAATCTTCTGGAATTTTTTGAGGATGTAACTCTGAAGATGGACGAGGGAGATCCAGTGGATGTAGTGTACCTGGACTTTCAGAAAGCTTTTGATAAAGTCCCACACAGGCGGTTAGTGAGCAAAATTAGGGCGCATGGTATTGGGGGCAAAGTACTAACTTGGATTGAAAGTTGGTTGACTGATAGGAAACAAAAAGTAGTAATAAACGGCTCCATTTCAGAATGGCAGGTGGTGACCAGTGGGGTACCGCAGGGATCAGTACTGGGACCGCAGCTTTTTACAATATATATTAATGATATAGAAGATGGTATTAATAGTAACATTAGCAAATTTGCTGATGATACAAAGCTGGGTGGCAGGGTGAAATGTGAGGAGGATGTTAGGAGATTACAGGGTGACCTGGACAGGTTAGGTGAGTGGTCAGATGTATGGCAGATGCAGTTTAATGTGGATAAATGTATGGTTACCCACTTTGGTTAAAAAATGAGGTCTGCAGATGCTGGAGATCACAGCTGCAAATGTGTTGCTGGTCAAAGCACAGCAGGCCAGGCAGCATCTCAGGAATAGAGAATTCGACGTTTCGAGCATAAGCCCTTCATCAGGAATAAGAGAGAGAGAGCCAAGCAGGCTAAGATAAAAGGTAGGGAGGAGGGACTTTGGTGGCAAGAACAGGAAGGCAGATTACTACCTCAATTGAATCAATTTAGGTAAAGGGGCAGTACAGAGAGATCTGGGTGTTCTTGTACACCAGTCAATGAAGGTAAGCATGCAGGTACAGCAGGTAGTGAAGAAGGCTATAGCATGCTGGCCTTCATAACAATAGGGATTGAGTATAGAAGCAAAAAGGTTCCTCTGCAGCTGTACAGGGCCCTGGTGAGACCACACCTGGAGTACTGTGTGCAGTTCTGGTCTCCAAATTTGAGGAAAGACATTCTGGCTATTGAGGCAGTGCAGCGTAGGTTCACGAGGTCAATTCCTGGAATGGCGGGACTACCTTATGCTGAAAGACTGGAGCGACTGGGCTTGTATACCCTTGAGTTTAGAAGACTGAGAGGGTATCTGATTGAGATGTATAAGATTATTAAAGGATTGGACACTCTGGAGGCAGGAAACATGTGAGTCCTGAACCAGAGGACACAGCTTAAAAATACGGGGCAGACCATTTAGGACAGAGATGAGGAGAAACATCTTCACCCAGAGAGTGGTGGCTGTGTGGAATGCTCTGCCCCAGAGGGCAGGGGAGGCCCAGTCTCTGGATTCATTTAAGAAAGAGTTGGATAGAGCTCTCAAAGATAGTGGAATCAAGGGTTATGGAGATAAGGCAGGAACAGGATACTGATTAAGGATGATCAGCCATGATCATATTGAATGGTGTTGCAGGCTCAAAGGGCAGAATGGCCTACTCCTGCACCTGTTGTCTATTGTCTATTGTCTACAGACCATCACAAACACACAACAGGGTGAACAGTTACTTATGTGCTCAAATTATTAAATGATTCAACAATATTGAATGCTCCTCTATGTTGAATACCAGTTGGAAATACTTTGAGGGTAACAAGACTCTTAATGCCCTGTGGCTTCAATGTGTTTCACTCAGTATGGCCTGGTTTGACCATGAGTGTCAGAATTGTCTGAGTCCTGAAGGACATCACTGTCAGACTGAGTTAGTGTGAGAACCAACATCACACTTAGTGCTCACCCATCTCCATGTGCAGCAACATGTCTGTGATTGCATTGGTTGGAGTGATCGCTGGCTAGTGATCATGTGCTCTGATTTCTCTTTTACAGGGGTGGAATTTTCATTGATGGAATTAATGGTTTGGCAATGCTTGGTGGAATATGTTCACTTGACCACTCTGGCGGAGTAAACTTGGTGAGCACCTACTTTTCCTTTTGTTTTTTGAGTTTCTTGTTCACTGACTAACCCCTAATGACTTCAATGCTGACAGTGACCAGGTAACTTGATGGGACGGCATCCCCTTCATTAAGGTGTCCACAATGTTTCAACAGTTGCCATCACAGCCTCCAAGGTTCAACATATTTTGTCAATGGAAGTGACACAGGCTACCAAAGCCAGTATTTATTGCAATCTCGAGTTACATTTTTTTTTAGATTAGATTCCCGACAGTGTGAAAACAGGCCCTTCAGCCCAACAAGTCTATACCAATCCTCCGAAGAGTAACCCACCCAGATCCATTTACCTCTAATGCACCTAGCACTCTGAGCAATTTAGTATGGTCAGTTCACCTGACCTGCACATCTTTGGAGTGTGGGAGGAAACCGGAGCACCCGGACGAAACCCACGCAGAGAATGTGCAAACATTCCACACAGTCGCCCGAGAGTGGAATCAAACCTGGGACCCTGGTGCCATGAGGCAAAAAGGTTCCTCTGCAGCTGTACAGGGCCCTGGTGAGACCACACCTGGAGTACTGTGTGCAGTTCTGGTCTCCAAATTTGAGGAAAGACATTCTGGCTATTGAGGCAGTGCAGCGTAGGTTCACGAGGTCAATTCCTGGAATGGCGGGACTACCTTATGCTGAAAGACTGGAGCGACTGGGCTTGTATACCCTTGAGTTTAGAAGACTGAGAGGGTATCAGTGCTAACCACTGAGCCACTGTGCCACCCCAAATGTTGCTTTTGAGAAGCTAAAGTAAGCTGTCTTCTTGAATCGCTGCATCCCATGTGCTGTAGATGCAAAAGCAATGCTGTTATGGAGGGATTTCCAGGATTTTGACCCGACAATAATGAAGGAGCAGCAATATATCAACAAATCAGGATGGTGAGTGACTTGGAGGGGAACTCGGTTGGTATTCCCACATATCTGCTGTCCTTGTCCTTCTAAAGGGTAAAGGTCAGGGGTTTGGAAGGTGCTGTTTGAGGAGCCTTGGCAGGTTATGGCATGCATCTTGTAGATAGCATACACTGCTGTTAGTGAGCATCTGGAGTAGAGGATGTGGATGTTTGTGCCATTCAAGTGGATTGCTTTGTTGTGGATGATAAGAAGCTTCTTAAGTGTAGGAGCTGCACTCAGCCAGACAGGTGGGGAGGATTCTCTCACACCCCTGACCTGTGCCTTGATGGACAGGCATTGTTGGGGGGGGGAGGGATCAGGAGATGAATTACATTCCCAGCAAGATTCCCAGCCTCGGAATTAATCCAGAAGCCATAGTTTTCTTCATTTTCTGGTAATCCTTAGGCTGTTGATACTAGGGGATTCAGTGATGGTAATGCCATTGAATATCAAGGAGTAATGGTTAGTTAGATTCTCTCTTATAGAATCATAGAGATGTACAGCACAGAATCAGACCCTTTGGTCAACTCGTCCATGCCGACAAGATATCACCTGCCAGCACCTGACCCATATCCCTCTAAACTCTTCCTATTCATATACCCATCCAGATGCCTTTTAAATGTTGCATTCGTACCAGCCTCCACCTGGCAGCTCATTCCATACACATACCACCCTCTGCGTGAAAAAGTTGCAACTTAGATCACTTTTATATCTTTCCCCTCTCACCCTAAACCTATGCCCTCTAGTTCTGGACATACCCATCTCAGGGAAAAAAAAACTTTGCCTATTTATCCTATCTGTGCCCCTCATGATTTTATAAACCTCTATAAGGTCACCCCTCAACCTCTGACGCTCCAGGGAAAGCAGTTGTAGCCTATTCAACCTCTCCCTACAGCTCAAATCCTCCAACCCTGGCAATATCCTTGTAAAACTTTTCTGAACCCTTTTAAGTTTCACAACATTTTTCTGATAGGAAGGAGACAGAATTGTGTGCAATATTCCAACAGTGGCCTAACCAATGTCCTGTACAGCTGCAACATGACCTCCCAACTCCTGTACTCAATACTCTGACCAATAAAGGAAAGCATACCAAACACCTTCTTCACTATCCTATCTACCTGCGACTCCACTTTCAAGGAATTATGAACCTACATTCCAAAGTCTCTTTGTTCAGCTACACTCCCTAGGACCTTACCATTGAGCGTATAAGTCCTGCTAAGATTTGCTTTTCCAAAATGCAGCACCTCACATTTATCTAAATTACACTCCATCTGCCACTTCTCAGCCCATTGGCCCATCTGGTCCAGATCCCTATTGTAATCTGAAGTAACCTTCTTCGCTGTCCACTACACCTCCAATTTTGGTGTCATCTGCAAACTTACTAACTGTACCTCTTATGCTCGCATCCAAATCATTTATATAAATGACAAAAAGTAGAGGGCCCAGTACCGATCCTTGTGGCACTCCACTGGTCACAGGCCTCCAGTCTGAAAAACAACCCTCCATCACCACCCTCTGTCTTCTACCTTTGAGCCAGTTCTGTATTCAAATGACTAGTTCTCCCTGTATTCCATGAGTTCCAACCTTGCTAACCAGTTTCCCATGGGGAACCTTGTCGAACGCCTTACTGAGGTCCATGTAGATCACATCTACTGCTCTGCCCTCATCAATCCTCTCTGTTACTTCTTCAAAAATTCAATCAAGTTCATGAGGCATGATTTCCCACGCACAAAGCCATGCTGACTAATCATTCCTTGCCTTTCCAAATATATCTTGTTGGAGATGGTGATTGCCTAGCACTTGTATGGCACAAATACTATTTGCCACTTGTCAACCTAAGCCTGGTTAGTGTCCAGAGTTTGTTGCATTTGAACTTGGACTTCTTCCGTACCTGAGGAGTCACGAATGGTGAGTCATTGGCGAATATTCCCACTTCTGACCTGACGATGGAGAGAACGCCGTTGATGAAGCAGCAGAAGATGGTTGCGCCTGGAACACTATCCTGAAGAACTTCTGCAGAGATGTCATGGAGCTGAGATGACTGACCTTCAATAACCCAACCAACTTCTGTTGTACCCGGGACGACAAGCAGCTGAGAGTTTTGCTAAGGCTCCCTGATGTCACATGAGGCCATTATGTTAAGGCCAGTTACTCTAACCTCACCTCTGGAATTCAGCCCTTATGTCCCTGTTTGAACTGAGGCTTTAGTGAGAGCAGGATTGGAATTGTTCTGGTGGAGGATGAACTGAGCATCAGTAATTGGTCACGACTGAATACGTGTTGCTTGATAACCCTGTCAATGACAGATGCATTCACTTTGCTGATGATTGAGTGGTGACCAATGGCCAAGTTAGACTTGTCTCAGTTTGTGAACAGTAAATTTCTAGGCAACTTTCTATCTATTATTTCGACTCTCGGTGTGGCAGGTTCTAGGGCAGACATCTGAGTACTATTGCCACAAAGTTGTCACAGGCTTTGCAGGAAAAAAAATCGATAAAAGAACTTACTCCACTCACTATTGTAGATTTACAAAAATAAAAGTAAGGTTACGCTTTAAACAGCCACGTAGCTGCTGAGAGCTTTCCTCCACACAGGCTTCTCCTTGTTCAGCTGTGAATTTTGCTGTTTGTTCATTATTCTTAGATGAAATCTGATGTTCACTTGAGATCAAACAGCAGAACAGTGAGCTGTGCAGATTCACTACTGACGGTGTAGATTCACTGTCGACTGTACAGATTCACTCGAGTAAAAAGTGAGGTCTGCAGATGCTGGAGATCAGAGCTGAAAATGTGTTGCTGGTTAAAGCGCAGCAGGTTACGCAGCATCCAAGGAACAGGAAATTCGACGTTTCAGGCCAGAGCCCTTCATCAGGAATGAGGAGAGTGTGCCAGGCAGGCTCAGATAAAAGGGAGGGAGGAGGGACTTGGGGGAGGGGCGATGGAGATGTGATAGGTGGAAGGAGGTCAAGGTGAGGGTGATAGGCCGGAGTGGGGTGGGGGCGGAGAGGTCAGGAAGAAGATTGCAGGTTAGGAGGGCGGTGCTGAGTTGAGGGAACCGACTGAGACAAGGTGGGGGGAGGGGAAATGAGGAAACTGGAGAAAACTGAGTTCATTCCTTGTGGTTAGAGGGTTCCCAGGCGGAAGATGAGGCGCTCTTCCTCCAACCGTCGTGTTGTTATGTTCTGCAGATGGAGGTGTCCAAGGACCTGCATGTCCTCGGTGGAGTGGGAGGGAGAGTTAAAGTGTTGAGCCACGGGGTGGTTGGGTTGGTTGGTCCGGGCGTCCCAGAGGTGTTCCCTGAAGCGTTCCGCAAGTAGGCGGCCCATCTCCCCAATATAGAGGAGGCCACATCGGGTGCAGCGGATGCAATAGATGATGTGTGTGGAGGTGCAGTTGAATTTGTGGCGGATATGGAAGGATCCCTTGGGGCCTTGGAGGGAAGTGAGGGAGGAGGTGTGGGCGCAAGTTTTACATTTCCTGCGGTTGCAGGGGAAGGTGCCGGGAGTGGAGGTTGGGTTGGTGGGGGGTGTGGACCTGACGAGGGAGTCACGAGGGGAGTGGTCTTTTCGGAACGCTGATAGGGGAGGGGAGGGAAATATATCCCTGGTGGTGGGGTCCGTTTGGAGGTGGCGGAAATGACGGCGGATGATACGCTGTATACGGAGGTTGGTGGGGTGGTAGGTGAGAACCAGTGGGGTTCTGTCTTGGTGGAGGTTGGAGGAGCGGGGCTCAAGGGCGGAGGAGCGGGAAGTGGAGGAGATGCAGTGGAGGGCATCGTCGATCACGTCTGGGAGGAATCTGTGGTCCTTGAAGAAGGAGGCCATCTGGGCTGTGCGGTGTTGGAACTGGTCCTCCTGGGAGCAGATGCGGCGGAGACGAAGGAATTGGGAATATGGGATGGAGTTTTTACAGGGGGCAGGGTGGGAGGAGGTGTAGTCCAGGTAGCTGTGGGAGTCAGTCGGTTTATAGTAGATGTCTGTGTTGAGTCGGTCGCCCGAGATAGAAATGGAAAGGTCTAGGAAGGGGAGGGAGGAGTCTGAGACAGTCCAGGTGAATTTTCTCACTATTTAGAAAGTATTCTATGTTTTTATTCTTTTTTTAAAAGTGCAAGACCTCGCATTTGCTCACTTTGAATTCCATCAGCCATTTCCTGGACCACTCTCCCAAACTGTCCAGATCCTTCTGCAGCCTCTCCACTTCCTCAGTACTACCTGCCTGTCCACCTAACTTCGTATCATCTGCAAACTTCACTAGAATGCCCTCAGTCCCTTCATCCAAGTCATTAATATATAATGCGAACAGCTGTGGTCCCAACACTGAACCCTGCGGGACACCGCTCATCACCGGCTGCCATTCCGAAAAAGAACCTTTGATCCCAACTCTCTGCCTTCTGTCAGACAGCCAATCCTCAATCCATTCCAGTAGCTCACCTCGAACACCATGGGCCCTCACCTTGCTCAGCAGCCTCCCGTGTGGCACTTTATCAAAGGCCTACTGCGAATCCTCTTGCAAGGATGCCTGCCTTGAATAAGTTTGCCTCCTCTCTCTACAAGAATCTCAGGGAGTCCCTCTCCCACTGCAACTCCCAGGTAATTTCCTCTGCCCTGAAGCTCTTCATGTCCTACCTGCCTATCCCCTTTACCACCTATCCACTCCACCCTCTCCTCCCTGACCTGTCACCTTCATCCCCTCCCCCACTCACCCATTGTACTCTCTGCTACTTTCTCCCCACCCCCACCCTCCTCTAGCTTATCTCTCCACACTTCAGGCTCTCTGCCTTTATTCCTGATGAAGGGCTTTTGCCCGAAACGTCGATTTCACTGCTCGTTGGATGCTGCCTGAACTGCTGTGCTCTTCCAGCACCACTGATCCAGAATCTGGTTTCCAGCATCTGCAGTCATTGGTTTTACCTTGCTGTACCTATGTGCTAGCTTTCTGTGCTTTAGTCACGGTACCCCAAGTCCCTTTGTGTTGCAACTTCCTGCAGTTTCACTCATTTTAAATAATATTCTGTTGTTTTGTTCTTCCTTGCACCTTTGCTCTTTTCAACATTATAATTTTCCCTAATTTTTTGCCCACTTGCGTGACCTATCAGTGTACAGAACATCGAACAATACAACACAGCAACGGGCCCTTTGGCCCACGATGTTGTGCTGAACATAACGCCAAACTAATCTCTTTACTCTGCCCTTGGTCCATATCCCTCCATTCCTTGTATATTCACTGTCTTATCTAAAGGTTCCCTATATGCCCCTATCACATCTGTTCCACCACCACCCTGGCATCACATTCCATATTCCTACCACTCTCTGTGTAAAAAATCGTTCGAGCTTTCCCCTTCTCACCTGGTATTAGACGTTTTAATTCTGGGAAAAAGATTCTGTGCATCAAACCTATCTGTGCCACTGCTCATTTTATAGACTTCTACCAAGTCTCCCCCTCAGCCTCAGCTGCTCCAGGGAAAACACCCTCAGTTTTTCTAGCTTCTCCCGATAGCTCATTTCTTCTGATCCAGGCAGCATCCTGGTAAACCCCTTCTGCACCCTCTCCAAAGCCTCCACATCCTTCCTGTAACGTAGCAACCAGAATTTCACATAATACTCTTAAGTGTGGTCTCACCAAAATCTCATCTAGCAGCAACATAACATCCTGATTCTTGCACTCAATTCCCCGCCCAGCATCCAATGGGGGAGGTGATGTCCTAGTGGTATTATCACTGGATTTTTAACCCAGCTATTGTTCTGGGGACCTGGGCTCAATTCCTGTCATGGCGGACAGTGGAATTTGAGTTCAATAAAAAGAAATTGAATTAAGAGTCTGACCATGAATCCATTGCCAATTGTTGGAAAACCAAACTGGTCCACTAATGTCCTTCAGGGAAGGACATCTTTAACTGGTCTATCCTTCATGTGACTCAACCAACAGCAATGTGGTTGCCTCTTAATTGCCCTCTGGGCAATTAGGGATGGGCGATAAATGCTGACTAGCCAGCAACACCCTCATGCCATGACTGAATAAAAGAATAAAAGGTAAGCATGCCATATACCTTCGTTACCACCTTATCTATTTGTGTAGCCACTTACAGGGAGCTGTGGACTTGAACCCCAAGATCTTTCTGCACATCAGAGTCCTGCCATTAACTGTATAGTTTTCCTTCACATTTGATCTCCCAAAGTGCAATGCCTCACACCTACCTGGATTAAACTCCATCTGCCACTTCTCTGCTCATATCTGCAACTGATCAATATCCTGCTGTAACTTTTGACAGCTTCACCCTGCAGCACCCAAGAACAACAAAAAGCAGAAGAACAATATCTGTACAACGTTTTCAAGAAAAACAGGTACCCAATAATCACAATCTGCCAATTCCTCAGCAACAAACCCAAACAAGCAGACACAACGCAACCGAAATCTATCGCCACATTACCTTACATCAAGGACATCTCAGAAATGACTTCCAGACTACTCAGACCCCTTGGCATCATGGTAGCACACAAACTTACCAACACACTTAAACAGCAGCTGATGGACCTGAAGAATCCATTAGATACCACCAGAAAAACTAATGTCATTTGCAAGATGCGATGCAAGAATGTAAAAAAACACAACATCCGATGCACTAGCAGGAAACTTGCCACCAGGATACATGAACACCAACTGGCCACCACAAGACACGACCCACTATCACTAGTTTCTATGCATAGAGACACAGAAGGACACCACTTTAACGGGACAACACATACATCCTAGGACAGGCAAAATAAAGACACGCATAAGAATTCTTAGAGACATGGCATTCTAACCAGAACTCCATCAATAAGCGCATGAACTTTGACCCTATCTACCTTCTCTTGAAACAAAGAACCAGAAATGACATCACCCACCTTAAGAAACCAAGACCCATAAATAGAGAGGCAGGACAAACCACCAGCGTTTCACCAGAGACTCTCACTAATAACGTTACTGAGCATGGTGGCGAAATGTCTGAAAACAAACCTTCAATCTCAGTGAGCTAACTGACATACTAATCTTCTGCACTATCCACAACTCTGCCAAACTTTGTGTCATCTGCAAACATACTAACCCATGCAAATACATTTTCATCTAAGTCATTTATATTTATCACAAACAGTAGAGGTCCTGTACAGATCCCTGCGGAACACCACTAGTCACTGACCTCCAGCCTGAATAACACCCTTCCACCACTACCCTCTGCCTTCTATAGGCAAGATTAGATTAGGTTCCCAACAGTACGAAAGCAGCCTTCTGAAGGATAACCCACCCAGATCCATTCCCCTACCCTATATTTATTTCTGACTAATGCATCTAACACTACGGACAATTTAGCATGGCCAATCCACCTACCCTGCACACCTTTGGACTGTGGGAGGAAACTGGAGCACCTGGAGGACACCCACGCAGACACGGGGAGAATGTGGAAAATCCACACAGTTGCCTGAGGCGGGAATTGAACCCGGGTCCCTGGTGCTGTGAGGCAACAATGCTAACCACTGAGCCACCGTGCCACCCCAATTCTGAAAGTCAATTCTCAATCCACAGATCCAAGTCACTGTGGATCCCATGCATCTTAATCTTCTGGATGAACTTACAGTGAGGAACCTTGTTGAAAGCCTTACTAAAATCTATGTAGATAACATCTATTGGTCTACCCTCATCGATCATTTCATCACCTTCTCAAAAAGACCTGCATAAAAGCACGCTGACTGTCCTTAATTAGGCCATTCTTTTCACATTGCAGGTAAATCCTATCCCTAGAGAATGTGTGAGATAGTGACTGAGTGTGAGATAGTGACTGAGTGTGAGTGAGAGACTGAGTGTGAGTGAGTGACTGAGTGTGAGATAGTGACTGAGTGTGAGTGAGAGACTGAGTGTGAGATAGTGACTGAGTTTGAGTGAGAGACTGAGTGTGAGTGAGTGACTGAGTGTGAGATGGTGACTGAGTGTGAGTGAGAGACTGAATGTGAGATAGTGACTGAGTGTGAGATAGTGACTGAGTGTGAGTGAGAGACTGAGTGTGAGATAGTGACTGAGTGTGAGTGAGAGACTGAGTGTGAGTGAGAGACTGAATGTGAGATAGTGACTGAGTGTGAGATAGTGACTGAGTGCGAGTGAGAGACTGAGTGTGAGATAGTGACTGTGAGTGAGTGACTGAGTGTGAGTGACAGACTGAGTGTGAGTGAGTGACTGAGTGTGAGATGGTGACTGAGTGTGAGTGAGAGACTGAGTGTGAATGAGAGACTGAATGTGAGATAGTGACTGAGTGTGAGTGAGAGACTGAGTGTGAGGTAGTGACTGAGTGTGAGTGAGAGACTGAGTGTGAGTAGAGACTGTGAGGTAGTGACTGAGTGTGAGTCAGAGACTGAGTGTGAGTGAGAGACTGAGTGTGAGATAGTGACTGAATGTGAGTGAGAGACTGAGTGTGAGTAGAGACTGAGTGTGAGGTAGTGACTGAGTGTGAGTGAGAGACTGAATGTGAGTAGAGACTGAGTGTGAGGTAGTGACTGAGTGTGAGTCAGAGACTGAATGTGAGCTTGTGATGAATTATGAGCAAGTGACTGAGTTTGAGCTGAGGAGTTGAGAGTGAGCTAGTGCTGAAGAAATAACCAGAGAGCGCTGAGTTTAAGCGAGACGTGTTGTGAGTGCAAGTGACTGCGATGATAACAGGAATGTCTTCTGTTCCTTCCCAGGACAGCCAGCAAAGCTTCTTAGCTGCTGCTGCAACAGTGGCCCATGAACTGGGCCACAACCTGGGAATGACACATGATACTGAGGACCGTGGCTGTATCTGTGCAGACGACACTGCAGGCTGCATCATGGAAACGGAATTGGGGTAAGGAAAAGATTCAAGCAGTACGGCTGGTGTTTGGGGATCTCATTACCAACGTAATATCTAACAGTGAGAGTGAAGCCACCCTGTTATTTACACAGGCCTGGTGAGATAAACTGTATTACCAGAGGAGCCATGTTTTTGGGTGTAATTTATTCCATCTCTATGTCACAATCGCAGGATTGCTGGACAGGTGACTATGAGAAGACTCCACAAACAACTCCACTATCAGCCATTGTGCAACTTGAATTAAAAGCCAGGCAGAAACTAAAGAAACTACAATCAGATGTCCAGTTCTGGTCACCTCATTATAGGAAGGATATGGATGCTTTCGAGAGGGTGCAGAGGAGATTTACCAGGATGCTGCCTGGTTTGGAGGACTGATCTTATGAAGAGAGGTTGAGGGAGCTAGGGCTTTTCACACTGGAGAGGTGGAGGAAGGGAGGTGACTTGATAGAGGTGTACAAGGTAATGAGAGGCATAGATAGAGTAGACAGCCAGAGAGTTTTCCCCAGGACAGAAATGGCTGTAACGAGGGGTCATAATTTTAAGGTGATCAGAGGAAAGTCCAGGGGAGATGTCAGAGGTAGGTTCTTTACTCAGAGAGTGGTGGGTGTGTGGGAGGCACTGCCAGCAGTGGGAGTAGAGTCAGAGATATTAGGGACATTAAAGTGACTGCAGGACAAGCTCATGGAAGGCAGTAAACTGAGGGGTGTGTCAGATCTTAGCTCTTAGATTAAGATAAATGCTCAGCACATTGTGGGCTGAATGCCCTGTAATGTACTGTACTGTTAGAACATAGAACATAGAAAAATACAGCGCAGTACAGGCCCTTCGGCCCTCGATGTTGCGTCGATCCAAGCCCACCTAACCTACACTAGCCCACTTTCCTCCATATGCCTATCCAATGCCCGTTTAAATGCCCATAAAGAGGGCATTCCATGAACTCACGACTCGCTGAGTAAAGAATCTACCCCTAACATCTGTCCTATACCTACCACCCCTTAATTTAAAGCTATGCCCCCTCGTAATAGCTGACTCCATACGTGGAAAAAGGTTCTCATGGTCAACCCTATCTAAACCCCTAATCATCTTGTACACCTCTATCAAATCTCCCCTAAACCTTCTTTTCTCCAATGAAAACAGCCCCAAGTGCCTCAGCCTTTCCTCATACGATCTTCCTACCATACCAGGCAATATCCTGGTAAACCTCCTCTGCACCCGTTCCAGCACCTCCATATCCTTCCTATAGTATGGCGACCAAAACTGCACACAATACTCCAGATGCGGCCGCACCAGAGTCTTATACAACTGCAACATGACCTCAGGACTCCGGAACTCAATTCCTCTACCAATAAAAGCCAGTACACCATATGCCTCCTTCACAGCACTATTTACCTGGGTGGCAACTTTCAGAGATCTGTGTACATGGACACCGAGATCCCTCTGCTCATCCACACTACCAAGTAGCCTACCATTAGCCCAGTAATCCATCTGTTCTATGTTCTATGAAGGGAGCAAGTTTAATAAGGGCCTGTGGGTCAGGCATCATTCGTGGGTGAAGAGAAATATTCCTGTTCTAACTCACACCATTACAAAATAAGGTTGACCTGCCTGTGAATGAATCAAACCAAAAGCACAGGGTGAATGGTCCTACGTTAGGATATAGAAAACAGAAGCCCTCGAGCGGCCGCTGCCATTCAGTCAAGTCATGGCTGTTCTGCTCGCTCAACTCCACCTTTCCACCCAGAATTACTGAGTCGTCCTGGTGAGAGCTGGGTTAACATAGTTGTGCAGCGAATAGTTAAGGCAAATGGTGCATTGATTTTTATTACAAAAGGATTTGAGCATCAGAGTGAAGATGTCTTACAGCAGTTCTATAGAACCGATTATATTACATGATGTTTTTAGATTAGATTACTTACAGTGTGGAAACAGGCCCTTCGGCCCAACAAGTCCACACCAACCCGCAACCCACCCATACCCCTAACCTAACATTACAGGCAATTTAGCATAGCCAATTCATCTTTGGACTGTGGGAGGAAACCGGAGCACCCGGAGGAAACCCACACAGACACGGGGAGAATGTGCAAACTCCACACAGTCAGTCGCCTGAGTCGGGAATTGAACCCGGGTCTCAGGTGCTGCGAGACAGCAGTGCTAACCACTGTGCCACTGTGCCACCCGTGTTCTAGTCTCTGTACCTGCAGAAGGATATCCTTGCAGAGAGAGAGTGAAAGAACAGTTCTGATGTGGAGGTGCTGGTGTTGGATTTAACAGAAGACGTTAAAAAGCACACAATACCAGGTTTGACTAAAACCTGTTGGACTATAACCTGGTGTCGGTGTGATTTTTAACTTTGTCCAAGAAAACGTTCACCAAACTAATGGATGGGATGGAGGAATTGCCCTGGGAAGGGAGGTTAAACAGACTGGGCCTACATTCTTTGAAGTTTAGAAGCATGAGAGGTAATCTTGTTCAGGTATAAACAGTGCTTACAGGAATTGACAGAGTAGAAGGGAATTGTTTCCCCTACCTGCAGCAAGATGGGGCTCTAGGACAAGACAACGTGGTCTTAGAATAAGGGGCAGGTCATGTAGGACAGAGGTGAGGAGAGCCTTCTTCACTCAGATGCTGCTAAATCTATTGGATACTCTACCCCAGAAAGCTGTAGAGGCTTAGCCATTGAGTGTGTTCATGGTTAACATGGATCAATTTTTACATATTAAAAAACATCAAGGGATACAGAGATAATGCAGGAAAACAGTGTTGAAGCAGAAGATCAGTGACAATCCCATTGGCTACGCCAAGCAGTCCCTCTTCAGCACACACACACGGGTACTGTTCCCCAACCCTTCCACCTTTACATTGATGACATTATTGGAGCTCCATCCTGCACTCAGGCTGAACTGGAGTAATTCATCGACTTCGCCCACAACCTCCAGCCCACCCTCATTCAGTTGGTTTATCTTGGACACCTCCCTCCCCTTTCTTAACCTCTCCATTATCATGGAAAAGCGCAGCAGGTCAGGCAGCATCCGAGGAGCAGGGGAATCGACGTTTCAGGCATAAGCCCTTCTTCAGGAATGAGGCTGGTGTGCCAAGCGGGCTGAGATAAAAGGTGGGGGGTGGAAGGAATTTGGGGGAGGGCCGCTGGGAATACGACAGGTGGAAGGAGGTGAGGGTGAGGGTGATAGGCCGGAGAGGGGTGGGGGCAGAGAGGTCAGGAAGAAGATTGCAGGTCAAGAGGGCGGTGCTGAATCCGGGGGTTGGGACTGAGATAAGGTGGGGGGAGGGGAAACGAGGAAGTTGGAGAAATCTACATTCATCCCATGTGGTTAGAGGGTTCTTAGGCGGAAGATGAGGCGCTCTTCCACCAGGCGTCGTGTTGCCATGTTCTGGTGATGGAGGAGGCCAAAGACCTGCTTGTCCTTGGCAGAGTGGGAGGGGGAGTTGAAGTGTTGAGCCACAGGGCGGTTGGGTTGGTTGTTGCCGGTGTCCCAGAGGTGTTCTCTGAAACGTTCTGCAAGTAGGTGGCCTGTCTCCCCAATGTAGAGGAGGCCACATCGGGTGCAGCGGATGCAGTAAATGATGTGTGTGGAGGTGCAGGTGAATTTGTGGTGGATATGGAAGGATCCCTTGGGGCCTTGGAGGGATGTGAGGGAGGAGGTGTGGGCGCAAGTTTAACACTTCTTGCGGTTGCAGGGGAAGGTGCTGGGAGTGGAGGTTGGGTTGGTGGGGGGTGTGGACCTGATGAGGGAGTCGCAGAAGGAGACGTCTTTTCGGAACGCTGATAGGGGAGGGGAGGGAAATATATCCCTGGTGGTGGGGTCTGTTTGGAGGTGGGGGAAATGATGAAGGATGATACGATGTATCTGGAGGTTGGTGGGGTGGTAGGTGAGGACCAGTGGGGTTCTGTCTTGGTGGCGGTTGGAGGGGTGGGGTTCAAGGGCGGAGGAGCGGGAAGTGGAGGAGATGTGGTGGAGAGCATCGTCGACCACGTCTGGGGGGAATCTGTGGTCCTTGAAGAAGGAGGCCGTCTGGGTATTGGAACTGGTTCTCCTGGGAGCAGTTGCGGCAGAGACGAAGGAATTGGGAATATGGGATGGCATTTTTACAGGTGGCAGAGTGGCAGGAGGTGTAATCTAGGTATCTGTGGGAGTCGGTCGGTTTATAGTAGATGTCTGTGTTGGGTCGGTCGCCCGAGATAGAAATGGAAAGGTCTAGGAAGGGGAGGGAGGAGTCTGAGACAGTCCAGGTGAATTTGAGGTCAGGGTAGAAGGTGTTGGTAAAGTTGATGAACTGTTCAACCTCCTTGTGGGAGCACGAGGCAGCGCCGATACAGTCATCGATGTAGCGGAGGAAAAGGTGGGGGGTGGTGCCAGTGTAGCTGCGGAAGATGGACTGTTCCACATATCCTACAAAGAGACAGGCATAGCTGGGGCCCATGCGGGTGCCCATGGCAACTCCTTTAGTTTGGAGGAAGTGGGAGGATTGGAAAGAGAAGTTATTCAGGGTGAGGACCAGTTCAGTCAGTCGAAGGAGGGTGTCAGTGGAAGGGTACTGGTTGGTGCGGCAGGAAAGGAAGAAGCGGAGGGCTTTGAGTCGTTCGTGATGGGGGATGGAGGTGTACAGGGACTGGATGTCCATCGTGAAAATAAGGCGTTGGGGTCCGGGGAAGCGAAAATCATGGAGGAGGTGGAGGGCGTGGGTGGTGTCCCGAACGTAGGTGGGGAGTTCTTGGACTAAGGGGGACAGGACCGTGTCGAGGTACGCGGAGATGAGTTCAGTGGGGCAGGAGCAGGCTGAGACAATGGGTCGGCCGGGGCAGGCAGGTTTGTGGGTTTTGGGCAGGAGGTAGAAACGGGTGGTGCGGGGTTGTGCGACTATGAGGTTGGAGGCGGTGGATGGGAGATCCCCTGAGGTGATGAGGTTATGGATGGTCTGGGAGATGATGGTTTGGTGGTGGGAGGTGGGGTCATGGTCAAGGGGCAGTAGGAGGAGGCGTCCGCGAGCTGGTGTTTGGCCTCAGCGGTATAAAGGTCGGTGCGCCAAACTACTACCGTGCCTCCCTTGTCTGCCGGTTTGATGGTGAGGTTGGGGTTGGAGCGGAGGGAGGGGAGGGCTGCACGTTCCGAGGGTGAGAGGTTGGAGTGGGTGAGAGGGGTGGAGAGGTTGAGGCAGTCAATGTTGCGGTGGCAGTTGGCTATGAAGAGATTGAGGGCGGGTAAGAGGCCAGCACGGGGTGTCCAGGTGGATGGGGTGTGTTGGAGGTGGGAGAAGAGGTTGTCAGAGGGTGGGAGCGAATCCTGGTTGAAGAAGTAGGCGCGGAGGCGAAGGCGGCGGAAGAATTTTTCGATGTCTCACCGTGTCTCGAATTCATTGATCCGGGAGCGTAGGGGGATGAAGGTGAGGCCCCTGCTGAGGACTGATCTTTCATCCTCAGAGAGGGGGAGGTCTGGAGGCATGGTGAAAATACAGCAGGACTGGGAGCTAGGACCTGGGACCAGGTGTGGGGCTGGAGCTGGAAGTGGGGGTGGAGTTGGTCGTGGAGGTAAAGTTGGTCGTGGGGATCGATTTGGGTTGGAGTTGGTCGTGGTGGTGAAGTTGGAGTCGTGGGGGTGGAGTTGGTCGTGGGGTGGAGTTAGTCGTGGGGAGGAGTTGGTCGTGGGGGTGGAGTTGTTTGTGGGATGGAGTTAGTCGTGGGGAGGAGTTGGGGTGGAGTTGGTCGTGGGGGTGGAGTTGGGGTGGAGTTGGTCGTGGGGGTGGAGTTGGGGTGGAGTTAGTCGTGGTTGCAGCCCAAATGGCCTCCTTCTTCAAAGACCGCAATTTCCCCTCAGACGTGCTTGACGATGCTCTCCACCACATTTCCTCCACTTCCCGCTCCTCCGCCCTTGAGCCCCGCCCCTCCAACCGCCACCAGGACAGAACCCCACTGGTCCTCACCTACCACCCCACTAACCTCCATATACATCGTATCATCCGCCATCATTTCCGCCACCTCCAAACAGATCCTACCATCAGGGATATATTTCCCTTCCCTCCCTTATCAGCGTTCCGGAGAGACCACTCCCTCCATGACTCCCTCATCAGGTCCACACCCCCCACCAACCCAACCTCCACTCCCGGCACCTTCCCCTGCAATCGCAAGAAATGCAAAATTTGTGCCCATATCTCCCCCCTCACCTCCCTCTAAGGCCCCAAGGGATCCTTCCATATCCATCGCAAATTCACCTGTACCTCCACACACATCATTTACTGCATCCGCTGCACCTGATGTCGTTTCCTCTATATTGGGGAGACAGGCCGCCTACTTGCGGAACATTTCAGGGAACACCTCTGGGACACTCGCACCAACCAACCCAACCGCCCCGTGGCTGAACACTTCAACACCCCCTCCCACTCCGCCAAGGACATGCAGGTCCTTGGCCTCCTCCATCGCCAGACCCTGGCAACACAATGCCTGGAGGAAGACCATAAGACCATAAGACATAGGAGTGGAAGTAAGGCCATTCGGCCCATTGAGTCCACTCCGCCATTCAATCATGGCTGATGGGCATTTCAACTCCACTTACCAGCATTCTCCCCGTAGCCCTTAATTCCTTGTGACATCAAGAATTTATCAATCTCTGCCTTGAAGACATTTAGCGTCCCGGCCTCCACTGCACTCTGTGGCAATGAATTCCACAGGCCCACCACTCTCTGGTTGAAGAAATGTCTCCGCATTTCTGTTCTGAATTGACCACCTCTTATTCTAAGGCTGTGTCCACGGGTCCTAGTCTCCTTACCTAACGGAAACAATTTCCTAGCGTCCACCCTTTCCAAGTCATGTATTATCTTGTACATTTCTATTAAATCTCCCCTTAATCTTCGAAACTCCAATGAATACAATCCCAGGATCCTCATCCTCAGGAGTGCCTCATCTTCTGCCTAGGAACCCTCCAACCACCCGGAATGAATATAGATTTCTCCAGCTTCCTCATTTCCCCTCCCCCCACCTTATCTCAGTCCCAACCCCCCGGATTCAGCACTGCCCTCTTGACCTGCAATCTTCTTCCCGACCTCTCCGCCCCCACCCCTCTCCGGCCTATCACCCTCACCTCCTTCCACCTATCATATTCACAGCGCCCCTCCCCCAAATTCCCCCCCCTACCTTTTATCTCAGCCCGCTTGGCACACCAGCCTCATTCCTGAAGAAGGGCTTATGTCCGAAACGCCGATTTTCCTGCTCCTCGGATGCTGCCTGGCCTGCTGCGCTTTTCCAGCACCACACTTTTCAACTCTGGTCTCCAGCATCTGCAGACCTCACTTTCTCTCCATTTTCATCTCCGGCAACAGTTTTTATCCACAGAATCTCCTCCCACCCTGTATCCTGCAACAACTCTAGCCCACTTTCCCAATTCCTCTGACTCCATTGTATCTGCTCTGACGAGGAGACATTCCACTCCCTAGCATTCCAGATGTCCACCTATTTTAAACAACATGCTTTCCCTCCCTCTGTCATCCATATAACCCTCGACCACACCTTGTCCATTCCCTGCTCTGAACATCCCCCACCACCCCCCCAACAAATATAGTAAAGATAGGGCTCCCCTTGTCCTTACCTTACCAACTCACTCGACTCCACATCCAACGTATCATCCTCAAACACTTCTGCCAACTCCAATTAGACCCCACCACCGAGAACATTTTCCTGTCCCCACCCCTCTCTGCCTTCTGGGAGGACCATTCCCTTTACCAATCGTTGGTTGGCACCACCCTCCCCACCAATCCCCTGAACCCCCTCGGTAGCTTCCCATGCAGTTGTAAAAGCTGCAAAACCTGATGGCACACCCCTCCCCCCCCACCCCCCACTATCAGCTCCATAATGTGCAAGGGGAAATTTAAAAAAAAATAGAGAGCAAAATGGAGACATGAAAGAATAATGGCAGATAAAATAGATAAATATCACAAGTTACTTTCCAAGTACATTAAGGGTAAAAGTATAACTGGGGCAAGAGTAGAGCCCATTGAAGACCGCCCTGGTCTTTTGTGCATGGAGGCAGTGTCATAGAGCCATAGAGATGTACAGCACAGAAACAGACCCTTCAGTCCAACCCGTCCATGCCAACAAGATATCCTAACCCTATCCCAATCTAATCCCACCTGCCACCACCCAGTCCATATCCCTCCAAACCCTTCCTTTTCATATACCCATCCAGATGCCTCTCAAATGTTGCAATTGTACCAGCCTCCATCACATCCTCTGGCAGCTCATTCCATCCACGCACCACCCTCTGTGTGAAGAAGATACCCCTTAGGTCCCTTTTAAATTTCCCCCTCTCACCCCAAACCTGTGCCGTCTAGTTCTGGACTCCCCCATCCCAGCTAAAAGACTTTGTCTATTTGTCCTATCCATGCCCCTCACCCTCCGATGCTCCAGGGAAAACAGCCCCAGCCTGTTCAGCCTCTCCCTACAGCTCACACTCTCCAACCCTGACAACATCTTTCTAAATCTTTTCAGAACCATTTCAAGGTTCACAACATCGTTCTGATAGGAAGGAGGCCAAAATTGCACACAATATTCTAACAGTGGCCTCTCAACGCCTGTACTCAATTCTCTGACCAATAAAGGTATGCATACCAAACACCTTCTTCACTATCCTATCTACCTGGAGATGAGTCATTCAGCATGGAAATAGACCCTTCAGTCCAACTCGGCTGTGCCGAGCAGATATCCAAAACTGATCTAATCCCATTTGCCAGCATTTGACCGATATCCCTCTAAAACCTTCTAATTGTATACTCATCCAGGTGCCTTTTAAATGTAATTGTACCAGACTCCACCACTTCCTCTGCCAAGCCTCTGCATGAAAACGTTGTCCCTTAGGTCTCTCTCACCTTAAAGCTGTGCCCTCTAGTTTTGGACTCCCCTACTTTGGGGAGTGCTAATTGACAGGATGTTTCCTTGGTAATGACTTGAGACGTTATGGCATTGTCCTCCCCACTCCAATGGCACCACAATTGCTTGGGCACTCACAATCAGTGCCCGATATTGAGTCTAGTGCCTTTTCAGTGACCTTTAGCTAAATTATGTTAGCTCCCAAGATTGCTACTCAGGATCCAATTTATTTCATCATGTGGACATTATTGGCAATGCCAGAATTAATTGCTTTTCCCTAACTGTTCTTGAAAAGTGAAGCAATCTTATTATATCACTGTTTTTCTTGCTGTGAAGATAGTCCCACAGAGCTGTTGGATTGAGAGATAAAACAACTTTACCCAGTGCTGATGAAGGAATAGTTGTACCGTATATAACTTTGAATGATTGTAGGTGGCAATGTCTTCTCTTTGCAGGCAGTAGAGGTGCGGGGTTGGGAGATGTGATGAACTTAGTGGATATGGGCATTGGTTCCTGCTCTTTGTTATATTTTGAACTTGCTCGTCTTTGACACTGTCATGTGTTCTTATCCTCAGTTTAAACTTCCCAATAATGTTCAGCAGCTGCAGCAAAGATGACCTGGAGACAAGCCTGCTTCGTGGTTTTGGGATATGTCTCTATAATTTGCCAGACCTTGATAAGCTGGTTCCAGGGCCAGAGTGTGGCAACATGTACGTGGAGAAAAATGAAGAGTGTGACTGTGGCATTCCCAAGGTAAGCAGGAGCCGGGTCAATGATGTGGGAAACTACAGACAGCAAGCCTGAATGGTATGAGAACTCATGAACGTATTTCTTCTCCTACAGGTAGTTATTAAGAGTACACACGGGTTGGACACGGTTAGGCACAGAAAAGACATTTGGACAGAGCCGGGGGAGCAGACTGGCTTTTTTGAAACCCAGTGATTTTTCACATTTGTCAGCTAAAGGACAGTATCTCCATCCAAAATGACATTTTCATTTAAATTCTAACATTTAATTTGAATGTTTTGGTTTTATTGCAATCCACCCTTCGGGGTTGCTGTGTTTTAACTTGGCTTAAATTCTTCAAGTTTGTTTATCAAAAGAGTATAATAGGTAACCTCACAACCTTTAAAAACTATTTAAGACAAGCACTTGAAATGTCATAGCACTTATAGCTGTGGACCTAGTGCTGGAGGATGGGGCTAGTATTGATTTAATGTAGTCTTGGCAGGAATGACTTGAAGGGCTTCATCTGCACTGTATGTTTCAATAACTATATGAGAGTCAACTTGACTGATGAAAAGTTATTCAGACTTGAAACGTTAGCTTGCTTTCTCTCCATTGATGCTGCCGGACTTGCTGTGATCTCCAGCAATGTTTGGTTTCAGTTCTGACAGCATACCAGTCTGAAGAACCTCAATCTTGGCTGATCTCGGAATGTATACATATCCAGCTCTTCTCAGCACTTGTGTCAGAGAGTTATCTGGGAGTACCAGCTGTTGTAAGCTTAAGTAGATCTGCAGGCATGTTGGGTAACGCTCCTGTCTCTGAGCCAGAAACCCTGGGTTCAAGTTCCACTCCAGGCCACGGACACCGAGTTCATAATGTAGCCAAACACACTGATAGCACGCGAAGAGTGGGAAAGGTTCCTGATCAGCAATGTGATGTATCCACTTTATTTATCGAGGTCTATATCCTGAAGAGGTCACTCCAGTTTCTTGATTTATGGTGACTGGGAAAATTAACAAACAGTGAAATTCACAACTAATCTTGGAGGAACCTGTTTGGGCGAAGTTCACAGCACAGAATCAGATAAGTTAATCATTGTTTTAAGTCTGTCCAACAGAAAGGCTGCAGTAGTGAGTAGAGAGGGATCTTTCTTGATTATATGTGTTTGGAGATATGTCTCTTGATTAAACTTAAAATTTAACTTAAACTTAAAAGCCAAAGCTATTAATTTAACCTGGGGCAGTGTTTGTAGGGGAATAAGACGGTGTTATTTTCTGGGTCAGTAGATAGTGAAGGAGCAAAAATGGCCTTTAGTACAGTTATATGTACTTCTTGTCAGATGTGGGAGGTTAAAGAGAGTTTGAGGGTTACTGTGGATTATATCTGCCATAAATGCTGTTGGATGCGAATCTTATCAGATCGAGTGGATCAGTAGGAAAGACAAATAGAAGCAATGAGGAATTTGCAACAGCAACAGTGTGTGATGGACAGCAGTTATAGGAAGGGGGGGAAAGTCTCAGATACAGTCACAAAAATGGGTTAACTCCAGGAAGGGTAAGAGAGGTAGGCACCTAGGGCAGGAGTCTTTTGTGGATATACCCATTTCAAACAGTGTGCTATTTTGGAAAATGTAGGGGGTGATGGATTCTCAGGGGGATGTAGCACAAACAGCCGAGTTTCTGGTATTGAGACTGGCTCTAATGCAACGAGGGATATGTCGGATTTCAAGAGATCAATTGTGTTAGGGGATTCTGTAGTCCAAGGTACAGACAGACATATTCTGTGGCCAGCAGAGAAAAAGCAGAACGGTGTGTTGTTTCCCTGGTGCCAGGATCAAGGATGTCTCAGAGAGGGTGCAGAATGTTCTCACGGGGGAGAGGGGACAGCAAGAGGTCATTGTCCACATCAGAACCAAGGGCATAGGAAGGGAAAAGGTTGGGTGGGAGATTACAGAGAGTTAGGCAGGAATTTAAAAAGGAGGCCCTCGAGAGTAGTATAATCTAGATTACTCGCAGTGCTACGAGCTAGTGAGGGCAGGAATAGGAGGATAGAGCAGATGAATGCACGGCTGAGGAGCTGGTGTATGGGAGAAAGATTCATATTTTTGGATCATTGTAATCTTTTTTGGGTAGAAGTGACCTGTACAAGAAGGAAGGATTGCACCTAAATTGGAAGGGGACTAATATACTGACAGGGGGATTTGCTAGAGTTGCTTGGGAGGATTTAAACTAGTAAGGTGGGGGGGTGGGACCCAGAGAGATAGTGAGGAAAGAGATCGATCTAAGACGGGTACAGCTGAGAACAGAAGTGAATCAAACAGTCAGGGCAGGCAGGGATGAGGTAGGACTAATAAATTAAACTGCATTTATTTCAATGCAAGGGGCCTAACAGGGAAGGCAGATGAACTCAGGGCATGGTTAGGAACATGGGACTGGGATATCATAGCAATTACAGAAACATGGCTCAGGGATGGACAGGACTGGCAGCTTAATATTCCAGGATACAAATGCTGCAGGAAGGATAGAAAGGGAGGAGGGGGAGTGGCATTTTTGATAAGGGATAGCATTACAGCTGTGCTGATGGAGGATATTCCCAGAAACACATCCAGGGAAGTTATTTGGGTGGAACTGAGAAATAAGAAAGGGATGATAACCTTATTGGGATTTTATTATAGACCTCCTAATAGTCAGAGGGAAATTGAGAAACAAACTTGTAAGGAAATCTCAGCTATCTGTAAGAATAGTAGGGTAGTTATAGTAAGGGATTTTAACTTTCCAAACATAGACTGGGACTGCAATAGTGTTAAAGGTTTAGATTGAGAGGAATTTGTTAAGTGTGTACGAGACAATTTTCTGATTCAGTATGTGGATGTACCTACTAGAGAAGGTGCAAAACTTGACCTACTCTTGGGAAATAAGGCAGGGCAGGTGACTGAGGTGTCAGTGGGGGAGCACTTTGGGGCCAGCGACCATAATTCTATTAGATTTAAAATAGTGATGGAAAAGGATAGACCAGATCTAAAAGTTGAAGTTCTAAATTGGAGAAAGGCCAATTTTGACGGTATTAGGCAAGAACTTTCGAAAGCTGATTGGGGGCAGATGTTCGCAGGTAAAGGGACGGCTGGAAAATGGGAAGCTTCCGAAATGAGATAACGAGAGTCCAGAGAAAGTATATTCCTGTCAGGGTGAAAGGAAAGGCTGGTAGGTGTAGGGTAGCTGGATAGCTGGTGAAATTGAGGGTTCGGTTAAGAAAATGAAGGAAGCATATGTCAGGTATAGACAGGATAGATCGAGTGAATCCTGAGAAGAGTATAAAGGCTGTAGGAGTATACTTAAGAGGGAAATCAGGAGGGCAAAAAGGGGGCATGAGATAGCTTTGGCAAATAGAATTAAGGAGAATCCAAAGGGTTTTTACGAATACATTAAGGACAAAAGGGTAACTATGGAGAGAATAGGGCCCCTCAAAGATCAGCAAGGCGGCCTTTGTGTGGAGCCACAGAAAATGGGGGTAATACTAAATGAGTATTTTGCATCAGTATTTACTGTGGAAAAGGATATGGAAGATATAGACTGTAGGGAAATAGTTGGTGACATCTTGCAAAATGTCCAGATTACAGAGGAGGAAGCGCTGGATGTCTTGAAACGGTTAAAGGTGGATAAATCCCCAGGACCTGATCAGGTGTACCGAGAACTCTGTGGGAAGCTAGAGAAGTGATTACTGGGCCTCTTGCTGAGATATTTGTATCATCGATAATCACAGGTGAGGTGCCGGAAGTTGGCAAACGTGGTGCCACTGTTTAAGAAGGGCGGTAAGGACAAGCCAGGGAACTATAGACCGGTGAGCCTGACCTCGGTGGTGGGCAAGTTGTTGGAGGGAATCCTGAGGGAAGGGTTGTACATGTATTTGGAAAGGCAAGGACTGATTAGGGATAGTCAACATGGCTTTGTGCGTGGGAAATCATGTCTCACAAACTTGATCGAGTTTTTTGAGGAATTAACAAAGAGGATTGATGGGGGCAGAGTGGTAGGTGTGATCTATATGGACTTCAGTAAGGCGTTTGACAAGGTTCCCCATGGGAGACTGATTAGCAAGGTTAGATCTCACAGAATACAGGGAGAACTAGCCATTTGGTTTCAGAACTGGCTCAAAGGTAGAAGACAGAGGGTGGTGGTGGAGGGTTGTTTTTCAGACTGGAGGCCTGTGACCAGTGGAGTACCACAAGGATCGGTGCTGGGTCCTCTCCTATAATGAGGCGACCAGAACTAAACACAATATTCCAAGTGTGGTCTAACCAGGGCTCTTTAGAGCTGCAGCATAACCTCGCGGCGTGAAACTCAATCCCCCTGTTAATGAAAGCCAACACACCATACACCTTCTTAACAACCCTATCAACTTAAGTGGCAACTTTGAGGGATGGCAAAGGCATTTTACACTAATGTGAGGAATAAGAGAATGGTCAAAGAAAGAGTAGGGCCGATCAGGGATAGCATCGGGAACTTGTGCGTGGAGTCTGAGGAGGTAGGGGAAGCCCTAAATGAGTTTTTTGCTTCTGTCTTTACGAAAGAAACAAACTTTGTCGTGAATGAAACCTTTGAAGAGCAGGTGTGCATGCTGGGATGGATAGAGATGGAGGAAGCTGATGTGCTGAAAATTTTGACAAACATTAAGATTGACAAGTCACCAGGCCCGGACCAGATTTGTCCTCGGCTGTTTTGCGAAACGACAAATGTAATTGCTTTGCCACTTGCGAAGATCTTTGCATCCTTGCTCTCCACTGGAGTCGTACCTGAGGACTGAAGAGAGGCAAATGTAATTCCTCTCTTCAAGAAAGGAAATAGGGAAATCCCCAGCAATTACAGACCAGTAAGTCTCACGTCTGTCGTCTGCAAGGTGTTAGAAAGGATTCTGAGGGATAGGATTTATGACCATCTGGAAGAGCATGGCTTGATTAAATGCACTCAACACAGCTTTGTGGGGGGCAGGTCATGCCTCACAAACCTTATCGAGTTCTTTGAGGATGTGATGAGAAAAGTTGATGAGGGTCGAGCTGTGGACGTGGTGTATATGGACTTCAGCAAGGCATTTGATAAGGTTCCCCATGGTAGGCTCATTCAGAAGGTCAGGAGGAATGGGATGCAGGGGAACTTAGCTGTCTGGATACAGAATTGGCTGGCCAACAGAAGACAGCGAGTAGTAGTAGAAGGAAAATATTCTGCCTGGAAGTCTGTGGTGAGTGGTGTTCCACAGGGCTCTGTCCTTGGGCCTCTACTGTTTGTAATTTTTATTAATGACTTGGATGAAGGATTGAAGGATGGGTCAGCAAGTTTGCAGACGACACAGAGGTTGGAGGTGTCGTTGACAGTATAGAGGGCTGTTGTAGGCTGCAGCGGGACATTGACAGGATGCGGAGATGGGCTGAGAGGTGGCAGATGGAGTCCAACCTGGATAAATGCGAGGTGATGCATTTTGGAAGGTCGAATTTGAAAGCTGAGTACAGGATTAAAGATAGGATTCTTGGCAGTGTGGAAGAACAGAGGGATCTTGGGGTGCAGATACATAGATCCCTGAAAATGCCCACACAAGTGGACAGGGTTGTTAAGAAAGCATATGGTGTTTTGGCTTTCATTAATAGGGGCATTGAGTTTAAGAGTCGTGAGATCTTGTTGCAGCTCTATAAAACTTTGGTTAGACCGCATTTGGAATACTGCGTCCAGTTCTGGTTGCCCTATTATAGGAAAAATGTGGATGCTTTGGAGAGGGTTCAGAGGAGGTTTACCAGGATGCTGCCTGGACTGGAGGGCTTACCTTATGAGGAAAGGTTGACTGAGCTCGGACTTTTTTCATTGGAGAAAAGGAGGAGGAGAGGGGAGCTAATTGAGGTATACAAGATAATGAGAGGCATAGATAGAATCGATAGCCAGAGACTATTGCCCAGGGCAGAAATGACTAACACGAGGGGTCATAGTTTTAAGCTGGTTGGAGGAAAGTATAGAGGGGATGTCAGAGGCGGGTTCTTTACACAGAGAGTTGTGAGAGCATGGAATGCGTTGCCAGCAGCAGTTGTGGAGGCAGGGTCATTGGGGACATTTAAGAGACTCCTGGACATGCATATGGTCACAGAAATTTGAGGGTGCACACATGAGGATCAGTGGTCGGCACAACATCGTGGGCTGAAGGGCCTGTTCTGTGCTGTACTGTTCTATGTTCTATGTTCTATGTATGGAGGTGGACCCCAAGAACCCTCTGTTCCTCCACACTGCCAAGAATCCTGCCTTTCAACCTGTAATCTGCATTCAAATTCGACCTTCCAAGATAAATGACTTTGCACTTTTCCTGGTTGAACTCCATCTGCCACTTCTCAGCCCAGCTCTGCATCCTGTCAATGTCTCGTTGCGATCTACAACAGCCCTCTATACTATCCACAACTCCACCAACCTTAGTGTCATCAATAAACTTACTAACCCATCCTTACACTTCCTCATCCAAGGTACTTATAAAAAGCACAAAGAACAGAGATCCCAGAACAGATCCCTGCGGTGCACCAGTGTTCACCCAGCTCCAGGCTGAATACTTTCAATTTACTACCACTCTCTGTTTTCTATGGACGAGCCAGTTCTGTATCCAGACAGCCAGATTTCCCTGTATCCCATGCCTCCTTACTTTCTGAATGAGCCTGTGTTTTGTCACATCCACAAGGAATACAATAAGGTTTGTGAGGGATGACCTGCCCCTCACAAAGCCATGCTGATTATCTCTCATCAAACTATGCTTTTCCAAATAATCATAAATCCTGTCTCTCGGAATACTCTCCAATAATTTGCCCACCACCGAGATAAGACTGACTGGTTTGTAATTCCCAGGGTTATCCCAGGATTTTTTGAACAAGGCAATACCATTTGCCACCGTCCAACCATCTGGTGCTACTCCAGTGGACAGTGAGGATACAACGATCAATGCCAAAGGCACAGCAATCTCTTCCTTCACTTTCTGTAGTAACCTTGGGCAAACATCCCATCTGGCCCAGGGGTCTTATTATGTGTTTCGAAATTTCCAGCATATTCTCCTCCTTCACATCAATCTGTTTGAACATATCAGCCTGTTTCACACTGCCCTCACAAACAACACTGAAGCAAAGTATTCACTGAGGACCTCCCTTACCTTGTCTGACTCCAGGCACAAGTTCCCTCCACTATCCCTGATTGGCCCAACCCTCACTGTGGCCATCCTGTTGTCCCTTGTGCCCTTGAGAAGGTGGTGGTAAGCTGCTTTCTTGAACCACTGCAGTCCAACAGTACACCCCTTACCCATGTCTGCAGCAGATTAAAGATAGATGCAAGGCAGCTGTGAGGGTTTACTGCTGGAGATAGGATGGTGCTACAACAAAACCAGCTCTCTTAAACTGGATCCCTTAAATTTAAGCAGTAAACATTCTTCTGGCAGGGAAAAGTTCAAAAGGCAAGATGTGAGCATGAAATGCATTTAACAGTAAAAATGCACATTGACACAGAAGCTGCTCTAGTACTCGATGTCCTTATTTATGAAGCCTGGAATACTACGTTCAGTGTCAAGAGCTCTCTCTACTAGTTCCATCACCTTTAATGACGCATGCACATATAAATCCAGGTCTCAGAAAGAAGTAGGAACATGTTAAGGAGCCGACCACGGCTGACCAGCAGAACATGAAAGCAAAGAAAAAGCAGGCAATGTATTCAAAATTAGGAGGAAGTCAGAGGAATGGGTGGCCTTTAAAAAATCAGCAGAGGAGAACTGAGAAGCAGGAAGGGGAAAAAGATGAAATATGAGAGTAAGCTAGCCCTAATAGCAAACAAGGTTGCAGGAGTTGTTTTTAAAATAAAAATACACACTGGGAGTGGCAGCAGCAATATGAAAACTGTAAAGCGAACCTGGGGGTCCCGTGGGAACAGGGTAAAGGGAACCTTGGGGTCCAATGTGAGCACGGTAAAGGGAATCTGGGATTATGTAGCATTGGGAGCAGGGTTCAGGATACCTGAGGGAGCAGTAGTTGACCATTCGACCTGTCCCCTTCAAACACTCCTGGGAGAGGTACAGTATTGGGTCAACACTGTTCC
The DNA here is from genome assembly GCF_020745735.1 of Hemiscyllium ocellatum. Classification (NCBI taxonomy): domain Eukaryota; kingdom Metazoa; phylum Chordata; class Chondrichthyes; order Orectolobiformes; family Hemiscylliidae; genus Hemiscyllium; species Hemiscyllium ocellatum. The sequence continues at coordinate 8,011,139 of NC_083401.1, read as the reverse complement.
CATTATGAAATTGCAGAACAGGTGCAGCACGTAGTTAGATTCAGAAAAATGTTTCTCCTGTGCTATCCCAACCCAACCCTCCTAGGACAATACAACACATGGCTAGATACAGAGCCAGGCTACCTCTACGTAGTCCCCTTAGTCGAGAATCATTGAAACCAGTCAGTATATTGAGATGTAATTTCAGGAGATTGTAATATCTGTGTTTGTTTTGCCCTCAGGATTGTTCAGACCCCTGCTGTGAACCATCGACTTGCAAATTAAAAGCTGGGGCGAAATGTTCATCCTCTGGCCCCTGCTGTAAAGATTGTGAAGTAAGATCTCATTGGATTATCCTTTGCAATATGCAAATGATGGGCAGGTGCCAGTGTTGGACTGAGTTGGACAAAGTCATTATTTGAAAACACTGTTCCTTCATCAGTGGTAAGTGAGAATGGAAGGCAAGATACAGAATTTACAAGGAAAATATCAAAGGGTCAGACAACTCGTGTTTGCATGATCTTTTCCCTATAAATTCTGTGTCTTCCACTTCTTGTTAGCACTTAATGAAGGAGCAGCGCTCTGAAAGCTCGCGTTTTCAAATAAACCTGTTGGACTATAACAATATACCAAAGGACTGTGCTCAAGTAGGGTGTCGAGCAACTGGGAGCTATCACAACATCCCCTTCAGCCTTTGGATGCAAAGCAGCTCCAACAGATGGGAGGAGAGTTCCTCTCACAGTTAAAGCCAATCTTCAAAAATCCATGATATTGATCGTAGAGAAGATGTTGGCAATTGGTGGGGAGGAGGAGTTGCCATTTGGGGTGGGAGGGGGTGGGGGTGTGAGGATGAGTTGGAAAGGGGAGGTGATGCTGAGTGTAACACCAGCGAATTGTAACCTCGGGACCCAGGTGAATACACTGTGTTCATGGGTTTGAAACACACCTGGGCAGGTGAGAAATTTGAATTCAATTGGGAATAAAATTGGTGAGTGCTGCCAATTGTCACTGCCGACTTTATGGTTCAGGGACTTTCATATTGCTGTCATGGAGCGATTTGACCCAGCAACAGTGAAGGAATGGTGATATATTTCCAAGTCCAGTTGGTGAGTGGCTTGGAGGGGGACTTGCCAGTGGTGGTGTTTCCATGCAAGTACTGTAATTGTCTTTTGAGATGGTCGTGGGTTTGGAGGGTGCAGCCGAATGAGCCTTGGTGAATTTCTGCAGTACATCTCCTCATTAGTATGTGCTGCTGCTACTGAATGTTGATGGTGGAGGGAGTGAATGTTTGTGGATGTGGTGTCAACCAGATAAGCTGCTTTGACCTGAATGGTGTCAAGTGTCTTGTGTGTTGTTCGGGTTCATCCAGGTGAGTATTCCATCACACTCCTGACTTGTGCCTTGTAGCTGATGGATAGACTTTGAGGAAACAGGAGGTGAGTTACCCACTGCAGGATTCCTAACTTCTCACCTGCTCTTGTAGCCACACTATTTACATGGATAGTCCAGATCAGTTTCTGGGAGAAAGTGAAGACTGCAGGTGTGATAAAAGTGTAGCACACGAAAATCACAGCAGATCAGGCAGCATCTGAAGGGCAGGACATTTCAGGCATAGGGCCACCCTGATGACCAGATTGTCTACACCCCAGAGTTCTCAGGGAGGTAACTGAAGAGATAGTGAAGGTGTTACTAGTAATCACTTAGGAATCACTAGAATCAGGGAGTATCCCGGAGGACTGGAAAATCGTGAAGGTGTTTAAAAAGGGAGCAAGGCAAGAAGACAGAAAACTACAGACCAATTATCCTAACCTCGGTCATCGGTAAGATCCTGGAATCCATCGTGAAGGATGAGATTTCTGAATGCTTCAGAGTGGAACGCAAAATAGGACAGAGTCAGCATGGTTTAATCAAGGTGAGGTCATGCCTGACAAATCTGCTAGACGTCTTTGAGGAAGTAAAGAAGAGGTTAGAGGAAGAAGAGCCAATGGATGTTATCTACCTGGATTTCAAGAAGGCCTTTGATAACGTGCAACACAGGAGGCTACTGAGTAAGATCAGGGCCCATGGTGTCAGAGGCAAGGTGCTAGCATAGATAGAAGCCTGGCTGTCTGTCAGAAAACAGAGAGTGGGGATAAAAGGGGCCTTCTCAGGATGGCAGCTGGTGACAAATGGTGTTCTTCAAGGGTCAGTGTTGGTACCACAACGTTTCACTTAATACATTAACAATCTAGATGAAGGAACTGAGGGCATTCTAGCTAGGTTTGCAGATGACACAAAGATAGATAGAGGGACAGGTAGCATTGAGGTGGCAGGGAGGCTACAGCAGGATTTGGACAGGTTAAGAGAGGGGGCACAGAGATGGCAGGTGGAGTACAACGTGGGAAAGTGTGAGGTCATGCACCTTGGTAGGAAGAATAGAGGCATGGACTGTTTTCTAACTGGAAGAAAATTCAGAATTCTGAAGTGCAAAGAGACTGAGGGGTTCTAATCCAGAATTCTCTCAAGGTAAACTTGCAGGTTGAGTCAATAGACAAAAAAGCAAATGGAATTATAGCATTTATTTTGAGAGGACTTGAATATAAAAGCAGGGATGTACTTCTGAAGCTCTATCAGACTCTGGTCAGACCACATTTTGGAGAATTGTGTGCAGTTTTTGGCCTCACATCTCAGGAAGGATGGACTGGCCATGGAGCGTGTTCAGAGCAGTAATGAAAACCTTAACATCTGAGGAACGTTTGAGGGCTCTGGGTTTATACACTGAAGGATGAGGGGAATCTAATTGAAACTTAGAGAATACTGACTGGTCTGGACAGAGTAGATAGAGTCACAGAGTCACAGAGATGTACAGCATGGAAACAGACCCTTCGGTCCAACCCATCCATGCCGACCAGATATCCCAACCCAATCTAGTCCCACCTGCCAGCACCCGGCCCATACCCCTCCAAACCCTTCCTATTCATATACCCATCCAGATGCCTTTTAAATGTTGCAATTGTACCAGTCTCTACTACTTCCTCTGGCAGCTCATTCCATACATGCACCACCCTCTGTGTGAAAAAGTTGCCCCCGTAGGTCCCTTTCCCCTCTCACCTTAAACCTATACCCTCTAGTTCTGGACTCCCACACTCCAGGAAAAAAACTTTGCCTATTTACCCTATCTATGCCCCTCATAATTTTGTAAACCTCTAGAAGGTCACCCCTCAGCCTCTGACGCTCCAGGGAAAACAGCCCCAGCCTGTTCAGCCTCTCCCTAGAGCTCAAACCCTCCAACCCTGGCAACATCCTTATAAATCTTTTCTAAACCCTTTCAAGTTTCACAACATCTTTCTGGTAGGAAAGAGACCAGAATTGCACGCAATATTCCAACAGTGGCCTAACAGCCGCAACATGACCTCCCAACTCACTGGTCTACAGTTCCCTGGCTTGTCCTTACCACCCTTCTTAAACAGTGGCACCACGTTAGCCACCCTCCAGTCTTCCAGCACCTCACCTGTGACTGTACAAGCTGTACAAAGCTCTGGTACGCCCACACTTGGAGTATTGTGTACAGTTCTGGTCACCGCATTATAAGAAGGATGTGGAAGCTTTGGAAAGGGTGCAGAGGAGAGTTACTAGGATGTTCCCTGGTATGGAGGGACGGTCTTACGAGGAAAGGCTGAGGGACTTGAGGCTGTTTTCGTTAGAGAGAAGAAGGTTGAGAGGTGACTTAACAGAGACATATAAGATAATCAGAGGGTTAGATAGAGTGGACTGGGAGAGCTTTTTTCCAGGTATGGTGACGGCAAGCATGAGGGGGCATAGCTTTAAATTGAGGGGGGATAGATATAGGACAGATGTCAGAGGCAGTTTCTTTACTCAGAGAGTAGTAAGGGTATGGAATGCTTTGCCTGCAAACGGTAGTAGATTTGCCAACTTTAAGTACATTTAAGTCATCATTGGACAAGCATATGGACGTACATGGAATAGTGTAGGTTAGATGGGCTTCAGATTAGTATGACAGGTCGGCGCAACATCGAGGGCTGAAGGGCCTGTACTGCGCTTAATGTTCTATGTTCTATGCTCTATGACTATCGATGATACAAATATCTCAGCAAGAGGCCCAGCAATCACTTCTCTAGCTTCCCACAGAGTTCTCGGGTACACCTGATCAGGTCCTGGGGAGTTATCCACCTTTAACCGTTTCAAGACATCCAGCACTTCCTTCTCTGTAATCTGGACATTTTGCAAGACGTCACCATCTATTTTCCTACAGTCTATATCTTCCATATCCTTTTCCACAGTAAATACTGATGCAAAATACTCATTTAGAATCTCCCCCATTTTCTGCGGCTCCACACAAAGGCCGCCTTGCTGATCTTTGAGGAGCAGAAGAAGGCTTATGTGACGATAAGACAAGATGGTTCAGATGAGCCGATGGAGAGTTACAGATCAGCTAGGAAGGATATAAGGAGAAAGTTAAGAAAAGCAAAGAGAGGACACGAGCAGTCTTTAGCAGATAGAATAAAGGAAAACTCTAAAGCTTTCTATAGGTATGTGAGGAATAAAAGGATGATAAGGGGAGGAATAGGGCCAGTCAAAGACAGAAGTGGGAAGTTGTGTGTGGAAGTAGTGTGGATGTGCAGAGGGATCTTGGAGTCCATGTACATAGATCCCTGAAAGTTGCCACCCAGGTGGATAGTGCTATTAAGAAGGCATATGGTGTGTTAGGTTTTATTGGTAGAGGGATTGAGTTCTGGAGCTGCAATATCATGCTGCATCTATAAAAAACGCTGGTGCGGCCGCACTTGGAATATTGTGTACAGTTCTGGTTGCCATATTTCGGGAAGGATGTGGAAGCTTTGGAAATGGTGCAGAGGAGATTTACCAGGATGTTGCCTGGTCTGGAGGGAAGGTCTTATGAGGAAAGGCTGAGAGACTTGGGTCTGTTCTCATTGGAAAGAAGAAGGCTAAGAGGGGATTTAATAGAGACATACAAGATGGTCAGAGGATTAGATAGGGTAGACAGTGAAAGTCTTTTTCCTAGGATGATGACGTCAGTGTGTACGAGGGGGCAGAACTACAAATTGAAGGGTGATAGATTTAAGACAGATGTCAGAGGCAGGTTCTTTATGCAGAGAGTGGTAAGGGCATGGAATGCTCTGCCTGTCAATGCAGTTAGCTCAGCCACATTAAGGGCATTTAAACACTCCTTAGATAACCACATGGATATTGATGGGATACTGTAGGGGCTTAGACTAGTTCACAGTTCGGCGCAACATTGAGGGCCGAAGGGCCTGTTCTGTGCTGTATTGTTCTATGTTCTATGTTCTATTGAATGGTGAAGCAGACTCGATGGGCTGAATGGCCTAATGTTTGCTTCTATGTCTTATAGTCTTATGGCCAGTTCTCAGCCTTTGATGTTCAAGTGAAAACTACCCAATGGACTTGAGGAGGATGAAAGCCTTGGCCTTCCCTTGTTACTGCTTGGCCACCTCAGCAAAGCCCAGTGTTCACCTGGTCTCTGTGTTTGATTTAACCAGCATCACCTCACCCACAAAGCGGCTGTTTGCAAAAGTAGAACATAGAACATAGAAACTTAGAGCAAAAGACAGGCCCTTAGGCCCACAATGTTGTGCCGAGACTTAATCCTAATGTAAAATATAGTAACTTAACATACACCCCCCTCAGCTCACTGCTTTCCATGTGCACGTCCAGCAGTCACTTCAATATTCCCAATGACCCTGCTTCCACCACCACAGCTGGTAACGCATTCCATGCATTCACAACTCTCTGTGTAAAGAACCTACCTCTGACGTCTCCTTTATACCTTTCTCATAATATCTTCAAACGATGACCCCTCGTACCAGTCAATCCTGCCCTGGGGAAAAGTCTCTAGCTATTGACTCTATTTATTCCACTCATTACCTTGTACACCTCGATCAGGTCTCCTCTCTTCCTCCTTCTTTCCAGAGAGAAAAGTCTGAGCTTATTCAACCTTTCTTCATAAGACAAGCCCTCCAGTCCAGGCAGCATCCTGGTAAACCTTCTTTGCACCCACTCCAAAGCCTCTGTATCTTTCCTATAGTAGGGTGACCAGAATCGGACACAATATTCCAAGTGTGGTCTCACCAGGGACTTGTAGAGCTGCAGCAAAACCTCGCAGCTCTTAAACTCGATCCCTCTGTTAACGAAAGCCAAAACACCATATGCTTTCTTAACAATCCTATCCACTTGGGTGGCAACTTTGAGGGATCTATGTACTTGCACATCCAGATCCCTCTGTTCCTCCACTCTGCCAAGAATCCTGTCTTTAATCCTATATTCAGCATTTGAGCACGGTGGCACAGTGGTTAGCACTGCTGCCTCACAGTGCCAGAGACCCGGGTTCAATTCCCGCCTCAGGTGACTGTCTGTGTGGAGTTTGCACGTTTGCCCCGTGTCTGCGTGGGTTTCCTCCGGGTGCTCCGGTTTCCTCCCACAGTCCAAAGATGTGCAGGTCAGGTGAATTGGCCATGCTAAATTGCCCATAGTGTTAGGTAAGGGGCAAAAGTAAGGGTAGGGGTATGGGTGGGTTTCGCTTTGGTGGGTCGGTGTGGACTTGTTGGGCCGAAGGGCCTGTTTCCACACTGTAAGTAATCTAATCTAATTTGAGTTCGACCTTCCAAAATGCATCACTTTGCATTTATCCAGGTTGAACTCCATCTGCCATTTCTCAGCCCAGCTCTGCATCCTGTCTATGTCGCTCTGCAGCCTGCAGTAGCCCTCCATACTGTCGACGACACCTCCAACCTTTGTGTCATCTGCAAATTTATTAACCCACCCCTCAATCTCCTCATCCAAGTCATTTATAAAAACTACAAAGAGCAGAGACCCAAGAACAGAGCCCTGTGGGACCCCACTCACCACTGACCTCCAGGCAGAATACTTTCCATCTACAACCACTCTCTGCCTTCTGTCAGCCATCCAATTCTGAATCCAGATAGCCAAATCTCCCTGTATCCCATACCTCCTGACTTTATGAATGAGCCTACCATGAGGAACCCTATCAAATGCCTTGCTAAAGTCCATATACACCACATCCACTGCTCGACCATCATCGACCTGTCTTGTCACCTCCTCAAAGAACTCAATAAGATTTGTGAGACATGACCTGCCCCTCACAAAGCCATGCTGACTGCCTTTAATCACACTATGCTTTGCCAAATAGTTGCAAATCCTATCCCTCAGAATTCTTTCCACCACTTTGCTGACCACAGACGTGAGACTGACTAGTCTATAATTGCCAGGGACTTACCAATCTTAATGTTTTCCAAAATTTCTAGCACATCAACTTCATCAATCTTGATCCGGTCAATTCTGTATCCCAGCTCCTCTAAATTTTCATTTACAACAAGGTCCATTTCCTTGGTGAAAACAGAAGCAAAAAACTCATTTCGGGCTTCCCCTATCTGCTCAGACTCCATGCACAAGTTCCCTCTGCTATCCATGACCAGCCCTACCTTCTCCCTGATCATTCTCTTATTCCTCATGTATGAGTAAAATGCCTTTGGGGTCTCCCTAATCCTTCTTGCCAAGCCTATTTCGTGCCCCCTCCTGGCTCTCTTCAGTCCATTTCTGAGCTCCTTTCTAGTCAGCCTGTAATCCTCTAAAGCTGTGCTGGATCCTTGCTTCCTCCACCTTACGTAAGCTGCCTTCTTCCTTTTGACGAGAAGTTCCTCTGTTCTCGTCATCCAAGGTTCTTTAATCTTACCCCTTCTTACCCGTCTCAGAGGGACAAATTTGTGCATCTCTCGCACCAACTGCTCCTTAAATAGTCTCCACGTGTCTGCTGTGCCCTTTCCATGGAATAATTGCTCCCAGTCTGTACCTCCCAACTCCTGTCTGAGAGCGTCATAATTAATTTCCTTTTCCCCAATTAAATATCTTCCCTTGGTAACTGCTCCTTTCACTCTCCAAGGCTGTGCTAAATGTGAGGCAGTTGTGGTCACTGTCACCAAAGTGCTCTCCCACCGTGAGATCTGACACCTGTCCTGGCTCATTGCCAAGCACCAAATCCAAAATGGCCTCTCCCCTCGTCAGTCTGTCTACATACTGAGTAAGGAAACCCTCCTGAACACACCTGACAGAACGGCTCCATCCAAACCATCTGCACTCAGGAGGTTCCAGTCGATATTGGGAAAGTTGAAATCATCCATAACAACAACCCAGCTACTTCTGCATTTTTCCAGAATCTGACCATCTTTGAGATCTTCAATCTCCCTCCTGCTATTAGGGGGTGTGTAGAAATCCCCCAGCACAGTGGCTGTTCCCTTGCTGTTCCTAACTTCCACCCACGCTGACTCAGTAGACAAACCTTCCTCAACAACCTTTGTTTCTGTCGCTGTGATGCACTCTCTGATTATCAAAGCTACACCCCCTCCTCTTTTTACACCCTCCCTGTCCTTTTTAAACATTCTAAACCCTGGAACATCTAGCAACCATTCCTGCCCCTGTGGAACCCACGTCTCCGTGATGGCCACAACATCATGTCCCAAGTACTGATCCATGCTCTCAGTTCATCACTCTTATTCCAGACACTCCTTGCATTAAAGCAGACACATTTTAACCCGATCCCTTTGTTTCATCGCATGAGAAACCTTCCTGATGGATTCAATATATCCTGTCACTGTCCTGTCTGCAACTGACCCCCTCTCAGACATGTGGCTCCGATTCCCACCCCCCTGCCAAAATTGTTTAAACCCTCCCAGTTTAATGGCCAAGTCAAACACAGCAATGACCCCTCCCCCACAATCTGCCTAATTTCCTTGCAGCAATACTTTGGCAAATTTGCTGTCCCCACGCTCTTTCTTGGTAGGGATTGACACGGTCTGGTTTGTCTTGTGTGGTGGAGAAAAAGCTATTGGAATTCTAACCAGTAGAGGCTCATGTCATTAACAAGATGCAGTATATTTCACGACAGCAGAAGCTTCTACTTTTACCCAAGCAGAAGTTACCTGGGTGTGATAGACATTAGTACAAGACTATGAGAGAGACAATGTAGGTATTACTCCTCAGATGCTTGCCTTTGGGGTCAGTGAATGGAGTATAGGAGCTGGGAGGCCATCTTGTTGCTGTGCATGACATTGGTTCGGCCACTTTTGGAATACTGCCTTCAATTCTCATTTCCTTGCTACAGGAAGGATGTTGTGAAACTTGACAAGGTTCCTTACTCAAATATTCTACACACCATTAAACCATACTAACAACCCCACTGCCCTGTAGCAGGACTCCAGCTTGTGGAACATTTCATAGAACATCTCTGGGACACATGCACCAAACAACCCGCGCCCTGTAGCTGAACACTTTAATTCCCCCTCCCGGCCTCCTCCACCGCCAAATCCCAACCACCTGATGCCTGGAGGAAGAACGCCTCATCTTCTCCCTTAGGACCCTCCAACCACACAGGATCAATGTGGATTTCACTAGTTTCCTCATCCCCACCCCCCCTCCCCCGCCTTTTCCCAGATCCAACCTTGCAACTTGGCACCATCCTCTTGAACTGTCCTACCTGTCCATCTTCCTTCCCACTTATCCACTCCACCCTCATCTCTGACCAACCACCTTCACTCCCACCTTCATCTACTTATTGCATTCCCAGCTACCTTTTCCCCTGGCCCCACCCCCTCCCATTTATCTCTCAGCCCCCTTGGGTCATAAGCCTCATTCCTGATGTAGGGCTTATGCTTGAAACATTGACTCACCTGCTCCTCGGATGCTGCCTGACTTGCTGTGCTTTTCCAGCACCACACGTTTTGACCCATTCATAAAGGCAGGCATCCCTTATGCCTTCTTCCCCAGCCTGTCTACCCATGCTGATGCCTTCAGGGATCTCTGGACTTACACCAAGGTGTCTTTGTTCCTCAGTGAAACTTGAAAGGATTCAGAAAAGATCTATAAGGATGTTGCCAGAGTTGGAAGATTTGAGCTACAGGGAGAGGCTGAACAGGTTGGAGCTGTTTCCCTGGAGCGTCGGAGGCTGAGGGATGACCTTATAGAGGTTTATAAAATCATTTGGGGCATGGATAGGGTAAATAGACAAGGTCTTTTCCATGGGGCGGGGGAGTCCAGACTAGAGGCATAGGTTTAAAGTGAGAGGGGGATGATTTAAAAGGGATCCCATGTAGAGGATGGTGTATGTATGGAATGTGCTGCTAGAGAAAGTGGTGGAGGCTGGTACAATTACAGCATTTAAAAGGCATCTGGGCAGGGATATGAATAGGAAGGATTCAGGGGGATATAGGTCTAATGTTGGCAAATGGGACTGGATTTATTTAGGTTATTTACTTGGCATGAATGAGTTGGACTGACTCTCTAATTGCTTATCCCAACTACTCCAGATCACATCATACTTGATGGTGCTTAAAGCACTGTTAAGCAGTAATCATTAGCACTCTCGCATTCTCGTACAGAAAATACCAGTAAGTTCAATTAATCGCCATCATACAGATGTTCTCTCATTTAATATATTATGTGAAGTCATTTAGAAATCTCACAGAACAAAGAAGATAGAGTAATACAGCAGGAACAGGCCCTTCAGCCCATGATATTGTGTGGAGCATAACGCCAAATTAAACTCATCTCTTCTGCCTGCTGTTGGGTTATATTGTACCATTCCTTGCATATTCTAAAAGCCCCTTAACCACCCCTTTCTTATCTCTCCACCACCAACCATGGCACTGCCTTCCAGATTCCTACAACTCTGAGTAAAAACTTGCCCCTTACACCTCGTTTAAATGTCCCCACTCTCACCTTAAATGTACGCCCCTTAGTAATAGACATTTCAACTCTGGGAAAAAGATTCTGACCATCAACCCTACCTACGCATCTCAATTTTATCGACTTCAATCATCTCAATGCAACTAGGCAGAGTAAACGTGGGATTGCGGAAGGAAATTACATTTAATTAATTTGTTAGAATTCTTTGCAAAAGTAATAAGCAACATTTATAACGAGGGACCTGTAGGGATAATTTACTTCAATTTCCTGAAGGCATTGACAAAGTGCCACGTTAAGAGTAGCTATGCAGAATAACAACTCAAGGCGTAGGGAGTAATATTTTAATATGGATGGATAATTAGCTGGCTAACAAGAAACAATAACGGCAGAAATGAATAATTTTCAGGTTGATAAGAATTAACGTGTGGAGTGTCCCACAACCACCCCAGTCATATCCAGAGCATAGTCAATGAAGTGTGAATTTATACTATTTCTTTAACCTGGGGTTTCATTCTGGGAGCTCAGGTTTCATCCCACAGTCCAAAGGTGTGTAGGTTAGGTGGATTGACCTGGCTAAACTGCCCTTAGTGTCCAGAGATGTGTAGGTATGTTAGCCATGTGGTGTTATGGGGTAGCATGGAAGGGGAATAGTGGGTCTGGGTGGGATGTTCTTTATAGGATCAGTGTGGCCTCGATGGGGCAAATTACCTCTTTCCTCATTGTAGGATTCTGGAGATTCTATAACCCACTCTTAAGTTATTTTTGTGTTCCAAGTTAATGTTACCGAAGTGTAGAATGATTGCCGAGGGTTACTAAGTGAAAACTATGATACATTTATTAAAACAAACAAAAAACGTAGTATTCTTGGAGGAGGTAACAAGCAGGATAAATAAAGGGGATGTAGTATATGCAATATATTTGTGATTTTGCACATTTGGGTGAGGTACACGTCTGACTAATATGCAAGATAAGAGCACATGGTGCTGGGCGAGTGTATTCGTGTGGATAGACGGGAAGCTAATTATTAGAAAACAGTGAGTTAGTATTAAGGGGGTATTTTCAGGATGGCAACCTGTAACTAAGAATTCCACAGCAGCCACTGCTGACACCACAATTATTTACAATCTATGACTTGTGTGATTGAAGCGAAGGCGTTACTGCCAAGTTTGCAAATGCCATGAAAATAGCTAGGAAGGCAAGTGGCATGATGACACAAAAAGACTGTGAAAAGGTATTGACAGGTTAGGTGAGTAGAGAGAAAAAAAACTTGCCCAATGAATATATTGTAGGAAAATAGGGACTTATGCACTTTAGCAGGAAGAATAGAGGATCTGAATATTATTTAAATGGAGAAAGACTGCAGAAAGATACAGCACAGAGGGATTTGGGTGTCCTTGTGCATAAATCACAAAAAGATAGCACTTAAACTCGTCAGGTAAAAGGAAATAGAGCGTTGAACTTTATTGTCAGGAAATGAAGGATAGATATATAGAGGTTTTGGGCTGAAAATGTGTTGCTGGAAAAGCGCAGCAGGTCAGGCAGCATCCAAGGAGAAGGAGAATCGACGTTTTGGGCATGAGCCCTTCTTCAGGAATGAGCTTTTCTTCCTGGAGAAGGGCTCATGCCCGAAACGTCGATTCTCCTTCTCCTTGGATGCTGCCTGACCTGCTGCGCTTTTCCAGCAACACACTTTCAGCTCTGATCTCCAGCATCTGCAGTCCTCACTTTCTCCTATACAGAGGTTTTGCTCAAACTATGCCAGGCAGTAGTCAGACCGTAGCTAGAATATTGTGAGCAGTTCTTTTCTCCTAATGTAAGGACAGATATACTGGAAAAATAGAGGTAGTCCAAGGACATTCACTGTAATGACCCCGGGTATGGAGGGACTGTCTTATGAAGAGAGGTTGGGTAGCTTGATCTCATTCTCATTGGATTTGAGAAGAATGAGAAGTAATCTTATTGAAGAATGCAAGATTCTGAGAGGACTTGACAAGGTAGACATGGAGAGGAGTTTTCCTTTTGTGGGAGGGTCTTGGTACAGAGGGCAAAATCTCCAAAAAAAAGGGGTCACAGATTTAGGACAGATATGAAGAGGACTTTCTTCTCTGAGAATAGTAAATCTTTACTGCAGAGGGCTGGAGACAATTAGTGAGTATATTCAAGACCGAGATTTCTGTTGTTCATTTGTGAGATATGGGCATCACTGGCTAAGCCTGCATTTATTTCCCATCCCTAGTTTCCCTTGTGAGGGTGATGGTGATTTGGCTTCCATGCACTAAGGATTGTTTCTTATTCATTCACGGGATGAGGGCATGACTGGCCAGGTTGACATTTATTGCCCATTCCTAATTGCCCAGAGGGCAGTTAAGGGTCAACCACATTGCTGTGGGTCAGGAGTCACATGTAGACTAGACTGGGTAAGGATGGCAGTTTCCTTCCCGAAAGGGCATTAGTGAACCAGCTGGGAGTTTTCCTGACAATTAGCAGTGGTTTCATGGTCATCATTAGACCCTTATTTCCAGATTATTGTTGAATTCAAATTTGACCATCTGCCGTGGTAGGGTTCAAACCCAGATCCAGAACATTACTCGGGTTTCTGGATTAATAAAAGCCACTAGGCCATTGCCTGCCTATGATTAGAGTGGTGCTGGAAAAGCACAGCAGGTCAGGCAGTAACCGAGGATCAGGAACATTGACATTTCAGGCCAAAGCCCTTCATCCGGAATCATTGCCTGCCTATACCTGTGAGCGGCATGGTGGCACAGTGGTTAGCACTGCTGTCTCACAGCGCCTGAGACCCGGGTTCAATTCCCGCCTCAGGCGACTGACTGTGTGGAGTTTGCACATTCTCTCCGTGTCTGCGTGGGTTTCCTCCGGGTACTCCGGTTTCCTCCCACAGTCACAAAGATGTGCGGGTCAGGTGAATTGGCCATGCTAAATTGTCCGTAGTGTTAGGTAAGGGGTAAATGTAGGGGTATGGGTGGGTTGCGCTTCGGCGGGTCAATGTGGACTTGTTGGGCCGAAGGGCCTGTTTCCACACTGTAAGTAATCTAATCTACCTGCAGCTGAGGTAGGCTCACATTGCTATCAGGAAGGGATTTCCGGGATTTTGACCCAGTCACAGCGAAGGAATGGCAATTAGTTTCCAAGTCATATCGATAGATTTTTAATCATTAGGTGAATCGAGGCTAATGAAAAAAAGGAAGATAATTGGAGTTGAGGGTGAGCAGATCAGTCCCAATCCCAGTGAATGGCAGAGCAGTCTCAATGGGCTGGGTGACACACCTCTGCTCAGAGAAACCTGATCTCTGAAAGAGGTGTGAGTGACAGAGAGAGAGAGAGAGAGAGAGAGAGAAGTGTGGGGAGTGTAGTGCAACATGCTGAAAAGGCAAGTGGTTTGCCGCAGAATAACTGAACAACTTTAAGTGACAAACCTTGCTTCCCTCTATCTCCTGAAAATTGCTGTTTGCTGAGTCTACCTGGGCAAGATAACTCCACTGCACTCAACTACAGAAGCTACCACAGCTGCTGAAATCAGAAATCAAAGTTATGACAGGAAATATTATTTTCACCTCCATGATGATGGGGATCTGGAATTGCATTGTCTGGGAGGGTAGTTACGGTGGGAACCTCACAATCTTGAAATGTCTTAACTGTCAGTGCATTTCATTGGTGCCTTTGTTCTGCAGTTTGTTTCAGCGGGTACGTTGTGTCGGCCAAGAAAGGGGGATTGTGACTTGCCAGAGTTCTGCCGAGGAAATGCCTCAGAATGCCCTGAAAATGTGTTTCTGAAAGATGGCAACACATGCGACAATGGGAGGTTTTACTGCAGCAGTGGGATTTGTCACTCCATGGATAGACAGTGCCGGGAGATCTGGGGTGAAGGTGAGTCCTGGCTATGACTTCCTTTTATACTGTTCCAGCACAACTACCGTCACACTGAGTAGGAACAATGTCAAGTGTACATGATGACCAAATACTGCACCTGGTGGAAACCTGAAATAAAAACAGAAGATGTTGCAAATCCTCAGCAGATGACATTTGAGTGATGACTGACGATTTGATCATTGATGATAGCTTGTATGATTAGTGATCTTCCATGGATGAAATTTATCAAAAAGCTGATGAGCCATCTTATGAGACATCAGACTTTGACAAGTTCAGAAAGAGTGAAGATAGTTCCATCAAAAAGTGTAATGAAAAGCATACGTTTGTATGTTTTTTTGTACTTGGAATTCAAATTAAAGCCAATTAGATGTAGGTTAGCTCTGCAAACATTTTCTAAAAGATCAGAAAGTCTCTCTGGGTGAGTGACCCAGGTGCATCAGCTATGGCTGGAATCAAGTTTTTGGCCTACAGATGTAGCAGAGAAAACGTTCATAAATTTGGGTTTATGGCAGGCAGAGTCAATAGAAGACTGCCATTATTTTTGTTTTTGTTTTGGTTCAAAATAGAGTTTAGTCTAAAAGGAAAGAAAAGGTTGCCTCTTTTTCAGTTCAGTTCAATTGAGGGGAAGCATGAACCTCCAGCTGAAATTTTATAATCTGTGGAGCTTCTAAGTCAGGACAGTTTAGATAGAAATCTTCAAGATGTTAAACTGAGAAAGTTTAGACCCCAGAATGGTGAAAGGTTCACGCCACAGACTCACACAGAACTCACGCAGACCAAGGAAAAGAAACTAGAAGGAATCATATGAGATAAACTTAAAGAGTTGAGATAGGATTGGTCTGTGGACTGGTGACCAAATATCAATGGCAGACACCTTTTGGCTGCCAGTAACTGTGTTAGTCGTTCTCAGGTAAATAAATGACTTCGAGCTGCAAACAAGTTATAGGGAGACAGGTGTTCAACTCTTCCCCCAGCTGGATGCAGTCTCTGTGCTCCATACTCAAAACTCACTTTAAATTTGAAGTCAACCAGTTCATGCAATAGTCACTGTAATCAGTGACTTTTAACTGATACCATAGAGAGTTTGTATAAAGGAAACAGCTACCTGTGTCCCTTACCAGCCAGTGGAAGCTTCCAGAAAAAAAGATGATGGAAGCATCACACCGGAAACAGCAAAGTCGTAGAGATCATTTCACAACAGAACCTCGGAACACAGCATGTTCTTCTGACAGGAATCTGAAATATTTTCTCAGAGGCTGGTATCCTGTCACCAAGTCACTCCTTATGTATATGTGAACAGTCTTTGACTGGAACACTGCCTCATTCAGAGACAGGTACCAGAGGTTCAGTATCTCTGACACTCGCCCTTTTTATCTGTTAAGAGCGTGGCACTGGAAAAGCACAGTAGGTCAGGTGGCATTCAAGGAGCAGGAGAATCGATGTTTCGGGTGTAAGGCCTTCATTAGAAAAGGTTCATCTCCAGCATCTGCAGTCCTCATTTTTGCCTTTCTATCTGTCAGCCAAGGCTCCCTGATTGGACTGGATTAGCAGCCCCAATCAGGGAACTCATATTCTATAATGTCCAGCTGGCTGAACTTGCTGCAATTACCACATCACCTCCCCCCCTCACCACCACCACTACCACCGAGTCCCAAGATATAGGATGGTCCTTTTACTTGGAGAGACTCCAGGGGCATTTCAACACCGGATCAGGTTCCCTCCAACTCGACATGTGATACAGATGGCATGTAATGCATGGGAGCTTGTCTCTTGTGCCTGGAATGCTTTGGTAGAATTTTACTTTCATCTTCTGGTGGCAAAGGTGTCAAGGCAGCTACGTCCTTCATGTTGATCTCTGATTCTGAGGAGATGGCAACATTTGATGGAGAGGGAGAACCACAGAGTCTGGCAGACTTTCCAACTGTCCCAATGACCAGGCAATGTTTTACTGCTGCACCATTTGTCAATTCACAACTTTCATATGGTCCACCTGCTTGTTCAGGACTGTTGTACCTACCTGAACTTTATACGTCAATGAACCTTGCATTGACCATGCCTCTTTCCTTGTAGGGCCATTTCCACAATTCTTACACCAGACCTTATCCCTGTTTTTTGCCGGTCCCCTGTAGGCTGTTTCTTCAAGCTTGCCTTCAAAGTCTGGGTGAGCCTTTCCGCCATACGATTGGATGATGGATGGTATGAAGCTGTCCTTTTCTGTCGAATCTCCTTTCGACTTTAGGAAATACCCAAACTCCCAGCTGGGAAACGATGGCCTATTATCTGTGACCAACACCTCCAGGAGTCCGTGTGTTTAAAAATATGTGCAGCTTTTCCATTGTCATCCCTGTGTTAAACAAATAAATTCTATGCACATCCGACCACTTTGAGTGGACGTCCACTATGACTATGAACATTAAGCCCATGAAAGGACCTGCATAGATGATGTGCAACTGTGTCTAAGGGTTACCCAGCAATTCCCATGGATGCATGGGAAATGTTGGCGCTAATTTTTATTGGCACTCTGGGCACTGCCTCACCAATGCAGCTATGTCTGCATCCAAGCCTGGCAACTAGACATAACTTCTCACCAACATTTTCATTTTGGAGATACCTGGATGACCACGGTGAAATTCAGCCAGTACCTGGCAGTGACCTTTGCTTTGGACCATCACTCTCACTCCCTATAACAATACACCATCCTCTACCGTGAGCCAGTCCCTCCAGGTCCAAAAGGATTCCATTTCTGGTTGTGATGGCTTTTTGGTTTCCCCCTTCAGCACCAGCTGTTTCTGTTTTGCCAGGATCGGATCTTTCTATGTCCACAGTCTGATATAGTCAATTGTGACTGGGAGTGTGTTGAGAAAAATTAAAACCATTATGGGACTCTTACAGTGGCCCTACCACCAGTGGAGTCATCTGCATTTACCACTTGGATGGTATTCTAACTTGTATTTATAAACGCTTAGTATTAGGGAGCGCCACTGAATGTGGTTCGAATGTCATTCTCTTTGAGCAGATCCAGTGGGGACTCGTGGTCCATGATTATCACAAATTTTCATCATAAAGTTATGAGTGGAAGTTCCTGACCCAAATATGACTGCCAATCCTTCTTTCTCTGGGTGTATTTATAGTCTGGATTAGCCAACATCCTGGATGCATGAGCTATTGGGTGTTCCTCTCCATTGGGCCACCTTTGAGCTAATACCATCCTGATGCCATCTGGGGAAGCATGTTAATATTAGATCTTTCTTGGGATCATAGTGTGCCAACACATTAGAGGATGATAGCTGTTTCTTTACGTCACTGAAAGCTAGGGATTGTCTATGCAGCCATTTCCAAGGCTGACCCTTTATTAGGATCACAGGATCCCTACAGTGTGGAAGCAGGCCATTCAGCCCATTGAGTCCAAACCAACCATCTGAAGAGGATCCCACCCAGACCTGTAATCCTGAGTTTCCCATGACTAACCCACCTAGCCATTTCACATGACCACTCCACCTATGGTCATCTTTGGACTGTGGGAGGAAACTGGAGCACTTAGAAGAAACCTATGTAGACGCGGGAAGAATATGTAATCTCCAGACAGACACACGAGGGTGGAATTGAACCCAGGCCCCTGGCACTGTGAGGCAGCAGTGTTAACCACTGTGCCCCCCCACCCCGTTCTGCCCCTTAGGGGTTGATGCAAAGGTGCCAGGGCAGTTGTCAGGTTATGTTTGAGCCTTCCATTATAATTTACCAGTCCAAGAGATGACCTAATCTCCTGGACACAAATGGGAACTGGGGCACCTTTGAGCATTCTCACTTTATCTTCCAATCAGTGTAACCCGGTCATGTTCACTCTGTAGCCCAAGTAGGTGCCTTTGGAGGCCTGGGATATGCATTTTCCCTTCTAAGGCGTACACTTGCCTTGGGAAAATGCCTTAGGAGTATGTCCAAGGTCGAAATATTCCTTATTAGAATTCCCTGTTATTAGAACATCACAAGATAAATGGCTACTTGAGGTAGATCTTGCAAAATGTTCTCCATCGTCCACTGAGGAACAGGCTGGCAATACCTCAAGTGGCAGTGTCATTTACTGGTACCAAGCCTATGGGTAATAATTATGGCATACCTCTGGGAATCCTGGTCTAAGTGCAATTGCAAGTAAATATGGCTCATGCTCAGTTTCTTGAAGCACAGCTGTAGTCTTCCCTCTCCTGTTAGATTTGTGTATAAATCCTCTGAGGGACTGAGTATTTATCCAACTGCAAAAAATGGCTTACCGTTCATTTAAAATCCCCACAAAGTGAACTGAGCCGTTGGGCTTTATAATCGGTACGGCAGGTCCACCAACCAGGCGGATTTGATGATTCCTTCACTTTCCAGCCTCCTGATGTTTGCCTCTACTTTTGCCCATAAGGCAAATGGCACTGGGTGGGTCTTGTAGAATCACAGAACTGCTACCGATCAACGTGCAAGGGGTCCTTGGCTCTTGTTACGAAAACCCCTCTGCTAATTTAAATCAGCTACACGGAAAAGATTCACTCTGTGCTGTAATTCAAGAGGCAGCAAACTGTCCCAGGGGTCACTATTTAAAGTAAACATTAACAACTTTATTCTTTAAGTCCAGCAGAGAATATTAATACCAACAACTATTTACAATTCCTTTCTCTTAAACCTATCTTTTACCTCCTACTCTACCATACTAGTCTGATATAAATAAAATCCTGATTAAGGTTTACAGAAAAATATAACCATGTTTCAACCCAGTCAGCTTTGTTGCCTCTCCTTTGTGGATTTGCCTTTGTAGATTCTGCCCAGGTCGGTTTCAATGTTCTGCTGTGGAAACTCCTTCTATAGGCAGGTACCTTTCAGAGAGCACTTGAGCAAGCAGTCTCCATGGCAGTTCTCTCCCTAAGTGTTCAAACTGCCTGGCTTTTATACCCCAAAACATGAGGTCGTTTCATTGGTTTTAATGTTATCAAAATACTAAATTCAAATTTGATTGGATTCTGGTATCTTGGGGCATAATTTAAACTGATTGGCTGAATTTGTTCCATAACAGTACAGCTGTACTATTGGTATCGACCAAGTGGTACACTGTTACCTTGTTCAAAACACTGTGTGCTGTTCTTGCTAGCTTTTCAACTCTGTTAAAGATACAGTACCTCTCCACCTTCATATCACTCTTATGATAGTCCCTGGATCTTTCTGTAAGACTTCCAAGTATTTAATGAGGACTTCCCTCAAGCAGCCATTTTCTAAATGAAAATGGTTGGTGATTTTTATAACAAATTCACCCCATCAAGCTTTGGCCCGAGCCTTGACTACAATCATTGGGAACTGCTTTTCACAAGAGACCGGTCCAAAGTTATCCTCTTAACGTGTAGGTTTGCAGCCTAACTGAGGTCTCACTTTAAGTTAAGGACTGGAGCTACAGTGGATTATATTAGAAACTGGATCTGTGATTACTAATACAGCCACACGGATATCAATCTCCATTAGAACCCGGTGACCAGGTAACCAGACGTTTATTTTGATTGGTTATGATTTTGATGTTGCTAAGCAAATTAACTTTTTCCAAATCAGATACGAGTGGACTTTCCAGGGTATGAAATATCCTGGATACCAGCCTATGAATTATCTTCCTCAATTAGCTCTATTACAGGGGTGGGGAACCGTTATACATTGGAAGGCCACATTTTATTTAATCATAGAACATTACAGCCCAGTACAGACCCTTCAGCCCTCGATGTTACGCTGATCTGTGAAACCAATCTGAAGCCCATCTAACCGACACTATTCTATCATCATCCAAATGTTTATCCAATGACCATTTAAATGCCCTTAAAGTTGGTGAGTTTACTGCTGTTGCAGGCAGGGCGTTCCACGCCCATACTACTTTCTGAACAAAGAAACTCTCTCTGTCATTTGTCCTATATCTATCAGCCCTCAATGTAAAGCTATGTCCCCTTGTGCTCGCCATCACCATATGAGGAAAAAGGCTCTCACTGTCCACCCTTTCTAATTCTCTGATCATTTTATATGTCTCTATTAAATCACCTCTCAACCTTCTTCTCTCTAACGAGAATAGCCTGAAGTACCTCAGCCTTTCCTCATAAGACCTTTCTTCCATATCAGGCAACATCCTGGTAAATCTTCTCTGCACCATTTCCAAAGCTCCCACATCCTTCCTATAACACGATGACCAAAGCTGTATGCAATACTCCAAGTGTGGCCACACCAGAATTTTGTACAGCTGCAGCATGACCTCATGGCTCCGAAACTCAATCCCTCTACGAATAAAAGCTAACTCACTGTATGCCTCCTTAACAGCCCTATCAACCTGGGTGGCAACTTTCAGGGATCTATGTACCTGGACATCAAGATCTCTCTGCTCATCTACACTACCAAGAATCTTACCATTAGCCCAGTACTCTGAATTCCTGTTACTCCTTACAAAGTGAATCACCTCACAATTTTCCACATTAAACTCCATTTGCCACCTCTCACCCCAACTCTGCAGCTTCTCTATGTCCCTCTGTAACCTGCAACATCCTTTGTCACCATCCACAACTCCACCGACCTTAGTGTCATCTGCAAATTTACTAACCCACCCTTCTACATCCTCATCCAGGGCATTTATAAAAATGACAAACAGCAGAGGCTCCAAAACAGATCCTTGTGGTACACCACTAGCAACGGAACTCCAGGATGAATAGTTCCTGTCAACCAGCTTTCTTCTGTCTTCTTTCAGCTCGCCAATTTCTGATTCAAACCACTAAATCACCCTCAATCCCATGTCTCCGTATTTTGTGCAATAGCCTACTGTGGGGAACCTTATCAAACACCTTACTGAAATCCAAAAACACCACATCAACTGCTTTACCCTCATCCACCTGTATGGTCACCTTCTCAAAGAACTCAATAAGGTTTGTGAGACACGACGTATCCTTCACAAAACCGTGTTGACTATCCCTAATCAAATTATTCCTTTCTAGATGATTATACATCCTATCTCTTACAACCTTTTCCAACACTTTACCCACAGCCGAAGTAAGGCTCACCAGTCTGTAATTACCAGGGTTGTCTCTACTGCCCTTCTTGAACAAGGGGACAACGTTTACTATCTCTAGTCTTGTGTCAACTATTCCTGTTGACAATGATGACATAAAGATCAAAGCCAAAGGCTCTGCAATCTCCTTCCTAGCTTCGCAGAGAATCCTAGGATAAATTCCATCCGGCCCAGGGGACTTAACTATTTTCACCCTTTCCAGACTTGCTAACACCTCCTCCCTGTGAACCTCAATCTCATCTAGTCTAATAACCTGGATCTCAGTATTCTCCTCGACAACATTAACTTTTTCCTGCATGAATAGTGACAAAAAAAAAAGATTCTATTAGGATGCATGCTGAGAATTCAACATATACAACAAAATATCATATTTTTGTTGACATACTTACTCAGTTTAATTAAAGCCTGCTATTATATGAGGACTTTGAACAAAGGATGAACTCAGCAAAGACACGTTTGTTTAGCGAAGTTGAAAATAGAACTACTAATAAGTGAAAAGCCTAGAGTACAAACCATTTGATAACATTTTGTGGTTGCTTATTGTAAGGTAGGAATCAGATATTGGTGCCAACACTGTGGCAAAAACAGCACAGTGGCTCAGTGGTTAGCACTGCTGCCTCACAGCGCCAGGGGACCCAGATTCAATTCTAGCCTTGGCACTGTCTGTGTGGAGTTTGTACATTCTCCCCGTGTCTGCGTGGGTTTCCTCCGGGTGCTCTGGTTTCCTCGCACAATCCAAAGATGTGCGGGTCAGGTGAATTGGCCATACTAAACTACCCATAATGTTCAGGAATGTGTAGCATTATGTGTGCATTAGTCAGGGGTAAATGTAGAGTAATAGGGTAGGGGGGAATGCATCTGAATGGGTTGGTGTAGATTTGTTGGGCTGAAGGGCCTGTTTCTACAGTGTAGGGATTATATTGTTGACTGTAGCTTTAATTGGTCCTCTAGGTCAATATCCCTTACCTGACATCTCAGGTGTGTTTTAATTTGTGTCATATGTGAAAATGTTGATTCACAACAATAGGTTGTGCCAAAACAAGTCAGCATTCAACAAACATGTTGATGTAGATGTGGGTATTCACTGGCATTTTTCCATCTTTCAATGAGATCTTTCTTAGTGTCAAATAGAGACTTTAAAAAACTGTCTTCTGAGAGCTCAATTGATTCCATCTTTAAAAATCACACAACACCAGGTTATAGTCCAAACAGGTTTAATTGGAAGCAGTAGCTTTCGGAAGCTAGTGTGCTTCCAATTAAACCTGTTGGACTATAACCTGGTGTTGTGTGATTTTTAACTTTGTACACCCCAGTCCAACACCGGCATCTCCAAATCCTGACTCCATCTATAAGCCATCAGGTGATTTGGGTGCATCAACTAGGGGTGGTTGAAAAGCTAGTTTCAGTGTGAGATCATGTTTCTCAAAATCTGCAAAGCATTCATTGTATTCTAGAGTAGGGAGTCTAGAACAGCTGTGTATTCTTTCACACTGCATTTCCTTATTGACTTGTTTGTATCCTGTTCATTAATTCCCTTTGCCAGTTTAGGAGAATGTTCAGCTGAAAGTTCCGATCGGGTAAGGGGAATTTTGGAAAAGGTCAGCTTTTTCTGAATGCTTGGATTTTTAGCCACATGTCAGATATAGATTCAGTTCTACTGTGCAAAAGAAAACTCAGAACATTTTGCTTTGACATTATACCACTCAAAAATGCAGCTTTGACAACTCAAGCGGTTCATTCAGTTCCTCAAAAAGTCTTGTGACTTGTTTTCGCAAAGATAAGTTTTACAACTATTTGTCCTTGTGACAACCAGCACACGTTAGAATGATGTGGCAGATCCACACTGAATGTTGCAAAATTGACGATGCCATGATACATTTGCTCGAATTTTGTTCACAATACCTAGAACTTTCTTTAATGTGTCACTTAAGACAGTAGGTTTGGCGCAGAGATCCTGTGATGCCAAACACAATGAAAGGAAATCAAAGTATCCGGGTCTGGTAATTCTTCTTGTAATAATGCACACAAATCCTTCACGTTTACTCTCACAGAAGGTGCACTGTCTGTGCATACACTTACTGAGTTATATAAATTCACTTTCGCTCCACGGCATTTTTCTTTGAAGGTAGTGAAGATGTTGATTCCATGTGTCCTCACCACAAAGGCACCCAAAGCTCACGGCAATCAAAATCCACAGTTAGAACACTTGCACTGAGTCAGTAATGTCAGTGGATTCATCCAGGGCTATCGTATAATAAACGTCTTGGCTTTGGCATATTGTATGAAGCTGTCCTGTTATATTTAAGGGCTAATTCATGGTGCTGACCAGTTATGATCCTTCTTGAAAGAAATAGTTGCTTGTGCTTATTAACTTTAACGATATTACAGCTTTAACAATGCATTCTCTTCTGATTTCCACACAGCTTAATTGCTTACCTCTTCTTCCAAGTTTATATGTTACTTCATAACTCGCTTCAGTGATGTCAGTCCCGTGCCCTGACATTGTTTTAAATTCTTGCTGCTGTTTTTGATCTTTCATTTTTTTAAGTGCAGACTTTCAGTGTTCCCCTTCCAGTTTAGCATCTTTGTGGCCTTGACAAATAGTATATTGCTGATATGCCTTGTATTTCTTCACTGTTGCAATTATGGCATTCCAGAGTCACCTTATCTTTCACAGCCATGATATAATACTGCAGTTCCCAATTCTTCATTAAATGCTTTAAGACCATAAGACCATAGACATAGGAGTGGAAGTAAGGCCATTCGGCCCATCGAGTCCACTCCACCATTCAATCATGGCTGATGGGCATTTCAACTCCACTTACCAGCATTCTCCCCGTAGCCCTTAATTCCTCGAGACAACAAGAGGAATTCATCAAGACATCATGACATCAAGAGGAAGAGAGTGTTCTCTTCCTTAAATGTTCTTAGTTTTTGGCACACAGATTTATAAAGGCAGATTTAGTATTTGTGGACAATAGGCAGAAGACCTCAACTAGCACCCCAAAAGGCCACAGGTTCCTACCCTGGTTTAGTTGGACTCTTTTGCTTGTGATGTCTGCATCCCGGCAATGACTTGCTGGCCGAGATTCTGAAGGATATTTTAGCAGTATAACCGGGGCTTGGCTTTGTTTTGGTGTTTTGTCAGTCCTGATGAAGAGTCCCCACCTGAAATGTCGACCGCTCCCCAGCTCCTCTGATGCTGCTTGCCCTGCTGTGCTTTTCCAGCTCCACACTTTATCGACATTGATTCTCCAGCATCTCCAATCTTCACTATGTCCAAGTTCCCCAAGTTCAGCCAGACTGGCAAGGACGTCCACTTCCCTCAGAATACCCTGCAAATCAGACACTCCATTTGCCACATTTTCCAATTAAAAAAGTCACAGGCTTCTATCAATCATCTTACCCAAGTCAAACATCCCAATACGGATTCCCCTGATTCTCTAATTTGTGAGTAGTGTCCCAGCTGATAGTTTGGGATTGTAATGTACCTTAACTATGTCCATCAGGGAAGGGTAGGCTCCTAATGACAGAAGGATTTGCAGCTGCACAAGCTGTCAGTAGAGTTACTCGTTATTTTGTTTCTGCCACAATTTGCCCAGAAGTAAATAACACATTCTTCCCACCTACTGGGCCCAGTCCATGACGGCACGGTGGAATGAGCCAAAACTTCTTAAACAAAAGCATGGTGTAAGAAATGCTTACCATAACTACTGTTGCAAGTAAGCTTCTTCAGTATCATGCTTTCCTGCTGTCACTACTGAAGTAACTCCACAAAGGCCAGTATCAGTCACCGTGTCACCCTCTACTTACACACGGGCAGTCCTTGATGGTAGTGCTTCCTCATTCAGTCAGGTACCAGATTGGCAGTATCTCTGACACTCACCCTTTTTTTTCCTGTTTATTTTTTAAATTTAACCCCCACACTACTGCCTAACTTATTTTTCCCCAGCGCCCATGGTGTGTGTGTGCAGGTGTGAGACACAGTGAGAGACACAAGGTGCACGAATCTTTATTCAATTTCCACCACCAGGAAAAGTAGGAAAAACACCCGAGTGGCCTGTGACAAGCAGTGCCCTTCACAAAAGGCAATGCTGTGTGATCACTCACCCTTTTTATCTGCCAGCCAGGGCTCCCTGATTGGGCCAGATTAATATCCCCAATCAGGGAGCTCATATTTGATGATGTCCAGCTGGCTGACTTTGTTACAATCACCACAGAATTGAGGATTTCCACCTCAACCACCAAATTAGGCAGTGAATTCCACACAGTGGCCACCATCTGGTAGAAAGGTTTATCCTTGTGTCCCCTCCAATCCCTTCATTGCTTCAGATTTCAAGTCCTAGCAACATGAATGACCAGAACTGTATTCAAAGCTCTAGCTGTGGCCTAACCTGTAGTTTAATGAGTTCCAGCATCACATCCCTGCTTCTGCTCTCAATTCCATCATCAATGAAGGAAAACATCCTTTATTGTCTATTTACCACCTTATCCTGCTACCTCTGAACATGCACTCCAAGGTCTCTCACTTCCACTGCATCACTCCTCTCTATACTCTCCTGTTTATTGTGTCTTCCTTTGTATTGGTTTCCCTCCCTGAATGCTTCATTTTGCACTTCTCTGGATTAAACATAGAGCACAGGACGTAGAACGGTACAGCACAGGAATAGGCCCTTTGGCCCACAATCACTGTGCTAACCACAATGCCATTCTAAACTATTCCTATTTGCCTGCAGATGGTCCATATCCCTCTATTCCCTGCCTGTTCATGTGTCGTCTAAATGTCTCTTAAATATTGTTAACGTATCTGCCTCTACCACCTCCCCGGGCAGTGTGTTCCAGACACCCGCCAGGTTCTGTGTAAAACAAAACTGCCTCACACATTCTCCTTTAAACTTTCTTACTCTCAATTTAAACCTATGCCCCCTAATATTTGACATTTGTATGTAGTAATTGTACCAAGGTCAGCCAGGTGGACCTCATAGAATATGAGTTCCCTAATTGGGGAAGTTACCCTGGTCCACTCAGGGAGCTGGCTGAGAGATACTGTCAGGATGTCAGAGGTTCTAAGAGCTGGCTGTGAGGGAGCTGGATCAGTATCAAGGACTTTCCCCATGTGAATAAGGGGTGACTTGGTGATGGGATACCAGCCTCTGTGGAGTTATTTCAGCGGCACCAAGAGGAAAGCACACTTCTTGAGAAATTCACTTGCAACAGTTGTATTTATGTTGGGGTAAGCACTTTTGGCATCATGCTGTTATTTGGGAAGCTTTACTTGTTTGATCCTGCTGTTAAAGACTGCGCCTAGTATGTGGAAAGAGTGTGTTACTTTTTCCAGGCAAACAACAGTTGGACAGATGAAAAGCAACAAGTAATTCTCCTGGAAGCTTATGGACCCAGAGCCTTTTCAGTTATTAGAAGCCTAACTTTCCCTGAAGCAACAGATACTAAAACCTTTCAAGAGCTGACAGATTTAGTTCGGGAATATCACGGCCCCAAGCCTCCTGTACTTCTGAGATGCTATTGGTATGACTGTCCACCTCCTCCATTGCCACAGCGAATCAGACCACAATTTGGAGGAACAACACCTCACCTTCCACCTGGGCAGCCTACAGCCTGCAGGACTCAACACTGAGTTGTCCAATTTCAGATAACCTCCCCTTCCATCTCCTGACTCCCTTTCCAGCCCCTCCCCATCCCTTCCACTCCTCTGACTGACCCTTCCTTCCAGCCACCAACCAGATTCATTCCTCCCATCGACCAACCAGGTCATACTCTCTGCCTGCGTTCTCCTATCCCTACCTCACCACCCCATCCCTCTCCCCAACCAAAACCCTCCCCCACCCCTACCCCTACCCCTCCCTTTCTCTGCAGCTCCCCTTACCCTCTCCCGTAGTCCTGAAGACCAGTTATACCTGAGGTGTTGACTTCCGCACCTCCTGATGCTGCCTGGCTTGCTGTGTTCTTCCAGACTCCTTGTCTACCTTGGTTTTACTTGGGAATTCAAGAATTGGGAAATATATCTCAGAGTTTTTGACTAGATGAAGACGACAGGCAGAGACGTATAGGTTTGATTTAGCCCTTAATGAGATAGAACGTAGAACATAGAACAATGCAGCACAGAACAGGCCCTTTGGCCCTTGATGTTGTGCCGACCTGTGAACTATTCTCAGCTCGTCCCCCTACACTGTTCCAAAGTAATCCATGTACTTATGTAAGGATTGTTTAAATCTCCCTAATGTGGCTGAGTTAACTATATTGACAGGCAGAGCAATCCACGCCCTTACCCCTCTCTGCATAAAGAACCTGCCTCTGACATCTGTCTTAAATCTATCACCCTTCAGTTTGTAGTTATGCCCCTCGTACACACTGACGTCATCATCCTTGGAAAAAATCTTTCTCTGTTTACCCTATCTAATCCTCTAATTATCTTGTATGTCTCTATCAAATCCCCCCGAGCCTTCTTGTTTCCAATGAGAACAGATCCAAGTCTCTCAGTCTTTCCTCATGAGACCTTTCCTCCAGACCAGACAATGTCCTGGTAAAACTCCTCTGCACCTTTTCCAATGCTTCCACATCCTTCCCGAAAAGGTGGGGACCAGAACTGTACACAATATTCCAAGTGTGGTCACACAGCATTTTGTATAGTTGCAGCATGATACTGCGGTTCCGGAACTCAATCCCTCTACCATGGTATGCCTTCTTAACAGCACTATCCACCTGGGTGGCAACTCTCAGGGATCTATGTACATGGACTCCATGATCCCTCTGCACATCCACACTACCAAGAATCTTTCCATTGACCCAGTATTCTGCCATCCTGTTATTCTTCCCAAAGTGCATCACCTCACATTTAGAATGTTGAGAGACTGGTTGGTATGCGGGATTAAAGATGTAACCACACAAAAGCTGAAGTCCAATGAGACTTCACAACAGCTGACCTTATCTTTGGAAAATGCAGCAAGTGGAGCATATGGATTACAGCCCATTCTGATGGAAGTGGACACCCTCAACAGTCTGACTGAACTTAGGGAACACCACTTGAGTGAAGGCAATTACATAGCCTCACTCAGAATATATCCTGATCAGAGGGACTCTCAATTAGCCAACAGAAAAATCCAAAAGCAAAGCCAAGTCTCGGCCAAAGGGTTAAAATTTTCTTGAGGATCTGGGCCAGCAAGCCATTGTAGTTGCTACTGGTATGTGGACTCAAGACAGCAAAAGAGTTCTACCTACATCTGGTTCGGAACAGTTAAACAGCTTAACAACGTCCAAATTGGAACCCATCAAAATAAACATCTGGTTAAATGGTCACTTGGGTCAAATGGAGATCAATACCAGTGCATCTGTTTCAGTGATCACAGGACCAGTCTTTAACAAAATTTGCTCTGGACTCCAACACTGAAGTTTGCACAAGACCTCAAAGTTTGAGATGCTGACAGTGATGTCACCACCTTGATACCTTTCTCCCTGATGAAGTGAATGAATTTCTTCCGAGACTCTCCAGGTGCAAGAAGTGAGCTACTGTGTGTTGCATGTCTAACCGAAGAGTGTCACAGGTTCTGTTCACTCTGAGGGACATGGAGCAGTGTCAAGGATTCTCCATGTGTACATACAAGGTGACTTGGTGATGAGCCTCTGTGGAACTATTTCATCCACTCTGGCGAAAAACCGCTTCTGCAGCTTCTTCCTTGTTCCCCAGATCCACAAACAGGACTGTCTGGGCAGACCCATTGTTCCTGCCCCATAGGACTCACTCTTCCTACCTCAACTGGACTTTTTCTCCCCTTATCCAGTCCATGACCAGTTACATCTTCGATTCTTCTGATGCTTCACTTCCATTTCAGAATTTCCAGTTGACAGGGTTCAGTCACCTTCCCGTTACCATGGACATGCAACCCCTTTACACGTCCATCCCCCACCAAGATGGTCTCAGGGTTTTCAGCTTCTTCCTGGAAAGAACCTGAATCGCACCCACTCACCTCCCTCCTCTGCTTGGCCAAGCCCGCTTTAAGCCACCTCTCTGTTAACTCCTCCCATTTTCTTCAGGTCAAAAGTGTGGCCACTGTGATCCACATGTGCCCCAGTACGTAGAAGATTCCTTGTTCCAATACAACTTGAGTCACTCCCCACAACTCTAACTGGTACATTGACCACATCATCAGGGATACTTTCCTTTCTCATTCCAAACTGGAAACATTTATGAATTTCAGTTCCAATTTCCACTCTGCACTCAGCTTCACCTGGTCCATCTCCAACTCCTCCCTTCCCTTACTCAACATCTTTGTTTCCATTTCTGGGGATGGACTGGCCACCAATACACACTCCAAATCCACTGACTCCCATAGTTAGCTCTCACACCCTGCAAGGGCTCCATCTTATTCTGGCAGTTTCTCCATCTCGGTCAATTCTGACAATTCCATCTCCTTGGGGGAATGGGTCGGGGGATGGCCTTAGAAATGTATATCTTTCTTCCTCAACTTGAATTCTCTGCTACCAGGACCCTTGGCCATGTTTGACTCATCTCTCGCAGATCTGCCCTCACCCCTTCTCTTCCCTCCCACAACAATGATAGGTCCCCCCTTGTCCTTGCTTACCATTCCACCAGCCTCTGCATCCAAAGGATTATAAACTACCATGTCCATCCCCTCCAATAGGATGCCCTTCCCTTGCTAGCATTCTGCTGCTAAACATGGAAAATGTCTCCAACAATTTCTGTTCTTGTTGCTACTTCTTATTGTCGGGACAGCTGAATGTAAAAATAAGGAGTTTATGCTTTGGTTACCCAGAGTTTTGGTTTTAACATTGCTGAAATACTGTGTACAGTGCTGGTGCCCTGGTCATTAAGGAACAATGTTGTTCCGCCTCACTGGAAATCAAGCCTTGCTGTTCCCGAATTATCATGAGAGTTAATAGTTAAAAGTTTTGAAACTGTATACAGAGTTCCCTAATTTGCATGGGGTTGACAGAAAACACAGACCTAGTTTTTGTACTTTACAAGAATAACTATTTATTACAAATAAGTGAACTCAAGCTACAGGGAACCAATTATGAGATGTCAGCATACAGCTCTATACTCTCAGCATGACTGTTATGGTTAGTGCTGGGGAATACCCAGGAGGCGGTTCAGTGATCACTGCTGACAGGGATTGCTGAGTCTAGATTAGAGTGGTGCTGGGAAAGCACAGCAAGTCAGGCAGCATCCGAGGAGCAGGAAAATCAACATTTCGGGCATGAGCTCTTCATCATTCCTGCTCCTCCCCCAACCCCGTCCAACACCACCCCCCACCCCCAACCCTGTCCAACACCACCCCCCGCCCCCCCCCGTCCAACACCACCCCCCTACCCCCAAACCTGTCCAACACCTCCCCCCCACCCCCCAAACCCCGTCCAATACCTCCCCCCACCCCCAACCCTGTCCAACACCTGCCCCCGCCCCAACCCTGTCCAACACCTGTATCCGCCCCAACCCTGTCCAACACCTCCCCCCGCCCCCAAACCCATCCAACACCTCCCCCCACCCCAAACCCTGTCCAACACCTCCCCCCACCCCCAACCCTGTCCAACAGCTCCCCCCCACCCCCAACCCTGTCCAACACCTCCCCCCCACGTCCAACACCTCTCCCCACCCTCACCTCCGTCCAACACCTCCCCCCGCCCCCAAACCCGTCCAACACCTCCCCCCACCCCCAACCCTGTCCAACACCTCCCCCCACCCCCAACCCTGTCCAACAGCTCCCCCCCACCCCCAACCCCGTCCAACACCTCCCCCCACCCCCAAACCCGTCCAACACCTCCCCCCACCCCCAATCCTGTCCAACACCTCCCCCACCCCAAACCTGTCCAACACCTCCCCCCACCCCCAAACCTGTCCAACACCTCCCCCCACCCCCAAACCCTGTCCAACACCTCCCCCGCCCCAATCCTGTTAGACACTTCCCCGACCCAAAACCTGACCAACACTACCCCCTGCCCCCAACCCCATCCAACAATACCCCCACCCCCAAACCTGTTTAACACCTCCCCCTGCTCCCTGCAACCCCATCCAACACCGTCCCCTGCCCCCAACCCCTTTCAACACCATGCCCATTCCCCCCACCCCATCCAACGCCGTCCCCTGCCCCCTGCCCCATCCAACAACACCCCCACCTCCAAATCTGTTCAACACCTCCCCCTGCTCCCCCCAATCCCATTCAACACCGCCCCCATCCCCCCACCCTATCCAACCCCGCCCCACCGCCCACCCCAACCCCGTCCAACACCGACCCCGGTCTGTCCAACACAGCCCCACCCACCCCCTGCCCCTGGCCCCCCCAACACTGCCCCTCCACCACCCCATCCACACCGTTCCCCCCTCCCCCACCTCCCCATGGTAAGCAAGGACATATAGATCACAGGGTGGAAAAACTATCCTTGGACAGAGTGAGGCATACAGGTTACACTGCACTGTGTGTGTGTGTGTGTGTGTGTGTGTGTGTGTGTGTGTGTGAACCAAGATCCACATTAACAAGATGAGCATTATTGGAGGCGAGAGAGTCCGTCCATCAGTGTAATAACGGCAGGGATGAAGCTGTTCCTGAACCTGCTGGTGCGTGTGTTCAGGCCTCTGTACCTCCTGCCTGAGGGAAAAGGTTGGAGGAGATCTTTACCAGGGTGCAACGGGTCTTTGATGATGTTAGCAGCCTTTTCACATCAGCGAGATGTATAAACGGAGTCCATGGATAGGAGGTTGACCTCCATGATGCTGTGGGCTGTGTACACCACCTTCTGTACTTTCTTACAGTCCTGGGCAGAGCAGTTGCCGTACCACTTTGTTATGCACCCAGACAGTCTGCTTTCAACTGTCGAAGTTGCTGAGGGTCCTTCTGGACATGCCAGATTTCCTGAGTTACCTGAGGAAGAAGAGGCATTGTTGTGTTTGATGAGCTTTTTGTTTGTGCTATAGATCTGTAGTGGGCAGCACAGTGGCACAGAGGGTGGGCAGCACAGTGGTACAGTGGTTAGCATTGCTGCCTCATAGTACCAGAGACGCGGGTTCAATTCCCACCTCAGGCAACTGACTGTGTGGAGTTTGCACATTCTCCCCGTGTCTGCATGGGTTTCCTCCGGGTGCTCCGGTTTCCTCCCACAGTCACAAAGATGTGCGGGTCAGGTGAATTGGCCGTGCTAAATTGCCCGTAGTGTTAGGTAAGGGGTAAATGTAGGGGTATGGGTAGGTTGCGCTTTGGCAGGTCGGTGTGGACTTGTTGGGCTGAAGGGCCTGTTTCCACACTTTAAGTAATCTAATCTCCATGACTACATAACTGTGGTTGCTTCCACAGATCTTATACCCGTCTCATCATCTGTTCCCTTGTGCCATTACAAAACCCAAGTATAGATCAGTGTGGTGCTGGAGAAGCACAGCAGGTCAGGCAGCATCCGAGGAGCAGGAAAATCACTTTTGCCATTGCATACTGCAACATCATCGATGTAACCTACAGAATTATAAACCTCAGCTATGACTTGATTCAAACCCTCAAGTATGATCAAAGCATTCTTTAACCCAAATGGCCTCACTTGGCAGTGGTTTAAGCAATTTGTTGCAACAAGTGTGGGTATTTCTTTAGCCTTTGATGTTAATGACACTTGCCTTTCACCCTTCCAATGGATTGGGTTCAGGAAGGCCTGAGGCACTGCCAACCCCACTATACAGTCTTCTAACCATGTAACTAGGAACAAATCTATTTTCGTGACTCCATTGACTGTTCAGTAATTTTTAAAGAATCTCGTTGTTACATTCGATTTAGGAACCAATACTGCCAGTGGACTCCCGCTGCTTTGACTAGGTTCAATCCAGTGGTTTTACAAGCTGTAGTTAATCTGCTTCTATCTGGATTCAATTGAAAAGGATGCTGTTTACTTGGTCCTGACTCTCCTATGTCCACATTGTGTCTCGCTCATGTTATACGTCCAAGCGTATCTCTACAGGTTACCTTATACTTACTCAGTAATCTTACATGATTCTCCCATTGTTCTTTCTCTCAATATGAGAACATAACTGTCCCAGTATTTTGGTGTTAGCTAATCAAGCTGCATTAGGTTTGACTACCTGGTCAGGTCCACGCCCCCCTACAACCCATCCTCCCATCCTGGCACCTTCCCCTTCCACCGCAGGAACTGTATAATCTGTGCCCACACCTCCTCCCTCACCTCTATCCAAGGCCCTAAAGGAGCCTTCCACATCTATCAAAGTTTTACCTGCACATCCACCAATATCATTTATTGTATCCGTTGCTCCCGATGCGGTCTCCTCTACATTGGGGAGACTGGGCGCCTCCTAGGAGAGTGCTTTAAGGAACATCTCTGGGACACCCACACCAATCAACCACACCGCCCGTGGCCCAACATTTCAACTCCCCCTCCTACTCTGCCGAGGACATGGAGGTCCTGGGCCTCCTTCACCGCCGCTCCCTCACCACCAGACGCCTGGAGGAAGAACGCCTCATCTTCCGCCTCGGAACATTTCAACCCCAGGGCATCAATGTGGACTTCAACAGTTTCCTCATTTCCCCTTCCCCCACCTCACCCTAGTTCCAAACTTCCAGCTCAGCACTGTCCCCATGACTTGTCCAGACTTGTCCTCCCTATCTCCTTTCCCACCTATCCACTCCACCCTCTCCTCCCTGACCTATCACCTTCATCCCCTCCCCCACTCATCCATTGTACTCTATGCTACTCTCTCCCCACCCCCACCCTCCTCTAGCTTATCTCTCCATGCTTCAGGCTCTCTGCCTTTATTCCTGATGAAGGGCTTTTGCTCGAAACATCGATTTTCCTGCTCCTCGGATGCTGCCTGAACTGCTGTGCTCTTCCAGCACCACTAATCCAGAAATTGCTTTGAAACCTGTCTCCCCACCTCTCTCTAATTGTCTCCATCGCCTTCCAGTACTTCCACATGAGGCTCTTGTTCCTCTTTATCCTTTTCTCTGCAATGATACCTTTCCAATGTCTGCATGTGACATTACTGATGCTCCTTCCAATGATAAGGAGTATTTATCAGATAAGTCACTTTACTGACCTTCTGAATTATTTTGGATGGGCCACTGAATTTCACTTTGAGGTTCACTTTGGAAAGACAGCACCACATGTATTTCATCTCCTGCTGGAAACATGCGATTACTGATTGATTTTCTGTCTTGTCTTTCATTTTCCCTTTCAAGTGCCCTGAAGCTACCTTAATGCTCCTGTGAATGCAATCCAACGTTGAGAGTTCTTCCTTTTTAGTTCAAGAACTCCTCCCTCCTCAATGTCAATGGCCCTCTGATCTCATGACCTTAAATCAATTCCGATGAGCTAAACCCAGTAGATTGCATACTGTAAGTATTCACGAAATGCATTGCCTGGAAATGAGAAGGATCGGCTTCAATTGAGCCACTCAAGTGGCCATTTGGATGATTATTTGGTGATTTAAAGTTCTGGTTTGATTACGAGTTGGGATTTCCTACCCCATATTTTACAGAACTACACTAGCTCTTTCTGAAGGCTTGGCCGTGTAAAATACTTGTTGATAGATGTTTGTGTTTTCTGTGTTCCTATATGTCATGCTGTCGAATGTTTATGTGCTACTCGCAATAACTCCTTACAATATTCGACGAACAACCGCCCACTCTACTTCGGCAGATCTACAAGGAAGTCTCTAATTCCTGTTGAGAATTCTGCTTTTTAGATAAGAACACGCTGGAAACCGTCAGCTTCAGTGTGAGTTGTCTGTGCTAACTTACTTAACTCTGGGTCTGGTTCCAGAATTTCAGTTCACAAAGAGATGCTATATGCTTGTTTTGAATTAATAAAATCCAGCTCATTATTCATTCTGAAATCCAATATTGCCTGTCCCCTCGTTGCATCCAGGATATCTTGCTGCAGGAAGCTATCCTGGACATACTCCAGAAATTCATACATTTCTGACCGGTGCTTCTGTGTCTAATCTCTGTTAAAGCTAAAATCTCTCAGTCATAACACACATTCACCTAATTTCTGCAATTATATGATCCGGCCCTTCAGATCTGCTAGCAGCTGTATTACAGTTTTACACCCTGCTCGTCAGTTCTGCTAAATGCCCTCTCCTCATTGTATCCTCCCTGAAGTAATTTTGTTTCTAATCATTCCACATCATTTGCATTCCCTGTCCTTGAAATCTTATAACCTGACGCATTCCCAATCCTTACCATCCTGAAGCTATGCTTCAGTAATGCTCATTATAGCATAATTCCCCATTTAAGTTCATTTAATTTATTCCTTATGCTTTATGCATTTGACCATACACTGGAACCTGCTCCTTGGCACCAACACTTTATTCAGCTGTTTATAATTACTCTCTTACAGTTTAATCAATACATTTCTTACAGTTTTGCCAATATCTGCCATACCTGAAGTAGGATTCCTGTTTCTTTACTCTCTGTCATGTTACCTGATTTTGAAACTGTATTGACTTCCTCTGAACCATCCCCCACATTTACTAGCTGAAAATGTGTTGCTGGAAAAGCGCAGCAGGTCAGGCAGCATCCAAGGAGCAGGAAAATCTACGTTTCGGACATGAGCCCTTCTTCAGGGTCCTGCTCCTTGGATGCTGCCTGACCTGCTGCGCTTTTCCAGCAGCACATTTTTCAGCTCTGATCTCCAGCATCTGCAGTCCTCACTTTCTCCCACATTTACTAGGTCAAAGGTCACATGACTCCAGGTTATAGTCCAGCAGGTTTATTTGAAAGTACAAGCTTTCAGACAGCTACCTGACGAAGGGACAGCAC
This sequence comes from Hemiscyllium ocellatum, assembly GCF_020745735.1. Taxonomy (NCBI): domain Eukaryota; kingdom Metazoa; phylum Chordata; class Chondrichthyes; order Orectolobiformes; family Hemiscylliidae; genus Hemiscyllium; species Hemiscyllium ocellatum. The sequence goes on along the minus strand of NC_083401.1, from coordinate 7,974,698 downwards.
TCCGAAAGCTTGTACATCCAAATAAATCTGCTGGACTCTAACCTGGTGTGGTGTAATTTTTAACTTAAATACACCTGATGGACTATGGCCTGGTGTTGTGTGACTTTTGACCTTGTTCACCCCAGTCCAACACCAGCACCACCATATCATGGCCACTATCCACATTTACAGTGACCACTCTATTAGGACAAGGACATTGGTCCCAGATTGGTTCAGGTGGAGTGTGTCCCAATGGTATTCTTCCTGTCCCAATACTGATGAGAATGCCCCACAAAACGAAGCCCTCTTTCCTTTAGCTAGACATTTACTTCCCAAATGTTCTCATCTCTATGAGTTACTGATCTTTAATTTTGTTCCTAATTCCTGATATTCCTCAAAGAGGACATCTTGCCTCCTCTTGCTGATGTAGTTAGTCCCCAACAATTGGATTCTCCCCCTTCCCACTGTAATATCCTTTCAATCCAGTTGGAGATGTCCCTTACCTTGGCACCAATTAGGCCACAGACCATGTGGGGCTCTCGATCCTGATTACACAGGCTGCTCTCTGTAGAGTCATACAGCACAGAAACAGGCCTTTGGCCTACCTGTGCTGACCAACTAATGCAAAGTTACACCTATCCCATTTACCTGCACCTGGTCCTTAGTTTCCTATGTCCTGGCATTTTAAATACTCATCGTGATGCTTCTTAAATGTTAGATTAGATTCCTTACAGTATAGAAACAGGCCATTTGGCTCAACAAGTCCACGCCGACCCTCTGAAGAATAACCCACCTAGACCCATTCCCCTATCCTACATTTCCCTTTGACTATTGCACCTAACACCAGGAGCAATTTAGCATGGCCAGTTCACCGAACCTGCACATCTTTGGACTGTGGGAGGAAACCCACGCAGACACGGGGAGAATGTGCAAACACCACACAGATAGTCACTAAAGGCAGGAATCGAACCCGGGTCCTTGGTGCTGCGAGACAGCAATACAAACCACTGAGCCACCGTGCTGGCCCTGCCTCCAACACCTTCTTAGGCAACAAACTCCATATATCTACCAGCTTCTGGTGAAAATCGTTGGGCTCGGATCTCCACTGAACAACTTGCTTCTCACTTTAAACTTCTGCCCTCTAGCATTAGACACACCTGCCATGAGGAAGAGATTCTCATAACCTACCATGTCTGTGCCAAGCTTGTTCCTAAACCAGTGCCACCTGCTTGCACTGGGTTCACATTCCTGCAAACCTTTCCCATTCAGAAACTGATCCAACAGGCCTTTAAACACTGTTACTGTAACCTGCATCCACCACTTTCTCTGGCAACCATTCCACACATGAAACACCCACTGTGTAAAACAAATTGCCCCTCACGTCCTTCTCTCCCCACAGCTTAAAAGTATGCCCCCTGGTTTTGAACTTCCTCACACTTGGGAAAAGATCCTTTTCATTTACCCTATCCATGCCCCCTCCCCCACACCTCCTACATTGTAATGAAAATGTCCCAGTCTTTCCTGTCTATTTTTATATCTTTCTGATCAAGATGGCGGCAGATAATACACTCCAACCAGAGCTCCCACTCCTTCTGTTTTAGCCTTTGTCCCCCTTTGGTTTCAAGAGGGTCTCAACCTGATCTCCCAGAGGATCATGGATCCCGGCCTGGTCTCCCAGCAGCTCATGGTGTGTCCCAGCCTGGTCTCCCAGCAGCTCATGGTGGATCCCAGCCTGGTCTCCCTGCGGCTCATGGTGTGTCATCGCCTGGTCTCCCAGCAGCTCATGGTGGATCCCGGCGTAGTCTCCCAGCAGCTCACGGTGTGTCCCAGCCTGGTGTCCCAGCAGCTCATTGTGTGTGCCGGCCTGGTCTCCCAGCAGCTCATAGTGTGTCCCAGCCTGGTCTCTTGGCGGCTTTCAGCCTGGTCTCTTGGTGGTATGTTGGCCAGTCTGTCTGTGGTTAATGGTGAAGTCTGAGCTCGGTGTGTGAGTATATCCTGCCCGGGCATGTTCCCGAGACACTGGGGAAGATCGGACAGATGGCAATTCCAACAACAGCAACATGCACTTGGTGGGCACTAGCAGGGCAACAAGAACCATACACCGTATGCATCTATGACCTAACCAATGTTTTATAATGTTGTATTAAGACTTCCTTGCTCCTAAGTTCTACACTCCATTAATGAAGGCAAGCACCCCTTGTGCCTTCTTCCCCAGCCTGTCTACCTGTGCTGACATCTTCAGGGATCTCTGGATTTACACCAAGGTGTCTTTGTTCCTCAGTGAAACTTGAGAGGGTTCAGAAAAGATTTACAATGATGTTGCCAGGGTTGGAGGATCTGAGCTACAGGGAGAGGCTGAACAGGCTGGGGCTGTTTTCCCTGGAGCGTCGGAGGCTGAGGAGTGACCTTATAGAGGTTTACAAAATTATGAGGGGCATGGATCGGATAAATAGGCAAAGTCTTTTCCCTGGGGTGGGTGAGCCCTGAACTAGAGGCATAGGTTTAGGGTGAGAGGGGAAAGATATAAAAGAGACTTAAGGGGCAACTTTTTCACGCAGAGGGTGGTATGTGTATGGAATGAGCTGCCAGAGGAAGTGGTGGAGGCTGGTACAATTGCAACACTTAAGAGGCATTTGGATGGGTACATGAATAGGAAGGGTTTGGAGGGTTATGGGCCGGGTGCTGGCAGGTGGGACTAGATTGGGTTGGGATATCTGGTCGGCATGGACGGGTTGGACCGAAGGTTTTGTTTCCGTGCTGTACATCTCTATGACTCTGTGATTCTATGAGGGGCATGGATAGGGTAAAGAGACGAGGTCTTTTCCTCAGGGTAGAGGAGTCCAAAACTAGAGAGCACAGGTTTAAGGTGAGAGTGGAAAGATTTAAAAGGGACCTGAGGGGCAATTTATTCATGTAGAGGGTGGTGCGTGTATGGAATGAACTGCCAAAGAAAATAGAACATAGAAAAGTACAGCACAGAGCAAGCCCTTTGACCCACGATGTGCCGAGATATTATCCTAATGTAAAATATAATAACTTAACGTACGCCCCCCCTCAGCTCACTGCTCTCCATGTGCATGTCCAGCAGTTGTTTAAATGTCCCCAATGACCCTGCTTCCACCACCACAGCTGGCAACGCAGTCCATGCATTCACAACTCTCTGTGTAAAGAACCTATCTCTGACGTCTCCTTTATACCTTCCTCCTAATATCTTCAAACGATGACCCCTCGTATCCGTCAATCCTGCCCTGGGGAAAAGTCTCTGGCTATTGACTCTATCTATTCCTCTCATTACCTTGTACACCTCGATCAGGTCTCCTCTCTTCCTCCTTCTCTCCAGAGAGAAAAGTCTGAGCTTATTCAACCTTTCGTCATAAGGCAAGCCCTCCAGTCCAGGCAGCATCCTGGTAAACCTTCTTTGCACCCACTCCAAAGCCTAAGTATCTTTCCTATAGTAGGGTGACCAGAACTGGACACAGTATTCCAAGTGTCCAGTGACTCATAGAGCTGCAGCAAAACCTCACAGCTCTTAATCTCGATCCTCCTGAAAGCCAAAACACCATATGCTTTCTTAACAACCCTATCCACTTGGGTGGCAACTTTGAGGGATCTAAGTATTTGCACACCCAGATCCCTCTGTTCCTCCACACTGCCAAGAATCCTGTCTTTAATCCTATATTCAGCATTCGAGTTGGACCTTCCAAAATGCATCACTTCGCATTTATCCAGGTTGAACTCCATCTGCCATTTCTCAGCCCAGCTCTGCATCCTGTCTATGTCGTGCTGCAGCCTGCAGTAGCCCTCGATACTATTGACAACACCTCCAACCTTTGTGTCATCTGCAAATTTACTAACCCACCCCTCAACCTCTTCCTCCAAGTCATTTATAAAAACTACAAAGAGCAGAGGCCCAAGAACAGAGCCCTGTGGGACCCCACTCAACACTGTCCTCCAGGCAGAATACTTTCCATCTACAACCACTCTCTGCCTTCTGTCAGCCAGCCAATTCTGAATCCAGATAGCCAAATCTCCCTGTATCCTATACTTCCTGACTTTATGAATGAGCCTACCATGGGGAACCCTATCAACTGCCTTGCTGAAGTCCAAATACACCACATCCACGGCTCGACCGTCATCGACCTGTCTTGACACCTCCTCAAAGAACTCAGTAAGATTCGTGAGACATGACCTGCCCCTCACAAAGCCATGCTGACTGCCTTTAATCACACTATGCTTTGCCAAATAGTCACAAATCCTATCCCTCAGAATTCTTTCCACCACGTTGCTGACCACAGATGTGAGACTGACTGGTCTGTAATTGCCAGGGATTTCCCTATTCCCCTTCTTGAAAAGAGGAACAACATTCGCCTTCTTCCAATCCTCCAGTACGATTCCCTTGGAGAGTGAGGAGATAAATATCCTCTCCAGCGGCTTAGCAACCTCCTTTTTCACTTACTGGAGCAGCCTGGGATAAACCTGGTCTGGCCCTGGAGACTTACTAACCTTAATGGTGGAGGCTGGTACAATTACAAGGGTTTAAAGAGATATGGGCTAAATGCTGGCAAGATTAATTTCGGAAGTCTGGTTGGTATGGACAATTTGGACCAAAGGGTCTGTTTCCTTGCCATACATATCCATAGCTGTATTCCCTATGGAGAAACCATATACTGTGGATATCCTTCCTGTATTAGACCTCCCAAAATGCATCACCTTGCACTTATCGGGATTAAATTCCATCTGTTATTGTTCTGTCAAATTTACCATCTGACCAATATCCTCCTCGATTACATCTTCCTCACAATTAACACCACCACCAATTTTCATGCCGTCTCGGAACTTACTAGTGGTACCTTTTGCATTCACAACCAAGTGATTAATGAAAACAGTAGTGGTCCCAGCACCGATTCCTGTGGTACCCCACTAACCACAGGCTTCCAACTGCAAAAGCACTCCACCGTCATCACCCTTTCCTTCCTGATGGTAAGGTAAGTTTGGATCCAGTTTGGTAGCTTGCCTTTGATCACATGGGCAGATTTAAATAGAGTGAACTGAATTAGCTTTATTGTCATCCGTACTCACGTGAGTACAGTGAAACGTTTATAAGTGGCCACTTACAGCACCATCGTAGGTACCTGGGTACAATCCTTGGTTACAGATTAGAGAAATGAATTGAAAAGAAGTATCTTCCAGCTGTACACAGTCTAACCATAGGGCAGAACAACAAAAAGCAAAGTTAAAAAGGCAAACATCACCATCTTTCCAAAGTCTCTCTGCAGCAGACCGGTACAGGGAGTTACCATGTGGTCCAGGGGGTTACCATGTGGTCTGACCGCTCCCACCACGTTCTGTGCAGGGCCACTGGTCTGCAGCACCTTGTTTCAGGTTGCTGGTCTTGCCTTTGGGACCAGCCATTCAAATGGACCTTGTCAAAGGCCTTGCTGAAGTCCATGTCATCCACTACCCTTTCCATCACTTTTTCTCAATTAAGGTAGTCAGACAGAAATTCTTTCTCTAACAAATCCATATTGATTATCTCCGAACAGTCCCTGTCTTTTCAAGTGTTGATTGTTACTGTCCCTCAGAATGTTTTCCAGTAATTTCCTTACCATTGATGTCAGACTAGCTAGTCTTTCATTACCTGGTCTATCCCCGCTGCCCTTCTTGAACAAAGTAACCACATTAGCTATCCTCCAGTTCTCCCACTTCATCTGTAGTCAATGAATTACTAAATATCACAGTCAGGGCCCCAGTAATATGTACCTTTCTCCCAGAGCAGCCCGGGAGATATTTTATCAGGCCCTGAGGGTTTATGCACTTTTATGCCCACTAAAACATCTACCACCTCCTTATTATTCTAAAAGTGGCTGAGACCTCACAATCCCAGCTGGTATTTCCAGCTACAATGCCTGTGAATATGGATGAGAAGTATTCATTTAAGACCTCACCCATGCCCACTGGCTTCTGGTTTGCTTGTGCGTATGTATGAATATGTATTATAACAATCATTCCCTGTTTATGAATGCTTGAATACACCATTCCATTCCTGTAACCCTTAACAGAGTTTGTTTTGGGTGATTTTGGACTTCATGGGCTGGTGGTTTAGAGGAAACACAAAGTGTGTGGTGTGGTGCTGGAAAAGCACAACAGGTCAAGCAGCATCCGAGGAGCCGGAGAACTGACGTTTCAGGTTTAAGCCCTTCATCGGGACCTTATGCCTGGAACATTGATCCTCCTGCTCCTCGGATGCTCCCTGACCAGCTGTGCTTTCCCAGCACCTCACTCTCGACTCTGATCTCCAGCATCTTCAACCCTCACTTTCTCCTAGAAAATACAGAGCAGCCTTTTTCAGGAGAAAAACTAACGAACAGAAGAAGATAACTCATTTTTAAAATGTCAGTTTACAAGACAGCTTATGCTAAATTTTGTTTGATAGTAAAACATTTCATAAATTTTATGTTCATAGCTCTAAGGGATATTGAGATCTGGCAGAAAAGTGACATGAAGATCAAAAATCAGTCATGATCTTGTTGAACCATTGGACAGGCTCAAAGGGCTGTGTGGTCCATTTATGTTTCTATTTCTTAGGATATTTCACAATGTACACATGTAGAATGTAGGGAGGTTGTCTTTGTACTTTAGTCAATTAGTTTTCATTTCAATATTTTAAGCTGGAGTTCAGTCACCATGTGCGGGTGCCCCGGTGACAGTGTGTTTAGCTGCACATGGTGACAGATCTCCAGCTCTGCCTTGACTTTCAGGGCAAGTTGGTCCCCAGTTTTGGCAAGTTGCAATCAATTAATTGTGGCCGGTGCACCTATCCTTTTTAATAGGGAGAGACACCTCTTGTGAATGAATGATTTGTTTATTATCACAAAAACCTGGTAGATAAAATAAAGAGTATTTTTGTCTACACAATCCAATGCCATTTTCAGCTGCAACAAGGATAAAAAGAAATCATTTAAATAAGTGTTCATCTTCTATTCAAATTGGGGGTCTCAAGTATGGCTTTCTGCAAGGGGTTTGGGTCTTCTTCGAGTCTCTCTCTCTAGGAACACCAACAACAACTCCAATGCCTGAGGAGACCTCAACTCCATTACTGCTGCCGCCTTGCTGACCCCACCAAGACTCCAGGCCCCACTTCAGGCACTATCACCGCCAAATCCAGGCTCCAGGCCTACCACTGCCAGGAGTCCCTGCTCTGTGCAACACAATCAAGAGTCCAGGCTCCGGGCCTACCACCACCAGGATGGGAAAGCAAATCGTGGCACTTAATGGTAAGGTCCTAGGGAGTGTTGCTGAACAAAGAGACCTTGGAGTGCAGGTTCATAGCTCCTTGAAAGTGGAGTTGCAGGTAGATAGGATAGTGAAGAAGGTGTTTGGTATGCTTTCCTTTATTGGTCAGAGTATTGAGTACAGGAGTTGGGAGGTCATGTTGCGGCTGTACAGGACATTGGTTAGGCCACTGTTGGAATATTGTGTGCAATTCTGGTCTCCTTCCTATCGGAAAGATGTTGTGAAACTTGAAAGGGTTCAGAAAAGATTTACAAGGATGTTGCCAGGGTTGGAGGACCTGAGCTACAGGGAGAGGCTGAACAGGTTGGGGCTGTTTTCCCTGGAGCGTCGGAGGCTGAGGGGTGACCTTATAGAGGTTTACAAAATTATGAGGGGCAGGGATAGGATAAATAGACAAAGTCTTTTCCCTAGGGTCGGAGAGTCCAGAACTAGAGGGTATAGGTTTAGGGTGAGAGGGGAAAGATATAAAAGAGACCTAAGGGACAACTTTTTCACACAGAGGGTGGTACGTGTATGGAATGAGCTGCCAGAGGATGTGGTGGAGGCTGGTACAATTGCAACATTTAAAAGGCATCTGGATGGGTATATGAATGGGAAGGGTTTGGAGGGATATTGGCCGGGTGCTGGCAGGTGGGACTAGATTGGGTTGGGATATCTGGTCAGCATGGACGGGTTGGACTGAAGGGTCTGTTTCCATGCTGTACGTCTCTATGACTCTATGACCACCAGGAGTCCAGGCTCCGGCCTACCACTGCCAGGAGAAGAGTCCAGGCTCTGGGCCTACCTCTACCAGGAGTCCCTGATCTATGCACGATTGCGACTGCCAAGTGCAACTACTGCTGCCAGGAGATTCCAAGTGCAAGCTCCGGGCATACATCCGCAGTCTGGGCACTGCTATCACCCAGAGTCCAGTCTCCGGGCCTGCCTCCACGGGGGTCCTCTCCCAGGACACTGCTATCACCAAGAGTCCAGGCTCCGGGTCTACTGGTGCCAGGAGCCCAAGCACCTGGTCTACCACCTTCAGGGGTCCACACTCTGGGCACCACCACCATCGCTAGGAGCCCTTGTCCATGCTGCCAACATTGGAGTCACCAGCCCACTGACACTGAAGAAGAATGGAAAAAAAAAGAGAAAAGAAGATGAAAAGTACAAAGAGAAAACAATGCTGCCAATCTGGAATGGACAGGCTCCAACAAACCCGAACATTATTAACCGTGCTGGCACCATCTTGAAACATAATTGGCAAAATGGTGACTGTTCGATCTCCAAGTGGGATTTGGGGTTGCTTGGACAGGTCAGGGAGACTAATTTTCCATTGGTCACATTGTGGGAAGTTCATTTTTAATTCATTCACGTGATGAGGGCATCACTGGCTGGGCAGCATTTATCGCTTGTCCCTAATTACCCAGAGGGCAGTTAGAGTCAACCACATTGCTGTGGGTCTGGAGCCCCATGTAGGCCAGACCAGGTCAGCTTGGCAAATTTCCTTTCCTAAAGGATGTTAATGAACCAGTTGGGTTTTTCCATCAATCGACGATGGATTCATGGTCATCGTTAGACTGTTCAAACCGAATTCAAACTCCAACATCTGCCATGGCAAGATTCAAACTGGTTTCCCAGAACATTGCCTGATTAACAGATCTCCAGATAAGGGTGGCACAGCGGTTAGTATTGCTTCCTCACAGCAAAAACAATCCGGGTTCAATTCCAACTCCATCCCAGTTTGGCACTGTTCCAACTGCATCCACTCTGATCCTGTTCCCAATGAAATCCCAATCTGGTCCTGTTCCAGACTCATTCCCGATCTGATCCTGTTCCCAATGAAATCCCAATCTGGTCCTGTTCCAGACTCTGATGCCATGCTGGCCCACTGGTGAGCACTGCTCCTTCACAGTGCCAGGGCCCTGGGTTTGATTCCAGCTGTGGGCAGCTTTCTGTGCGGAGTCTGTATATTCTCCCTGTGTCTGTGCAGGTTTCCTCTGGGTGCTCCAGTTTCCTCCCACGGTCCACAGATGTTAGGCGGATTGGCCATGCTAAATTGCCCATAGTGTCCAGGCATATGCAGGTTAGATGGATTAGCCATCCAACCTGCAGGGATAGGGTGAGGGTGAATTTTGGAGGGATTGGAGGGTTGATGCAGGGTCGATGTGTTAAATTGACATCTTTCTGTACTGTAAGGATTTTATACTCTATGAGTAGTTCAGCGATAATATCACCAGGCCATCAATTTCTCACAATTGGAGCCATTGTGCTTGTCACTCCCATCATGGAGTGCCAATCACACCCCTCCTCCCCTCACATGTCAATCCTCCATCTCTCTATAACTGACCGTCTCCATTCCCTCTTTTCTTATCAGTCAGGAAACAGCTGAGTTGTGGAGGAGGTGAATGTGGCATGGATCAGTTTAGCTTCTGTATTCTGTGGAATTTTTAAAAGTTCTCCTTTGTCTCTCAAATAGGTGCCCAATCTGCTCCAGAAGCCTGTTATCAAGCTACAAATATACGTGGAAACGAGTTTGGGCACTGTGGCATGGATGAGCAAAATAATTACGTAAAATGCACCATTGAGTAAGTTTGTCAGTAAACTGCAGATTTTTAAGAAATTGTCTTGGGATTGTGGGTGGTGCTGGCTAGGTAAGCATTTGCTGCCCATCCATAACTGCTACTTCGAGTCAACCACACGGCTGTTGACCTGGAGTCACGTACTGACCAGACCAGGTGAGGTTGGCAGATTTTCTTACCTGAAGGATAGTGGCTGAGTTGTTAGCACTGTTGCCTCACAGTGTCAGCGACCTGGGTTCGATTCCAGCCTCAGGTGGCTATCTGTGAGGAGTTTGCGCGTTCCCCTAGTGTTTGTGTTGGTTTCCTTGGATATTTTGGTTTCCTCCCACCATCCAAAGATGTGCAGGTTAGGGTGGATTGGCCATGCTAAATTGCCCATAGTCTTCAGGGATGTGCAGGTTAGGGTGGATTGGCCATGCTAAATTGCCCATAGTCTCCAGGGATGTGCAGGTTAGGGTGGATTGGCAATGCTAAATTGCCCATAGTGTCCTGGAATGTGCAGGTTAAGGTGGATTGGCCATGCTAAGTTGCCCATAGTGTCCAGGGATGTGCAGGGTAGGGTGGATTGGCCATGTTAAATTTTCCATAGTCTCCAGGAATGTGCAGGTTAGGGTGGATTGGCCATGCTAAATTGCCCATAGTCTCCAGGAATGTGCAGGTTAGGGTGGATTGGCCATGCTAAGTTGCCCATAGTGTCCAGGGATGTGCAGGTTAGGGTGGATTGGCCATGCTAAATTGCCCATAGTGTCCAGGGATGTGCAGGTTAGGGTGGATTGGCCATGCTAAATTGCCCATAGTCTCCAGGGATGTGCAGGTTAGGGTGGATTGGCCATGCTAAATTGCCCATAGTGTCCAGGGATGTGCAGGTTAGGGTGGATTGGCCATGCTAAATTGCCCATAGTCTCCAGGGATGTGCAGGTTAGGATGGATTGGCCATGCTAAATTGCCCAAAGTGTCCAGGGATGTGCAGGTTAGGGTGGGTTGGCCATGCTAAATTGCCCATAGTGTCCAGGGATGTGCAGGGTAGGGTGGATTGGCCATGTTAAATTTTCCATAGTCTCCAGGAATGTGCAGGTTAGGGTGGATTGGCCATGCTAAGTTGCCCATAGTGTCCAGGGATGTGCAGGTTAGGGTGGATTGGCCATGCTAAATTGCCCATAGTCTCCAGGGATGTGCAGGTTAGGGTGGATTGGTCATGCTAAATTGCCCATAGTGTCCAGGGATGTGCAGGTTAGGGTGGATTGGCCATGCTAAATTGCCCATAGTCTCCAGGGATGTGCAGGTTAGGGTGAATTGGCCATGCTAAATTGCCCATAGTCTCCAGGGATGTGCAGGTTAGGGTGGATTAGCTAATGTTAATGCAGGGTTATGGGGATAGGGTAGGGATGTGGGTCTGGGTGGGATGCTGTTCAGAGGGTCAGTATAGACTCGATGGGCCGAATGGCCTGCTTCTACACCTTTGGGATTCTATAACAGGTACTTTGTCAATCCCCTTTATATACTTAAATTTCTATACTTAATAAACCAGATATATTTTCACAACACAAATGATTATGATCATCAGTTTTTTAATCTGGGATTTTGTTGAATTTCAGTCCCACTGTGTACTGTGATGGGATTTGAACACATTTCTCCAGGCAAAAGTGGTTTAAAAGACTTTAGAGAGTGTATGATAAAAGATTAATGGCAATGGTTCCAAGGATGGATAACTTAATTTGCGTAGTTAGGTTAAAGTGATTGACACTGTTCACCTTAGTCAAGGGACGTTTGGAAGGAGATTTGGTGAAGATGATCTGATTATGACAGGTCTGTACAGAGTACATCAAGTGAAAAACTGTTCTAGCAGGAGAGGTAGAGGTTTAATTTTCAAAAGAAGAAATGGTGACATGGGGAAAAGCTTTTCCAAAAAGCAAATGATTAAACATCTTGAAGGCACTCAGTTGAAATGTTCCAAAGGGATTTGGATGTATAAACGATCCCTGGGTTATGAACAGGTTCAGTTCCTGACTACTTTCCGAAGTTGATCTGTATGTAACTCAGAACACAATCGAGTCCAACAGAAAACAGCCATTTGTAAATGTGTGCAAAAATTCAGATGTTGGACCTATAAGATTAATATTCAGATGGGATCTGGGTGGCACGGTGGCTCAGTGGTTAGCACTGTTGCTCACAGCGCCAGAGACCCGGGTTCAATTCCCGCCTCAGGCAACAGTCTGTGTGGAGATTGCACATTCTCCCCGTGTCTGCGTGGGTTTCCTCCGGGTGCTCTGGTTTCCTCCCACAGTTCAAAAAAGTGCAGGTTAGGTGAATTGGCCATGCTAAATTGCCCATAGTGTTAGTTGAAGGGGTAAAATGTAGAGGAATGGGTTTGGGTGGGTTGGGCTTCGGCAGGTCGGTGTGGACTTGTTGGGCCGAAGGGCCTGTTTCTACTGTAAGTAATCTAATCTTGTGAATCAGGACAAGAGTCTATAGAGCACCTGTACTGGGTAACTGGGAGGAGGTGGTGAATGGCATTAGTAGAATTATTCAAGAGGCTGTATGGGTCTGACAGGTCGAATGGCCTGTTTTTCTCCAGTAACTGAATCTGTAATTCTGTCACTTTGGATTTGCCGGTATAACTGGTCATGTACCACAGGGAGCAGCTAATTACGTAGATGAAACAATAGGCATTTTTAAATTGAATTTTGTTGACACTGTGAGGTTAGATAGGAAGGTCAGCAGTTGGAACACTAAGATATTGCTTCCTGAATAGACAACAGGGTGCCAAACGGAGAATAACATGAAAATGTGAAAATCTCCATGGAGGTAGGACGAACAGAAAGCCAAAATATGTTTTCAAAGTTGAGGAACCAGTATGTTTTGGTATTCAGAGCAATTTGAAGGAGAAGGCTTCAAAAACATTTTCTGTGCTGTAGATCTCTGTGACTGTAACATTCCCGTTCTGAATTGTGGGGGAATCCAGGATATCTGTGCTTGGGAAGAGAAAACAAATGCACTGCAGGGGAATCAGAAACAAAAACGGAAGCTGCTGGAACGTTTCAGCAGGTCTGGCAACATCTGTAGAGAGAAATCAGAGTTAATGTTTTGGGTTCAGTGACCGTTTCTCCCTTCTCCCAGCCAGGAGCGTGCAGAGTGATCTAGCTTTGCCTTCTGAATCAACAAATGACGGGAAGCATTGGATACAGCAATGGCACTGGGTCTGACAATATCCTGATTGTAGTATTGAAGGGTAGTTCTCCAGAACTGGCTGCAGCCCTAGTCAAATATATAATGGACATTGGTGTGTACATGACCATGTGGAAAAGTTGTCACCTTTGCCACAGATAAAGCAGGAGAAATCCAAACCACCAGTTACCCCAGCTCCATTTCTTTTCTTCCATCTATGTGAGTGTCACTGACGAGGGCAGCATGTATTGCTCCATCCCTGATTGCCCTTGAACCAAGTGGTTGACTGAGCCGTTTTGGAGATCAGTTGAGTCAGCCACATTGCTGTGTGTCTGCAGTTGTGTGAAGGTCAGGCCGAGGTCAGACTATTAATCCTGAGATCCAGGTAATGTTCTGGGGAGCTGAAAATGTGTTGCTGGAAAAGCGCAGCAGGTCAGGCAGCATCCAAGGATCGACGTTTCGGGCATGAGCCCTTCTTCAGGAATTTTCAGGAATGTTCTGGGAACTCAGGTTTGAAACGTGCAATGACCAGATAATGGAATTTGGATTTAATTTTAAGTATGGGACATGAAAGCACTGTCAATCATAAAAAAACTCAACTGGTTCACTACTGAAGGGGGGGGGGTTGGGGGAGCTGTTGTCTTTACCTAACCTGGCTTCCGGATGATTCCAGAATGACGGCAATAAAGTTGAGTTTTAACTCAGTAAAGGATGGCCAATAAATGCTGGCCTAATTTGCATGTTGTGAATGAATGTAAAAAATGGCAAATTTCTCGAAAGGGTGTTAGTGAACCAAAGTTTTATTTTATGATAAATGCTGCTGCTGTTGATGGCCCACAGCGCTTCAGGGATGTCCAGATCTACCAACTCAAGACTGGGCATGCTTGAGGTGCTGTGGGCCATGAACAGCGCAATCTGTAACTTCATGGCCCAGCATATTCCCCACTCAACCATTACCATCCAGCCAGGGGATCAACCCTGGTTCAGTGGAGAGTGCAGGAGGGTGTGCCAGGAGCAGCACCAGGCAGACCTGAAGATGAGGTGTCTACCTGGGGAAGCCTACTTACACACTGAACAGCGTGAGCAGCCAGTGATAGACAGAGCTAAGCAAGCCAACAACCAATGGATCAGATCTAAGCTCTGCAGTCCTGCCACATCAAGCTGTGAATAATGGGGGACAATTAAACAACTCACTGGGAGGGGAGGCTCCACAAATATCCCCATCCTCAATGATGGAGCAGCCCAGCACATCAGTGCAAAAGATAAGCACTGATAATGCTAAAGCATTCACAGCAATCTTCAGCCAGAACTGCAGAGTGGATGATCCATCTCAGCCTCCTCCAGTGATCCCCAGCATCACAGATACCAGTCTTCAGCCAATTCAATTCACTCCACGTGACATCAAGAAACAGTTAGAGGCACTGGACACTGCAAAGGCTACGGGCTCTGACAACATTCTGGCAATAGTACCGAAACCCTGTGCTCCAGAACCTGCCATTCCCTTAGCCAAGCTGTCCCAATACAACACTGTCATCTACGCGACAATTTGGAAAATTGCCCAGGTATGTCCTGTACATAAAAAACAGGACCAATCCAACCCTGCCAATTACTGTCCCATCGGTCTGCTCTCCATCATCAGTAAAGTGATGGAAGGGGTCATCAACAGAGCTATCAAGCAGCACCTGCTCAGCAATAACCTGCTCAGTGACGCCCAGTGTGGGTTACACCAGGGTCACTCAGCTCCTGACCTCATTACAGCCTTGGGTCAAACATGGAGAAAAGAGCTGAATTCCAGAGGGGAGGGGAGAGGGACAGCCCTTTACATCAAGGAGCCCCAGCAAAACTGGCATCAGTGAGTATCAAGGGCAAACTCTCCGCTGACAGACAGGAAGATAGTCATGGTTGTTGGAGGTCAGTCTCTCATCTCCAGGACATCTCTGCAGGAATTCCCCAGAGTAGTGTCCGAGGCCCAACCATCTTCAGCTGCTTCATCAATGACCTTCCCTCCATCTTAAGGTCAGAAGTGGGGGTGTTCACCAATGATTGCACAATGTTCAGCACTATTCACAGCTCCTCTGATACTGAAGCAGTCCATGTCCAAATACAACAAGGTCTAGACAATATCCAGCCTTGGGCTGACAAGTGGCAAGTAACATTTGCACCACCCAAATGCCAGGCTGTGACCATCACCAACGAAAGACAATCTAACCATCGCCCCTTGATATTCAATAGTGTTGCCATCACTGAATCCCCTACTGTCAACGTCCTTGATGTTATTATTGATCACAAACTCAATTGAATTTACCACATAAACACAGTGGCTACAAGAGCAGTTCAGAGGCTAGGAATACTGAGATGAGTAACTCACCACCTGACTCCCCAAAGCCTGTCCACTGTCTATAAGACACAAGTCAGGAGGGGGATGGAATACTCCCCACTTGCCTGGATGGGTGCAGCTCCAACAACACTCAAGAAGCTTGACACCATCCAGGACAAAGCAGCCCACTGGGTTAGCCTTTCAGCACCAATACTCAGCAGCAGCAGGAGAGGCAGCAGTGTGAATTATCCACAAGATGCACTGCAGAAATTCACAAAAGATCCTTAAACAGCACCTTCCATCTAGAAGGACAAGGGCAGCAGATATGTGGGAACACCACGCCTTCAGGTTCCCCTCCAAGCCACTCACCATCCTGACTTGGAAATATATCGCTGTTCCTTCACTGTCACTGGGTCAGAACCTGAGAGGTCTGTCCCTCAGGGCATTGTGGGTCAACCCTCAGCACATGGACTGCAGCAGTTCAAGAAGGCAGCTCACCCCCACCTTCTCAAGGGGCAATTAGGGACGGGCAATAAATGGTGGGCCCAGCCAGTGACACCCACACCCCATAAAATGAATAATATTAAAAAAGGAAAATAAGGTTTAAGGGTCACTGTTACGTGGAGTAGATTTCAACTCCAGATTTTATTAAGTGAAGTTAAATTCTAGTGGGATTTTATCCTGTTCCCCTGAATATTTAGGGTGGAACGGTGGCTCAGTGTCTAGTACTTTATGGGCAACACGGTGGCACAGTGGTTAGCACTGCTGCTTCACAGCGCCTGTAGACCCGGGTTCAATTCCCGACTCAGGCGACTGACTGTGTGGAGTTTGCACGTTCTCCCCGTGTCTGCGTGGGTTTCCTCCGGGTGCTCCGGTTTCCTCCCACAGTCCAAAGATGTGCGGGTCAGGTGAATTGGCTAAGCTAAATTGCCCGTAGTGTTAGGTAAGGGGTAAATGTAGGGGTATGGGTGGGTTGCGCTTCGGCGGGTCGGTGTGGACTTGTTGGGCCGAAGGGCCTGTTTCCACTCTGTAAGTCTAATCTAATCTAATCTAATTACTGCTACCTCAGAGACCTGGGTTCCATTCCAGTCTCAGGAATTCTAGCTTCCCTTACCTTGTGAAGTTTAGAGTCACACATAAAGCCAGATACTGATACGCTGAAAGAGCCATAAAGTTATTTAAGTGTATGTTTATAGGGAATCAGTCCCACATGTTCAGAGCTTGTCCCATTAATAGCCTCAGGAAATGATGAATGGCAACGTCCTAAGTTATTGTGTCTCTTTTGCAGGCATGCAATCTGTGGGAAAATCCAGTGTACAGGTGGGAATGCGGCTCCACTCCGAGGAGGAATCTTCCATATCGTATCCACCACCATCAGATTTAATAATACAATATATGTATGCCGAGCTACATTTTCTAAGTTACCTGATTCCAGCAGTCCAGACATGGTTTACCAAGGAAGCAGGTGTCGAGCTAACAAGGTAATCAAATCCCAATCAACAGCAGGGGAGTATTTACGCTTGCTTTCTCCCCCACCCCCTCCCCAAGCATTCTTGGCTGGTATTCTTCATCCCATTCCAGAATTAAAGATATATATCCTCCTCAGTATTGTTCTCA
This sequence comes from Hemiscyllium ocellatum, assembly GCF_020745735.1. NCBI lineage: Eukaryota > Metazoa > Chordata > Chondrichthyes > Orectolobiformes > Hemiscylliidae > Hemiscyllium > Hemiscyllium ocellatum. The sequence continues at coordinate 7,957,766 of NC_083401.1, read as the reverse complement.
ACTCAACCACAGTCACCTTTTGACCCAGCCTCCTCCCTTTCATTGCTGTTTATTTCCTCCTCCCCACTCTCTTTTACTCTTCCCTCTCTCTTTGCCCTCTTTCCTCCTTCGTTGCAGTACACTCGCCTGCTTCACTGTTCACTGCATTCTGCCTTTCCTTTCCTTTCCCAGTCATCCTACCCTCATTATGTTCCTTCAATTATCCTTTCATTCACTTTCCTCATTCACTTCATTCTGTCTTTCCTTTTCATTTACTTTTCCCTTTCCTCTCTCCTCTTGCCACTTTCCTCCTTCACTATCTCTTTCACGGGCTGGTACAAAAGGTGGAGTCACATGGGATAAGCTGGTAAGATGGACACAGAACTAGCTTAGTCATTGAAGACAGAGAATCGTGGCGAAGAGTTATTTGCCCCAGTATTCCTAGCCTCTGACCTGCTCTTGTAGCCACAGTATGTATATGGTGAGTTCAGTTGAGTTTCTGGTCAACGTTGGTGGCAACACTGTTGATGGATGTTGATCGTAGGGGATTCAGAGGTGGCAATACAATTGAATGTTAAGGGGGGGGGGGTGTGGTTAAAATATTTTTTACAGTGATGGTCACAGGCTGGCATTTGTTACTTGCCATTTGTCAGGCCAAGCCTGGATATTGTCCAGAATGTGCTGCATTTGAGCACGGACTGCTCCAGTATCTGAGGAGTTGTGAATGGTGCTGAACATTGTGCAATCATCATTGAACCCCCCCCCCACTTCTGATCTTATGATGGAGGGAAGGTCATGGATGAAGCAGCTGAAGATGGTTGGGCCTAGGACACTCCCCTGAGGGACTCCTGCAGAGATGTCCTGGAGCTGAGCTGTACTGATGAAATGGGCTCCACCTGAATCCTGCTGGGACCAGAATGCTGGTGAATTACATAGCTAGGGCTGTGGAAAGTGCTTTAAACTCAGTAATTTGGGGGTAATGGTCCATGGAAAATTATAGAAATGATGCTTATAGCACAGATTCCAATTGGCAGATATGAAAGAATGTAGAACATAGAGCAGTTCAGGAATGAGCCTTTTGGCTGACAATGCTGTGCCAAACATGAAGCCAAATGAAACTCATCCTTTCTGCCTGCCCTTGGTCCATATCCTCCCATTCCTTGCATATCCATGTGCTTATCTAGAAGTCGCTTAAATGCCCCTACCGTATCTCCCTCCACCACCTGGCACCATGCTTCAGACCACCTACCACTCTCTGTATAAAACTTGCCCCTCACATCTCTTTTGAACTTCTCCCCCCCCCCACCACCTTAAATGCATTCCCCCTTAGTATTAGACATTCCAATTCTGAGATAAAGATTCTGACCATCAACCCTATCTAAGCATCTCATCATTTGATAGACTTCTGTCAAAGTCTTCCCTCAGTCTCCACTGCTCCAGAGAAAACAACTTTGAGTTTTTCTAGCCTCTTCTTATAGCTCATACCCACAGATCCAGGCACAGATTCCAATTACCATCCTGGCACAATTACCATCCTGGTAAACATCTTCTGTACCCTCTCCAGACTCTCTACATCCTTCCTGTAATGTGGCAACCAGAAATGAACATAAGAACTAGGAGGAATAGAACATCTGGCCTTTCGAGTCCGCTCCACCATTCGATAACATCATGGATGATCTTTTCATGGGCTCAGCTCTACACACCCACCCACTCACTATAACGCTTAGTTCATCAAATGTTCAAGAGGATATCTATCTTTATTTTAAAAACATTCAGCGAGGTAACCTTAATTGCTTCACTGGGCAGAGAATTCCACACATAAAGTGAATGCAATATTTATATCACCAAAGTCTTACAAAGCTACAACATAACAACCTGACTATTGTACTTGTGCCCTGACCAATTAAGGCAAGCTTGCCAAATGTCACCTTTGCCAACCTATCCACCTTTGTGGCCAATTTCAGGGAGCTATGGACTTGAACCCCAAGATCTCTCTGTACATTAATGCTCTTTAGGGTTCTGCTGTTAACTGTATAGTTTTCCTTAACATTTGACCTTCCAAAGTCCAGCACCTTACACTTCCCCGAATTAAATGCCATCTGCTATTTATAGAGTCATAGAGTCATAGAGGTGTACAGCATGGAAACAGACCCATCGGTCCAACCCGTCCATGCCGACCAGATTTCCCAACCCAATCTAGTCCCACCTGCCAGCACCTGGCCCATATCCCTCCAAACCCTTCCTATTCATATACCCCGTCCAAATGCCTCTTAAATGTTGCAATTGTACCAGCCTTCACCACTTCCTCTGGCAGCTCATTCCATACACATACCACCCTCTGCATGAAAAAGTTGCCTCTTAGGTCTCTTTTATATCTTTCTCCTTTCACCCTAAACCTATGTCCTCTATGTTCTCCACCCCAGGGAAAAGACTTTCTCTATTTACCCTATTCATGCCCCTCTTAATTTTGTAAACCATTTTACGGTCACCCCTCAGCCTCTGACCCTCCAGGGAAAACAGTTCCAGCCTGTTCAGCCTCTCCCCGTAGCTCAAATCCTCCAACCCTGGCAACATCCTTGTAAATCTTTTCTGAACCCTTTTAAGTTTCACAACATTCTTCCAATAGGAGGGAGACCAGAACTGCACACAATATTCCAACAGTGCCCTAACCAATGTCTGTACAGCCGGAACATGACCTCCCAACCCCTGTACTCAGTACTCTGACCAATAAAGGAAAGCATACCAAACGCCTTCTTCACTGTCCTATCTACCTGCGACTCCACTTTCAAGGAGCTATGAACCTGCACTCCAGGGTCTCTTTGTTCAGCAACACTCCCTAGGACCTTACCATTAACTGTGTAAGTCCTACTGAGATTTGCTTTCCCAAAATGCGGCACCTCACATTTGTCTGAATTAAACTCCATCTCAGCCCATTGGCCCATCTGATCAAGATCCCGTTGTAATCTGAAGGAACCTTCTTCACTCTCCACTACATCTTCAATTTTGATGTCCTCTGCAAACTTACTAACTATACCTGTTATGCTCACATCCAAATCATTTCTATATCTGACAAAAAGTAGAGGACCCAGCACTGATCCTTGTGGCACTCCACTGGTCACAGACCTCCAGTCTGAAAAACAATCCTCTACCACCACATATCTGCAACTGCCTTGAGTAATCTCAAATCCCATGGGAATACTTGCGGACACAGAGGTGGGCTCAAGTGCGTATACTTCAACGCAAGGAGTATCAGAAATAAGGTGGGTGAACTTAAGGTGTGGATCGGTACCTGGGACTACGATGTTGTGGCCATCACGGAAACGTGGATAGATGAGGGACAGGAATGGTTGTTGGAGGTTCCTGGTTACAGATGTTTCAGTAAGATTAGGGAGGGTGGTAAAAAATGAGGGGGGTGGCATTGCTAATTAGGAATGGTATAACGGCTGCAGAAAGGCAGTTTGAGGGGGATCTGCCTTTGGAGGTAATATGGGCTGAAGTCAGAAATAGGAAGGGTGCAGTCACCTTGTTGGGTGTTTACTATAGGCCCCCCAATAGCAGCAGAGATGTGGAGAAACAGATTGGGAAACAGATTTTGGAAAGGTGCAGAAGCCACAGGGTCATAGTCATGGGCGACTTCAACTTCCCAAATATTGATTGGAAGCTCTTTAGATCAAGTAGATTGGATGGGGCGGTGTTTGTGCAGTGTGTCCAGGAAGCTTTTCTAACTCAGTATGTAGATTGTCCAACCAGAGGGGAGGCCATATTGGATTTGGTACTCGGTAATGAACCGGGACAAGTGATGGGCTTGTTAGTGGGTGAACATTTTGGTGATGGTGACCACAATTCTGTGACTTTCACCTTGGTTATGGAGAGAGATAGGTGCGCACAACAGGGTAGATTTTACAATTGGGGGAAGGGAAATTACGATGCTGTAAGACAGATTTGAGGAGCATAAGTTGGGAGCATAGGCTGTCAGAGAAGGATGTGGTGGAAATGTGGAACTTTTTCAAGGAGCAGATACGACGTGTCCTTGATATGTATGTACCTATCAGGCAGGTAAAAAATGGTCGTGTGAGGGAACCTTGGTTGACGAGGGAGGTTGAATGTCTAGTAAAGAGGAAGGAGGAGGCTTACATAAGGTTGAGGAAACAGGGTTCAGACAGAGCAGTGGAGGGATACAGGATAGCCAGGAGGGAGCTGAAGAAAGGGAATAGGAGAGCTAAGAGAGGGCATGAAAAATCCTTGGCGGATAGGATCAAGGATAATCCCAAGGCATTTTATGCGTATGTGAGAAACATGAGAATGACGAGAACGAGGGTAGGTCCGATCAAGGACAGTAGTGGGAGATTGTGTATTGAGTCGGAAGAGATAGGAGAGGTCTTGAATGAGTACTTTTCTTCAGTATTTACGAACGAGAGGGACCGTATTGTTGAAGAGGAGAGTGTGAAACGGACTGGTAAGCTGGAGGAGATACTTGTTAGGAAGGAAGATGTGTTGGGCATTTTGAACACCTTGAGGATAGACAAGTCCCCCGGGCCTGACGGGATATATCCTAGGATTATGTGGGAAGTAAGAGAGGAAATTGCAGTACCGTTGGCAATGATCTTTTCATCTTCACTGTCAAAGGGGGTGGTACCAGGGGACTGGAGAATGGTGAATGTTGTGCCCCTGTTCAAAAAAGGGAATAGGGATAACCCCGGGAATTACAGGCCAGTTAGTCTTACTTCTGTGGTAGGCAAAGTAATGGAAAGGGTACTGAGGGATAGGATTTATGAGTATCTGGAAAGACACTGCTTGATTAGGGACAGCCAGCACGGATTTGTGAAGGGTAGGTCTTGCCTTACAAGTCTTATTGAATTCTTTGAGGAGGTGACCAAGCATGTGGATGAGGGTAGAGCAGTGGATGTAGTGTACATGGATTTTAGTAAGGCATTTGATAAGGTTCCCCATGGTAGGCTTATGCGGAAAGTCAGGAGGCATGGGATAGAGGGAAATTTGGCCAATTGGATAGAAAACTGGCTAACCGGTCGAAGTCAGAGAGTGATGGTAGATGGTAAATATTCAGCCTGGAGCCCAGTTACAAGTGGAGTTCCGCAGGGATCAGTTCTGGGTCCTCTGCTGTTTGTAATTTTTATTAATGACTTGGATGAGGGAGTCGAAGGGTGGGTCAGTAAATTTGCAGATGATACGAAGATTGGTGGAGTTGTGGACAGTGAGGAGGGCTGTTGTCGGCTGCAAAGGGACTTAGATATGATGCAGAGCTGGGCTGAGGAGTGGCAGATGGAGTTCAACCCTGCCAAGTGTAAGGTTGTCCATTTTGGAAGAACAAATAAGAATGCGGAATACAGGGTTAACGGTAGGGTTCTTAGTCAGGTGGAGGAACAGAGGGATCTTGGGGTCTATGTACATAGATCTTTGAAAGTTGCCACTCAGGTGGATAGAGCCTGTAAGAAGGCCTATGGTGTATTAGCGTTCATTAGCAGAGGGACTGAATTCAAAAGTCGTGAAGTGATGTTGCAGCTGTACAGGACTTTGGTTAGGCCACATTTGGAGTACTGTGTGCGGTTCTGGTCGCCTCACTTTAGGAAAGATGTGGAAGCTTTGGAGAGGGTGCAGAGAAGATTTACCAGGATGTTGCCTGGAATGGAGAATAGGTCATACTAGGATAGGTTGAGAGTTCTCGGCCTTTTCTCGTTGGAACGGCGAAGGATGAGGGGTGACTTGATAGAGGTTTATAAGATGATCAGAGGAATAGATAGAGTAGACAGTCAGAAACTGTTTCCCCGGGTACAACAGAGTGTTACAAGGGGACATAAATTTAAGGTGAAGGGTGGAAGGTATAGGGGAGATGTCAGGGGTGAGTTCTTTACCCAGAGAGTGGTAGGGGCATGAAATGTGCTGCCCATGGGAGTGGTAGAGTCAGAATCATTGGCGACCTTTAAGCGGCAATTGGATAGGTACATGGATGGGTGCTTAATCTAGGATAGATGTTCGGCACAACATCGTGGGCCGAAGGGCCTGTTCTGTGCTGTATTGTTCTATGTTCTATGTTTTATGTGCTAGTGAGGCAAGGAACTGAAAGAAAGAGCTGGTGCAGGGGTCAGGGTTTTAGGTTCACAGATCATTGGGATCTCTTCTGGGGCGGGGTGACCCATGAAGGACAGGTTGTACCTCACCTGGAGCAAAACCAATATCCTTGTTTAGGGAGGTTTGCTGCTGCAACTCAGGAGGGTTTTAACTAGAGTGGCAGGGGGCTGGGAACCAGAGCAGAAGGTCACCGAGTGGAGGAATTGAGGTCAAGGTAAATGTTAGGACCAGTAAGTCAGAAAGGAAGGAGAGGCAGAGACAGGTAAATGAACACAATGGTACAAATGGGCTGAAGTGTTTCAATGCAGGGAGTATGATAGGTAAGCTAGCCTGGACCAGTACATGGGACCAAGATTTTGTGGCCATTTCAGAGACTTGGTTTGGAGAGGGACAGGATTGGCTACTCAATGTTCCAGGGTTTCCTTGTTTTAGATGAGACAGAGAGGAAGGTAGAAGAGGTGGAAGTGTTGCATTACTAATCGGGGGAATGTTGCAGTTGTGCTCAGAGAGGACGTACTAGAGGGTTCATCCACTGAGGCAATATGGGTAGAGCTCAAAAATAAGATAGGTGTGCAATCACTCTGATACAATTGGATTCTGGGTAATCCAAGATGGAGGATGGGAAAAATTTCTGGCTGTAAGAGCTGCTCCTTTTTTTGAGGTATTTTAGGTGTTGGAAGTGATTTCCTCGAATTCCAGGAGCAGCAATTACTGTTTTATATGCCAACAAGTTTAATTGGAAGTACACTAGCTTTCGGAGCGACGCTCCTTCATCAGGTGATTGTCCTCAGGTGATTAAGGAGCGTCGCTCCGAAAGCTAGTATGCTTCCAATTAAACCTGTCGGACTATAACCTGACGTTGTGTGATTTTTAACTTTGTACACCCCAGTCCAACACCGGCATCTCCAAATCATGTTTTGTACACTGTTGCATTGTTTTGGAATTTTGGAAAAAAGAAGTCAAAACAGCAGCAGTTTTAAAAGGGAGTAGAAGAGACAAAGGAAGCACATGGTGAGGTCATTGCAGGTGAGAGAGAGAGAGAGAGAGGAATAAACTGACACCACAGTGTTCCTGCACAGTTACTGCCTTTGCTGTTTGAATTTGTGTATCACTGGACATCGGAGTGCATCTGGGAAAATTAATGAGCTGCCAGAGGAAGTGGTGGAGGCTGGTACAATTGCAACATTTAAGAGGCATTTGGATGGGTATATGAATAGGAAGGGTTTGGAGGGATATGGGCCGGGTGCTGGCAGGTGGGACTAGATTGGGTTGGGATATCTGGTCGGCATGGACGAGTTGGACCGAAGGGTCTGTTTCCATGCTGTACATCTCTATGACTCTATGATTATAGTATAGGCCCCTAATAGCCACTGAGACATTGTGGGACAAGTATGTCAGCAGCTTGTGGAAAGTTGCAATAACAACAGGGTTGTCATAGCGGGTGACATTAACTTCCTCAATATTGACTGGGGCTCCCTTGGCGCAAGGGTTTGGGGCAGAATTTGCTAAGTACATCCAAGAGGGTTTCTTAAACAGTATGTGGATAGTCCAGCTAGAGAGGGGGCCACAATGGACCTTGTACTGTCTAATGAGCCTGGCCAGATGAATGACTATTCAGTAGGAAGCCATTTTGGAAACAGTGATCATAACTCCTTATGTTTCAAGGTAGCTATGAATAAGGATATGTCAGGACCATGCGGGAAGGTACAAAATTGGGGGAGGGCAACTGATGTCAGTATTAAGCAGGAACTAGGGAATGTTAATTGGGAGGAGCTGTTATCTGGCAAGTCCACATTTGACATGTGGGAATTGTTTAAAGACCTAATGTTGAGAGCTCAGGACCAGCATGTTCCAGTAAGGAGGAAGGACACGAATGGCAGGGTATGGGACCTTGGATAATGAGCGGGGTTGTGAATTTAATCAAAAGGGAAAAAGAAGCATATGGAAGGTTTAGGAGGTTAAAATCAGACAGGGTCTGTGAGGAATATAAAGAAAGCAGGAAAAAACTCAAGCAGGGAATTAGGAGAGCGAGAAGGGGCCATAAAATGACCTTGGCAAGTAGGGTTGAAGAGAATCACAAGGCATTCTGTACATACATTTAAAACAAAAGGTCAACTAGGGAGAAGGTATGACCACTCCAGGATAAAAGAGGGAACTTGTGCTTGGAGGTAGAGGATGTGAGTGATTTCCTAAATGAGTGCTTTATGTCAGTATTCACTCAGGAGAAGGATTTGGAGAACAGTGAGATTTGTGTGAAGCATGCTAATATGCTGGGGCATTTTGAGATCCAGAAAAAAGTAGTGTTGTGTCTTTTTAAAAAAACATTAGGGTGGATAAGTCGCCAGACACCGATGGTATCCACTCCAGGTTATTGAAAGAGGCAAGAGAGGAGATTTCTGGCACATTGACCAAGTTCTTTAATCCTCGCTCGCCGCTGGAGAGGTCTTGGAGGGCTGGCGAGTAGATAATGTTCCTCTGTTCAAGAAGGACAATAGGGATAATCCAGGAAAATATAGACCAGTGAGTCTCACGTTAGTGGTTGGGAAGCTATTGGAAATAATTCTTAGGGATAAGGTTTATACACATTTGGAAAAGCATGGCCTAATTTGAGACCGTCAGTATGACTTTATGCAAGGCAGGTTATGTCTTACTAACTTGATTAAATTTGTCAAGGAGGTGACAATGGTGATCATTGAGAGTACAGCAGCGTATGTCGTTTACATGGATTTTAGCATGGCATTTATATAAACGATTTGGATGTGAACAAAGGAGGTATGGTTAGTAAGTTTGCAGATGACGCCAAAATTGGAGGTGTAGTGGAAGCGAAGAAGATTACCTCAACAGGATCTTAATCAGATGGGTCAATATGCCATCTGATGGTTTAGTTTCAATAAATGTGAGGTGCTGCATTTTGGAACGGCAAATCAAGGCAGGACTTATACACTTAATGGTAGGTTTCTGGGGAGTGTTGATGAAGTGCAGGTTCATAGTTCAGCAAAAGTGGAGTTGCTGGTAGATAGGATAGTGAAGAAGGTGTTTGGTATGCTTTCCTTTATTGGTCAGAGTATTGAGTACAGGAGTCGGGAGGTCATGTTGCGGCTGTACAGGACATTGGTTAGGCAACTGTTGGAATACTGTGTTAATTCTAGCTTCCTTGGTATAAGAAGGATGTTGTGAAACTTGATAGGATTCTGAAAAGATGTACAAGGATGTTGCCAGGGTTGGAGGGTTTGAGTTGTAAGGAGAGGAAATTGTCGGAAAGTGGATGTGAGGAATGTTTGATCATTTTAAAAAAATTCTTTCATTGTATGCGGCGTGAGTGGCTAGGACAGTATTTATTGCCCATCCCTAATTACCCAGAGGGCAGTTAGGAGTCAACCACATGGCAGTGGGTCTGGAGTCACATGTAGGCCAGACAAGGTAAGGATGGCAGATTCCCTTCCCTAAAGGACATTACTGAACCAGATTAATTCACGGTCACCATTCCAGATTTTTACCGAATTCAAATTCCACCACCTGCCATAACAGGATTTGAACCCTCGTTCCCAATACATTGATTGGGTCAGTAGATAATCAGTCCAGCAATAATACCATTGGGCCATCGCCTCCTCTATATTAAATGGCATAGCAAGCTTAAGGGGCCACATGGCTTAATCTTGTTCCTATTTTTTAGTGATCTTGCACCATAGATCATAAAAGCCCTACAAGTGTAGAAACAGACCATTTGACCCAATGAGTCCACACCAACTCTCTGAGAGAGCATCCCAGCCAGAGTCACCTATACCCTGTCCCTGTGACCCTGCATTTCCTATGGCTAATCCACCGAACCTGCACATCTTTGGACTATGTGAGGAAACCCACACAGACACGGGGGAGAATGTGCAAACTCCACACAGACTGTCACCCAAGGCTGGAATTGAACCTGGGTCCCTGGCGCTGTGAGGCAGCAGTGCTAACCACTGAGCCACTGTGACACCCATAGGGAGATGTCATCCCTGTGACAAGCCACAGAGATGGTTGTAGTGTTGTGAGGTATAATAACATAGGCAGGTCAATAACTAATTAATAAAAATGTAGCTGTAATCATCAACAATTGCTTGTGGAAAAACCAGATCAAAGATTATTGGAGATCAATGGAGAAGCAACATTGCAGTAATACATTTGTCAGACTTGACATTGGGTAGTGGACGGCCTCAAGGAGTCTTTTGGCCTTACTCCTGCTCCAGAATTCTTATGATCATGTGACAGGATTAATCAATATTTTGGTTTATTTGTATCTAAATGCAATTGTTCGCCGTCTGGTATCTGTCGTACTGATTCAGATAATTGCATGATTGTTTGCGTGCGTCCGTTCCAACAGCCTCTATAGTGAGCTGTTTCCTCATCTGGAATCTAATACACCATACTGAAGGCTGAAATCACACCATAATACAGTATACTATATGTGAATGCATGAGGTATGGAAATCAAGATTGGTAACAGACAGGCACAGATAGCCATGTGGAAATATGAGAGTGTGGCATAAAAGGAAGGAAAAAGCTGAATATTAACTTGGTCCAGTGGGTTCACAAGAGATCGGAAAGCTAGGAGTGGGTCCAAGGGGTTCATATTGATAATTCTTTGAAGTTTGTGTCACATATAGACAGAACAGTCAAAAAGACATTTAGCATGCTTGCCTTCACTGGTCATTCCTTTGAGTGTAGGAGTTGGGAAGTTATGTTGAGGTTGTACAGGACACTGGTGAGGCCTCTTTTGGAGAACTGTGTGCAGTTCTGGTCACCATGTTATAGGAAGGATATTATTAAGCTGGAGAGGGTTGAGAGGAGATTTACCAGGATGTTGCCAGGTATGGAAGGATTGAGTTATAAAGAAAGACTGAATAGGCTGGGATTTTTTTTCCCTAGAGCTTAGGGAGTTGAGACGAGATCTTGTAGAGGTTAAAAAGCCCTGGTGGGTGTAGATAGGGTTAACGGTGGGTATCTTTTCCCTGGGATTTCAAGTCGTGGGGCAAATTTTTAAGGTGAGAGGAAAGAGATTTAAAAAGACATGAGGGGCAAATGTTTTATACACAGAGGGTGTTTCACATGTGCAGTGAATTACCTGGGGAAGTGGGGGATGTGGGCACAATCACAATGTATAAAAGACACTGATATAAGTAGATGAATAGGAAAGGTTTGCAGGTATATAGGCCAGGAGCAGGCAAGTAGGACTGGTTTAGTTTGGGATTAAGTTTGGCATGGATTGTGTGGACCGAAGGGTCTGTTTCCATACCCTATGACTCTGTGAGAGGCTGAATAGGCTGAGGCTGTTTTCCCTGGTACGTCGGAGGCTGAGGGGTGACATTATAGGGGTTTTTAACACCATAAGGGGCATAGATAGGGTAAATAGGATAACTAAAAACACACAAAGAGGGAGAAGATGAAATATAAGGGTCATCTAAATAATAATGTAAAAGAAGATTGCAAGAGTTGGAGTAGTTATGCTCCATTAGAGGAGTCATTTGTTCGTACAGGGGAGGAGCTTCTGAATGAGACATGAATATGAATGAGTAGACAAGTGTGTGTGGAATCAAAGATGGAAGGAAAGTATAGCAAAGTAGAAAGAGAAAGAGAAGGCAGAGGAAACCGGGCTAGTTGGAATAGGGGCTAGAGGGCAAACAAGAAGGGAAAATGATGAAAAGTCAACCCGAAGGATACAACTGCACAGATTATTCACAGAAGTTAGCCAACTTAACAACTTAACTTCCTGATGAAGGGCTTATGCTCGAAACGTCGAATTCTCTATTCCTGAGATGCTGCCTAACCTGCTGTGCTTTGACCAGCAACACATTTGCAGCTGTGATCTCCAGCATCTGCAGACCTCATTTTTTACTCGAAGAACTTAACAGCAGACGTAGTTGTAAACAGAGAGGAACTAATTGCAGTTGCGGAGATATGACTGCATGGTGACCAAAGCTGGATTCGAACACCCAGGAGGAATCAGTCTTTAGGGAGGGGAGACAAAACAGAAAATGGCTTTGTTAATCAAAGGTTTTTTTTAAATGTCCTTCCGGTCTTTAGTTTAGTCAATATTTCCCCTACTTACTTTGAATCTGAAAGTAACCGATAACAGCCAGATTAGTGGTTATCACTAACTGATGACCTTATGGTCTACCTCTGATGCCACATTTTTTGTGCCGGGCCCCTAATCCTTTAAATACAAAAATACAGTCAGCCAAAAAGACCAAGCAAAAAGCATCGCTTCCCCTTGCATCAAATTCCTACCCTGTCTCCAAATTCCCTGAATTGTATATGAACTTGGGCTGTCTCTCAGTCCATACGTGACCTCTTTCCTGATCGTGTGCAGATTATTGTAGAATGTCAGAGTTCATTATTAAGGAAGAAATAGCAGGACACATCGAAAAGCTTATTCCAACCAAACAGAGGTAACATGGTTCTGTGAACGGAAAATCATGTTTGCTAGAGCTCCTTCAAGACATAACAAGCAGGGTCAATAAAAGGGAACTATTAGATGTAGTGTAATTGATTTGCAGAAGGAAACATTTGTTTTGCAGAGATGGGAAAGTTCACCAATAATTACACAATATTTAGTATTATTCACAACTCATTCAGATACCAATGGAGCAAGACCAGGGCTGCATTCATGCTTAGGCTGAAATGTGTAAAGTAATATTCATACCAGACAGATGCCATGCCTTCACCAGCTTCAATAAGCAATCATCTTTGACATTCAGTGAAATTTCCAATTACAATATCCTGAGGGTGACAATTGACCAGAAACGGAACTGCACTTGCCACATTAAATGCAATGTGTACAAGAGCAGTCAGAGATTAGAAATACTGCAGGGAGTAATTCACCTCCTGACTCCCCAAAGCCTGTCCACCATCTACAAGGCACAAGTCAGGAGGGGGATGGAATACTCCCCACTGGCCTGGATGGGGGCAGCTCCAACAACACTCAAGAAGCTCGACACCATCCAGGACAAAGCAGCCCAGCACCACATCCACAAACATCGACACCCTCCATCACTAACACACACACACACACACACACACTCTCTCTCTCTCTCTCTCTCTCTGTTGGAACCCCACAGCCTGGAAGTTTCCCTTCAACTCACTCACTCCCCTCACTTACAATTATAATCCTGTTCCCTGAGTGTCGCTGAGTGAGAATCTGGAACTCCCTTCCTGACAGCATTCCCTACATTTCAAGGACTGTGTCAACATAAGGCAGCAGCTCACCACCACCTTCTCAAGGCAATTTGGCATGGTCAATGAAGGCAAGAAAAACATCCCAAATGTACTTACAAAGAATGAGCTAAAAGAGGATAAAATAACCACAATCACTGGGAAACAGTACTGGCAACACAATCTTAGATAATGGCCGATAAACTCTCAGATCCTGGAAGCTTACATTCAAGCATCTTCCAAAATTTGCTGGATTCTGGAATAAATCTCACAGATTGGAAATCGGGGAGATCGCACTAGGTACAAAGTTGGAGAGACAGTAAGCTGCAAACGATAGGCCAGTCAGCCTATCAACTGTTGTAGAAACTATTTGGATGAAGGGCCAAAGTAACAGGAACAGACCCTGTGCCCTGCCAAGACTGCCCTGACACATGAAGCCTTTCTAAACTAACACCTTGACACGCTCCACATCCCTCTATTCCCTGCCTGTTCATGATATCTGTTAAACATTGCTACTGTATCTGCTTCCACCCGCTCCTCTGGCAGCACATTCCAGACACTGACCATCCTCAGGGGAAAACATCGGCCTCTCATATCTCCTTTAAACTTACCCCTTTTTTACCTTCAACCTATGTCCGTTAATAATTGATTAAAATATGTAGTTGTTAAATTTTCTGATGACATAAAGATGATATGGAAATGTGAGTTGTGAAGATTAATTAAGTGGGCGGAACAATTGGTCCATAAAGTATAATATGGGAAAGTGCAAACATCTTGGAGTTAAATGTCGTGGACTCTGACAGGGTCATTTTTGAAATTGAACGACAGCAAAACAATGATGAGAATGTTCTTTTACTTCCACAGGTGTGTTTTGATCAGAAATGCCAGGATGTATCGCTGTTCGGAGTACAGGCATGTGACAGAGCCTGTAATAATAGAGGGGTATGAAATTCATCACTTCCCTTTCTGTCAGCCTCTCAGTGGAGTCGGAGGGATGGGGAGAATTGGGTCATTATCGTGGGTGAGATGGTGGCTTGCCTCCCCTTGCTGTGCTGGCACTGCCCCTTTAGAATTGTGTCAAGCTGCCAACCAAGCTGTGGTGATTTGAGTGGATGTTATTACCAGAGAAGTCAGAACTGAGACTGAATACAGGCTTGAAACATAAGCTGTTGATTTTGGTTTAACAATAAAACAAAAGTTCATGAATAAATGAGATGAAGAATGAACCAAACCACCTTGTTATAACAAAATGTCAGGATTGTGAAACGCAAAGTATGATTCCATTCATCAAAATGCACTCCCCTTCAAAGAGTGCCCCAAAATATACCTTCTCCCCAAAAGCACCATCCCAGTGTCTCTTATCAGAGATGGTCATTGTCTGGCATTTGTGGCACTAGTGTTATTTGCCATTTGACCATCTAGACCATCCTTCCTCCATCTCCCCTATTGCCCAGGTCTTGTTGCATTTGAACAGGAATATTTAATTATCTGAGGAATTGTGAAAGATGCTGCACATTGTGTAATTATCGGCGAACATCCCTCCTTTGACTTTAGGATGGAGGGAAGGAATAGGAGGAAGCAACTAAAGATGTTTGGGCTGAGGATACTGGCCTGAGGAACTGCTGTCTAGATGAGCTGGAGCTGAGGTGATTGACCTCTAACAACTACATGTTCCAATGTGCCCGGTATCACTCCAATCAGGAGAAAGGGAGGACTGCAGATGCTGGAGACCAGAGTTGAAAAATGTGGTGCTGGAAAAACACAGCAGGTCAGGCAGCATCCGAGGAGCAGGGGAAGCGACGTTTCGGGTATTGGCCTGCTGTGTTTTTCCAGCACCACATTTTTCAACTCATGACCCCAGTCAGTGGAGAGTTTGCTCCGATTCCCTTTAATTCCAGTTTTGCTAGGACTTCTTGATGTCATACTTGATGAAAGACGGCCTTAATGTCAAGAGCTATCCCTCTCCCCACAGCTCTATCAATATTGAAGAAGCTTGACACCGTCCAGGTCCATTTGATTGGCAGCACATCCACACACACAATGTCAAGATGGAATGCAGGAGAGAGATTGGCTGCTGAGCAGCAGGGTGTATCAATCTCTGTATCAATGTCAGCAAAACTAAGCAAGCTGCTCATTGACTTAGACCCTTAGAGTCATCGGTATATTCAGCATGGACACAGATCCTTCAGTCCAACTCGTCCATGCCCACCAGATCCCTATATTAGTCTAGTATTTGGTACTTGGTATTCAAACCACCGTGTATTCAAAAAGAACGGGTACTCAATGAACACAGTCCACCGAGTTCTCAGCAACAAACCCAAACAAGCAGACAAAACACGCCCAGAAACTCTAGCTACTCTTCCCTACATCAAAGATATCTCAGAAATGACTGCCAGACTACTCAGACCACTTGGCATCATGGTAGCACACAAACCCACTAACACATTAAAACAGCAGCTAATGAACTTGAAAGACCCAATATAGACAACATGCAAAACTAATGTCATTTACAAAATAGCATGCAATAACTGTAACACACACTACATAGGACAAACAGACAGAAAACTAGTCACCAGGATACATGACCATCAACTAGCCACAAAACAATATGACTTTCTCTCACTAATATCCTTACATACAGATAAGGAAGGACACCACTTCGACTGGGACAACACATCCATCTAAGGACAAGCCAAACAGAGACATACACAAGAATTCCTAGAAGCATGGCATTCCAACCGGAAAGCTATCAACAAACACATTGAGTTAGACCCCATCCACCACCCCCTAAGAAAAAAGAACAGGAAATGACATCACCAATCCAAAGAAACCCAGACATATAAATAGAAAGCAGGAATTATCAGCAGTGCATCACCCAGAGGGTCACAGGAGATGTGATTTAGTATGGTGATGTAATGTCTGGAAATGAACCTTCCAGCTCAGTGAGCAAACCTACATCCAGTACCTCAACCTAAGCTACAAATCGTCTCAAAACCCTTTTTAATCTTTCTCTCACACATTAAACCTATGCCCTTTAGTTTTGGACTCCTTAATCTGCTTTCTCTAGCTGATAATTCCATAGGTTCCCCACTCTCCTCATGTCAGTGTAAAATGGTCTAACCTGTATCCTTAGATTGTGACCTGTGATTCTGGACTCCCAGTCATCTAGACCATCCTTCCTCCATCTCCCCTACCTCATCGCAGTCATCTAGACCACCCTTCCTCCATCTCCCCTACCTCATCGCAGTCATCTAGACCACCCTTCCTCCATCTCCCCTACCTCATCGCAGTCATCTAGACCATCCTTCCTCCATCTCCCCTACCTCATCGCAGTCATCTAGACCACCCTTCCTTCATCTCCCCTACCTCATCCTGATCATCTGGACCACCCTTCCTCCATCTCCCCTACCTCATCCCAGTCATCTAGACCACCCTTCCTCCATCTCCCCTACCTCATCGCAGTCATCTAGACCACCCTTCCTCCATCTCCCCTACCTCATCGCAGTCATCTAGACCACCCTTCCTCCATCTCCCCTACCTCATCCCAGTCATCTAGACCATCCTTCCTCCATCTCCCCTACCTCATCCTGATCATCTGGACCACCCTTCCTCCATCTCCCCTACCTCATCCCATGATCTGGACCATCCTTCCTCCAACTCGTCCATGCTAGCCATATTTCCTGAACTGAACTATTCCCATTTGCCAGTGTCTGGCCCACATCCCCCTAAACCCTTCCTTATCATTGTCTTTTAAATGTTGTAACTGTACCTACCTGCCTCTGCCACTTCTTCTGGCAGCTCATTCCAGACCCACACCACTCTCTGTGTTAAAAAGTTGCCCCTCATTAAGGAGGGTTTTGCAGGGTTGTTGTTGTTTCTACTGCCTCACCCAAAGCCAGGTGGTCATTCTTTGCAGCTTTTTAACAGGTTGGTCGGCCATTTGAGGGCAGTTAAGAGTCAGCCATATTGCTGTGGGTCTGGAGTCACATATAGGCCAGACCACGTAAGGATAACAGATTTTTAAAAAAGCAGTAGAACTGTGTATGCAGGAAATCAGTAATGAAAACAGGGACAGACATCGCTGGAAAAACACTCAGCAGGTCTGGCAGCATCTGTGGAGAACTATTCTGAAGAAGAGTCACTGGACCTAAAAATTGACTCTGATTTCTCTCCACAGATGCTGCCAGACCTGCTGAGTTTTTCCAAGAATGACAGAATTCCTTCCCTAAAGTGAATGAATGAACCAGATGGGTTTGTACAACAATTGGCGATAGTTTAATTACATTGCTATTTCCATATTTTATTGTACTTTAACCATGCAAGTTGTACCTTCTCAGTTCAAATCACAGATTTTGAATCTAGTTCCCTAAAATATTCTTGGGAGCACTGGATTACAAATCTAGAAACAGTGTCATTGCATCCCGTTGTAGACTGAACTGCGTCATGACCAAAGGGATTGTGATGGAGATGAAGGCTGGAACAGACAGTGAAAAGGCCCACCCCTGTATTTATATCAGACAGCAGTCACTGAGAAAGCAGCTAAAGATATTTCAACTCAGAATTCCTCCCTCCGTGATGTACTGGAGCCCTGCTAATTGCCATTTGACAACCAGCTTCTGGTTGACTTTCCTCTTGACATATTTTACTTCTGGTGTATTTTTTAAAAAACTTTCAGTGTTTCCTTTTCTGTAAATGTGTGAAGACACTGTGAATGTTATGGGTTTTGTTTCAGGTTTGTAACAATAAGGGGAACTGCCATTGTGATGTTGACTGGGCTCCTCCATTTTGCAATGTCAATGGGGCAGGTGGCAGTGTTGACAGCGGACCCATCAATGGGGCAGTCACAGGTAATTATTTCAGTTATTTACATGTGGTTATTTCTCCTTGTTGTGTCCTTCTGCTGTTCAAAGCCATCTATCTTCCACCTCAAGTTGCAGAGCCGTTCTAATAATTTTTCACATTGTTGTTGGATTACAGAACAACAGCAAGACACCTTCGTTATTTCAAGCCAGACTTGCTTCCTCGAGCTGTTTGTAAATAGATAAGGCAAATGAAATAGTGTTACCATGACCCAGGACAAATAAAACAGCGACATTCCACAAAACGTCCACCCAGATCACATTTCCTGCATTTATCCTGATATGCTTGCTTTAACTCATGGATCCTGGGGCTTCACCAGATTTTGGGCCCTTCATTCATGTTCCTCCACCTCACATAAACCTTAACTCTCAAATCCTTCGGGTGTGATGACGAGATGGTACTGGTGTTGGACAGGGATGGGCAAAGTTAAAAACCAGGTTATAGTCCAACAGGTTCATTTCGAAGCACTGGCTTTCGGAGCGACGCAACTTCATCGGGCGGTTTATCGGGGGGTTTATCGGGTGGGTTATCGGGCGGTTTATCGGGCGGTTCATCGGGCGGTTTATCGGGCGGTTCATCGGGCGGTTTATCGGGCGATTTATCGGGCGGGTTATCGGGCGGTTTATCGGGTGGGTTATCGGGTGGGTTATCGGGCGGTTTATCGGGCGGGTTATCGGGCGGTTTATCGGGTGGGTTATCGGGCGGGTTATCAGGCGGGTTATCGGGCGGTTTATCGGGCGGTTTATCGGGTGGGTTATCGGGCGGTTTATCGGGTGATTTATCGGGCGGTTTATCGGGTGGGTTATCGGGCGGTTTATCGGGCGGTGTATCGGGCGGTTTATCGGGCGGTTTATCGGGCGGTTTTTTGGTCGGGTTATCAGGTGGTTTATCGGGCGGTTTATCGGGAGGTTTATCGGGCGGTTTATCGGGCGGTTTTTTGGTCGGGTTATCGGGCGGTTTATCGGGTGGTTTATCGGGGGGGTTTATCGGGCGGTTCATCGGGCGGGTTATCGGTCGGTTTATCGGGCGGTTTATCGGGCGGGTTATCGGGCGGTTTATCGGGCGGTTTATCGGGCGGTTTATCGTGTGGGTTATCGGGTGGTTTATCAGGTGGGTTATCGGGTGGGTTATCGGGTGGTTTATCGGGCGGGTTATCGGGCGGTTTATCGGGTGGTTTATCGGGCGGTTTATTGGGCGGGTTATCGGGCGGTTTATCGGGTGGGTTATCGGGCGGTTTATCGGGTGATTTATCGGGCGGTTTATCGGGCGGTTTATCGGGCGGGTTATCGGGTGGGTTATCGGGAGGTTTATCGGGCGGTTTATCGGGTGGTTTATCGGGCGGTTTATCGGGTGGTTTATCGGGCGGTTTTTTGGGCGGGTTACCGGGTGGGTTATCGGGTGGGTTATCGGGCGGTTTATCGGGTGGGTTATCGGGCGGGTTATCGGGCGGGTTATCGGGCGGTTTATCGGGCGGTTTATCGGGTGGGTTATCGGGCGGTTTATCGGGTGATTTATCGGGCGGTTTATCGGGTGGGTTATCGGGCGGTTTATCGGGCGGTTTATCGGGTGGGTTATCGGGTGGGTTATCGGGTGGTTTATCGGGCGGTTTATCGGGCGGGTTATCGGGCGGTTTATCGGGCGGTTTATCGGGCGGTTTATCGGGTGGTTTATCGGGCGGTTTTTTGGGCGGGTTATCGGGTGGGTTATCGGGCGGGTTATCGGGCGGTTTATTGGGTGGGTTATCGGGCGGGTTATCGGGCGGGTTATCGGGCGGTTTATCGGGCGGTTTATCGGGTGGGTTATCGGGCGGTTTATCGGGTGATTTATCGGGCGGTTTATCGGGTGGGTTATCGGGCGGTTTATCGGGCGGTTTATCGGGTGGGTTATCGGGTGGGTTATCGGGAGGTTTATCGGGCGGTTTATCGGGCGGGTTATCGGGCGGTTTATCGGGCGGTTTATCGGGCGGTTTATCGGGTGGTTTATCGGGCGGTTTTTTGGGCGGGTTATCGGGCGGTTTATCGGGCGGTTTATCGGTCGGTGTATCGGGCGGTTTATCGGGCGGTTTATCGGGCGGTTTTTTGGTCGGGTTATCAGGTGGTTTATCGGGCGGTTTATCGGGAGGTTTATCGGGCGGTTTATCGGGCGGTTTTTTGGTCGGGTTATCGGGCGGTTTATCGGGTGGTTTATCGGGGGGTTTATCGGGCGGTTTATCGGGCGGGTTATCGGGCGGTTTATCGGGCGGGTTATCGGGCGGTTTACCGGGCGGTTTATCGGGCAGGTTATCGGGCGGTTTATCGGGCGGTTTATCGGGCGGTTTATCGGGTGGGTTATCGGGCGGTTTATCGTGTGGGTTATCGGGTGGTTTATCAGGTGGGTTATCGGGTGGGTTATCGGGTGGTTTATCGTGTGGGTTATCGGGTGGTTTATCGGGTGGGTTATCGGGCGGTTTATCGGGCGGTTTATCGTGTGGGTTATCGGGTGGTTTATCAGGTGGGTTATCGGGTGGGTTATCGGGTGGGTTATCGGGTGGTTTATTGGGTGGGTTATCGGGTGGTTTATCGGGTGGGTTATCGGGCGGTTTATCGGGCGGTTTATCGGGCGGTTTATCGGGAGGGTTATCGGGCGGTTTATCGGGTGGGTTATCGGGCGGTTTATCGGGCGGTTTATCGGGCGGTTTATCGGGCGGGTTATCGGGCGGTTTATTGGGTGGGTTATCGGGCGGGTTATCGGGCGGTTTATCGGGCGGTTTATCGGGTGGGTTATCGGGCGGTTTATCGGGTGATTTATCGGGCGGTTTATCGGGTGGGTTATCGGGCGGTTTATCGGGCGGTTTATCGGGTGGGTTATCGGGTGGGTTATCGGGAGGTTTATCGGGCGGTTTATCGGGCGGGTTATCGGGCGGTTTATCGGGCGGTTTATCGGGCGGTTTATCGGGTGGTTTATCGGGCGGTTTTTTGGGCGGGTTATCGGGCGGTTTATCGGGCGGTTTATCGGTCGGTGTATCGGGCGGTTTATCGGGCGGTTTATCGGGCGGTTTTTTGGTCGGGTTATCAGGTGGTTTATCGGGCGGTTTATCGGGAGGTTTATCGGGCGGTTTATCGGGCGGTTTTTTGGTCGGGTTATCGGGCGGTTTATCGGGTGGTTTATCGGGGGGTTTATCGGGCGGTTTATCGGGCGGGTTATCGGGCGGTTTATCGGGCGGGTTATCGGGCGGTTTACCGGGCGGTTTATCGGGCAGGTTATCGGGCGGTTTATCGGGCGGTTTATCGGGCGGTTTATCGTGTGGGTTATCGGGTGGTTTATCAGGTGGGTTATCGGGTGGGTTATCGGGTGGTTTATCGTGTGGGTTATCGGGTGGTTTTTCAGGTGGGTTATCGGGCGGTTTATCGGGCGGTTTATCGTGTGGGTTATCGGGTGGTTTATCAGGTGGGTTATCGGGTGGGTTATCGGGTGGTTTATTGGGTGGGTTATCGGGTGGTTTATCGGGTGGGTTATCGGGCGGTTTATCGGGCGGTTTATCGGGCGGGTTATCGGGCGGTTTATCGGCTGGGTTATCGGGCGGTTTATCGGGCGGTTTATCGGGTGATTTATCGGGCGGTTTATCGGGCGGGTTATCGGGTGGGTTATCGGGCGGTTTATCGGGCGGTTTATCGGGCGGTTTATCGGGCGGTTTATCGGGCGGTTTTTTGGGCGGGTTATCGGGTGGGTTATCGGGCGGTTTATCGGGCGGGTTATCGGGCGGTTTATCGGGCGGTTTATCGGGTGATTTATCGGGCGGGTTATCGGGTGGGTTATCGGGTGGTTTATCGGGCGGTTTATCGGGCGGTTTATCGCGCGGTTTATCGGGTGGTTTATCGGGCGGTTTATCGGGCGGTTTTTTGGGCGGGTTATTGGGTGGTTTATCGGGCGGTGTATCGGGCGGTTTATCGGGCGGTGTATCGGGCGGTGTATCGGGTGGTTTATCGGGAGGTTTATCGGGCGGTTTTTTGGTCGGGTTATCGGGTGGTTTATCGGGTGGTTTATCGGGGGGTTTATCGGGCGGTTTATCGGGCGGGTTATCGGGCGGTTTATCGGGCGGTTTATCGGGCGGGTTATCGGGCGGTTTATCGGGCAGGTTATCGGGCGGTTTATCGTGTGGGTTATCGGGTGGTTTATCAGGTGGGTTATCGGGTGGTTTATTGGGTGGGTTCTCGGGCGGTTTATCGGGCGGTTTATCGGGCGGGTTATCGGGCAGTTTATTGGGTGGTTTATTGGGTGGTTTATCGGGCGGTTTATCGGGTGGTTTATTGGGTGGTTTATTGGACGGTTTATCGGGTGATTTATCACCTGATGAAGAGGTAGCTCTCTGAAACTGGTGCTTCCAAATAAACCTATTGAACTATAACCTGGCGTTGTGTGACTTTTAACTTTATCCTTTGGGTGGTCAGAATTTGGAATCGTAGTCACAGTCGGGTTGAAAGCTTTATCTAGGTTGAGCAAAATCTCTTGTCTTTTCTGCTCAATATCCTGTTGATAAAGCTCACTGACAGCTCAGCTTTCAGTCTGTTATACTTTACTCCAAGTTCACTGTCGGACACCTACAACTTGGTGATTCATTATCAGAAACAGCATCACCATCAGTCGCTGCGGGAGTAGGCCATTCAGCCCCTTGAGACTGTCCCACCATTCAGTGAGATCATGGTTGCTCTGATCATCCTTTATTCCACTTTCTGTCTTTTCCCGATAAACCTTGAATCCCATAACTGATTAAAAATCTGTCAATGTCAGTCTTGACTGGGTAGAGACAGGGAACTGTTGACATATATCAGGACTTCCCTATTTTTATGCTTTATTCCCTTTGGAATGAAGGTTAACATTCCATTTGCAAACTCAACTTAGATGTTAGCTTTTTGTGATTCTTGGATGAGAACTCCCAAATCCATCTGTTCTGTAACTTTCTCCAATGTTTCTCCTTTAAATAATATTCAGCTCCCCTATTCTTCCCGACAAAGTGTCAAACTTCACATTTTCTCCCATTATCTTTAAGCTGTGAAGTTTCTGCCCACATATTTGACCTGGCCAGATGTCTCTGCTGACCCTTTGTCTCATCCTCTTCACTTCGCTTCCCATCTATTTGTGTGTCATTCATAAACTTGGCTTTAGTATATTCACTTTCCTGATCCAAGTTGTTCATACATATTGAAAACAATTTTGGCTCAAACATTGACCTTGTGGCACTCCACTGATTCCATCCTGAAAATGTCGCTTTATCCAACTCTGTATTCTATGAGTTACTGGATCAGTGGTGCTGGAAGAGCACAGCAGTTCAGACAGCATCCAAAGTGCAGCAAAATCGACGTTTCAGGCAAAAGCCTATGAGTTAGCTAATCCTATATCCATAATAATACCCACCCTGGCACCACAGGGTCTCAACCATGCAAAGTCTTCTTCACTAACATCTGGGGGCTAGTGCCAAAGTTAGGAGAGCTGTCTCACAGACTCGTCAACCACCAGCCTGACATCGGCATAGTCACGGAATCATACCTTACAATGTCCCCAGACACCACCATCACTATCCCTGGATATCTCTTGTTCCGCTGGAGGGTCAGTACAATGGTATACAGTCGGGAGGGGACTACCCTGTGAGTCCTCAATATTGACTCTAGATACCATGAAGTCTCAGGTTAAAGACGGGTGAGAAAATCTCCTGCTCATTACTGTGTGCCATCCTCTCTTGGCTGGTGTATCAGTACTCCTCTCCGTTCAACAACAGCACTGAGGAGGACGAGGTCTCAAATGTACCGTGGGTGGGGGATTTCAGGAGTGACTCAGTAGCAGTATTACTGATAGAGCTGGTCAAGTCCTAAAGGACATAGCTGCTCGACTGGGTCTGCAGCAGGTGGTGAGGGAACCAACAAGAGGGAAAAACATCCTTGTTCTCATCCTGATCAATCTGCCGGCTACAGATGGAGCTGTCCTTGACAGTATTGGTAAGAGAGACCACCGCACAGCCCTTGTCGAGACAAAGTCCAACCTTCAGAGTGAGAATAATTTCTATAATGTAAGGCATTCACAATGTGGCAATGGGATTTTGATTGTGTCATGGATACTGTTACCTTGAGGACCTGACCGGCTCAGTCATTAGTGCTGCTGTCAAGCCAATCTTATTGGAGGACCCTGAAATCTCCTACCCAGAGTACGTTCTGTACCCTTGACCTCTCAATGCTCTCTCCAACTGTTGTTGGACATTACTGATTTATCAGTCAAGAGAGGACGACGCATGCTAATGAGCAGGAAGTTTCCTTCTCCATATTGGACCCGATGCCATAAGGGTCTAGAGATAATGGTGAGGACTCCAAGGGGCAACTCCCTCCTGACCAAATCTCACCATTCCATCACCTCTGCTGGGTCTGTCCTCAGACAATAAGAAACAGGAAGAGGAGAAGGCCATTCATCCCCTCAAGTCCGGTCTTCCATGAAATGAGATGCACCGTTCCTCACGTCCAAGGTCAAGAATCTATCTCAGCCTTAAACATACAGATGTATTCGGACCCACAACTCTCTGTAGTCAGGAGTTGAAAAGATGAAATTCCTTTTGATCTCAGTCTTAAATTGGCCCCTTGTTAATTCGAGACGCTGCCTCTGGTCCTCCTGGCATTGACCCTGTTAAGCCTCTTAAGATTCTTATAGGCTTTAGTGCGATCACCACTCCGTTTTCTAAACCCCAGTGAGTACAGTCCCAACCCGTATAGCCGTTGCCCATAAGGTAATCCAAGTACATCCGAGATCATCCTGGTGAACATTCCGATCGGGCAGGACATATCCAGGGATAGTGATGGTGGTGCTGGGACATGATCTGAGGTGTAAGTCCATGAGGGTAACTGTGTCAGGCTGAGACAGCTCTGTCAGTTTTGCCAATAGCCCCCGATGTTAGCAAGGAGGACATTGGAGAGTAGACAGAGCTGTTCCTGCTGTTGTCTTTTTTGATGTTGTGATTAATGCCAGTTGGACCATTAGTTGAATTCCGTCTTTCCTGTGATGGAGTGGCTTGCCAAGCCATTTCAGAGGAAGTTAAGAGTCAGCCATATTGCTGTTGGTCTGGAGTTATATATGTGCACAAGCCCAGATAAACCCAATGATTTCATTCCCGAAATTTGTGAGTCAGATGGGATTTTAATGACTATTGACAATGGTTTCATGGCCATCTTTAGATTTTTCATTCAAACTTTTGATTGAATTCAAGTCCTACCATCTGTCTTGGTGGGATTTGAACCTGACATTAACTGGATGTAATAGCGATAATACCATAAGGTCATTGCCTCTTTTCTCCGAAACACAGCTCTCAAACCCTGCGTATCTGTGTATAGTATATCTCCTAAGGATGCTTCTGTTCATTATTTTTCACAGCTAGTCCTCCTGAGACAACAGAGCCTAATACAGGAACCATACCAGGGCTTGGGCTAAGCACCAGAGAGATACCAGGTAATAAACCTCCCTGAGGTAACCTCTTCAACGTAATAATGCAAGTGAGATGTCTTATTTTTGTGTCTTTACAATCTGTGGCCTGTCATGAGGAAGGATTATTTTTAAAGACAGGGATTTACCGGGATATCTGCATAATTTCAGAGCAAGAATCTGATTCTGATCATGACTCAATTTTCTTTGTGGCTGTGGTATCCTGCAAAGTGCAGTTGTCTGTAAATGAAGCTGATTGGATCACAGCGAATCGAACAGGCTGGAACTGGACTCAACTTACAGAAGGAACAGACACGATTAAATGCTCGTAAAGTTGGCAAGTCTACAACTGTTGCAGGCAGTGTGTTCACATACCCATCCAGGTGCCTTTTAAATGCTGTCATTGTACCAGCCTCCTCCACTTCCTCTGGCAGCTCATTCCATACACACACCACCCTCTGTTTGAAAAAGGGTGCATTTGACAGATTCTTAGGTTCTTTTTACATTTTTTTCTCTCTCACCCTAAACCTATGCCTTCTAGTTCTGGACTCCCCCACCTCAGTGAAAGGACCTTGTCTCTTTACCCTATCCACGCCCCTCATGATTTTATAAACCTCTATAAGGTCACCCCTCGGCCTCCGACGTTCCAGGGAAAACAGCCCCAGCCTGTTCAGCCTCTCCCTGTAGCTCAGATCCTCCAACCCTGGCAACATCCTTGTAAATCTTTACTGAACCCTTTCAAGTTTCACAACATCTTTCCGATAGGAAGGAGACCAGAATTGCACACAAAATTCCAACAGTGGCTTAACCAATGTCCTGCACAGCCGCAACATGACCTCCCAACTCCTGTACTCAATACTCTGACCAATAAAGGAAAGCATACCAAACACCTTCTTCACTATCCTACTCCACTTTCAAGGGACTATGAGATAAGATAAATACAGAAAGCTTTACATTTGGATTGGCTCAGACTTGAAGGGCCACAGGGCCTGTTCCTGGGCTGTAAACTTTCTTTGTTCTTTGTTCTCTTCGTTCTACATCCAACTCATGCTTTGTATAGGAAATACATGTTACCGGTGAGATTGAAAGAATTGCAAGTCCCAGAAGCAGAGTAAGGGTGTTGATGATGGAGCAGGAGTGTTATGTTTGATGTGTGGCCTGTGTATTCAGGCTTCCTTTCCTTGCTCCTTCACAGACCTGGGCCTTCCCACTTTGCACCCAGCAGCTGTATTTTCCTGATGTAGACCCACGTTTCGGGGACTGTGTCATGTCCATCTTCAGGAGGATCACCCCATGTCACCACAACCCGTTGGGAGCCATAACTAACAGCATTTGTCAGATCCGAACAACATTTTAACAGCGAGTCACTCAATAAATGGCCATCAGCTGTACAGAGACCTACCATACCAGGCAGAGACATGGATCACCGGGTTATAACATCAAAAGGGCGTAGACGTGTGGGTTCGATGGGTGTCCCCTGAGTACTACATAGGACTAGAGGGAGAGTTTGGGGTTAAGGCATGTCTTCCTGGTGTATACAGCCAAGCGTTGTTTTATTGTTCAGTTTATTTGTTCACTCTGTCCTGATGTTTGTGGGTGATGTGAACAATGCAGGGCCTATTTAATGTTCAACATCCTGCACACCTCTTCACAAACTATTCCAGTAAGATGAGTTCCTGGTCTGAATCAAGGCTGGATGGGACCCCCCTACTGTCTCTCTGCACCCCCCACCCCACACCCCCCACACCCCCACTCCCACCATGGGAAATGTATGCCTTGCACAGAAGGATTTTCTGAGTATCATTGGCACTTCAGGAGAGAGATGTAGTCTACCTGCAAATGTTGGAAGGGGCTGGTACGTGTAGGAGGTCTCAGTTGGGGCCTACTGAGGTGGGTCTAGGCTTGTTCTCCTGGCAGGTTACACACTGACCCACCAGGAGTTGGGTGGGCCCAGGCTTGTTCCCCTGGCAGGTTACACACTGACCCACCAGGAGTTGGGTGGGCCCAGGCTTGTTCCCCTGGCAGGTTACACACTGACCCACCAGGAGTTGGGTGGGCCCAGGCTTGTTCTCCTGGCAGGTTACACACTGACCCACCAGGAGTTGGGTGGGCCCAGGCTTGTTCTGGCAGGTTACACACTGACCTACCAGGTGTTGGGTGGGTCCGGGCTTGTTCTCCTGGCAGGTTATACACTGATCTACCAGGAGTCGCACTTCGTCCTGAAATTCCCTTCTCCACTCGCTGTTTTGGAATCTGACCATCATCTGTAGAGGGGCCAAGTGTTCCCAGGAATGTATTTACTGTGCCAGCAAGGGCATTAACACCCATGGGACCTCTGGTTCAATGGCCTCCCTTTGTCTCCAATCTAAACTCTGGTTTCTAGCATCTGCAGTCATTGTTTTAACCCATGAAGTCTCAGGTTAATGATGAGTGAGGAAACATCCTGCTGATTACCATGTTCTGTCCACTTGGCTGATGAGCCAGTACTCCTCCATGTTGAACAATCTGTGACGGTGGGCAACGGCACAGAGCCTTCTCTGAGTCAGGGATTTTCATGTCCACCCACAAGAGTGGCTCGGGAGCAGCTTTACTACTGATCGAGTTGGTCAGATCATCAAGAGCAGAGCTGCTAGACTGGGTCTGTGGCAGTTGGTGAGGGAAGCAACAAGAGGGAAAAATATCCTCAACCACATCCTTACCAATCTGCCAGCTGCAGATGCAACTGTCCATGACAATATCGGTCAGACTGATCACCGTACAGTCCTTGGAAAGCCAAGGTCCTACCTTTAAAGTGAGAATATCCTCCACAATGTAAGGCATTCTCAATGTGTAGACAGGACTCCAACTGATATAGTCGTGGACAGATGCATCTGCAGCCTCAGATTGGGAAGGATGAGGACAAGTATGTTTCCCTCTCAGTGATTCCCTCACCACCTGCCCCAGACCCAGTCCAGCAGCTATGTCCTTTCTGGCCTGACCAGCTCAGTGAGTATAGCTGCTGCTGAGCCGCTCTTAGTGCTGAAAGCACCAGCCCCACCTCTACCCCCCATCCCCAGCCCCAGCCCCAGCCCCAGCCCCATCCCCATCCCCATCCCCAGCCCCATCCCCATCCCCAGCCCCAGCCCCATCCCCATCCCCAGCCCCATCCCCATCCCCAGCCCCAGCCCCATCCCCATCCCCAGCCCCAGCCCCAGCCCCAGCCCCAGCCCCAGCCACAGCCCCATCCCCAGCCCCATCCCCAGCCCCATCCCCATCCCCATCCCCAGCCCCATCCCCATCCACATCCCCATCCCCAGCCCCAGCCCCAGCCCCATCCCCATCCCCATCCCCATCCCCAGCCCCATCCCCAGCCCCATCCCCATCCCCATCCCCAGCCCCAGCCCCAGCCCCAGCCCCATCCCCATCCCCATCCCCAGCCCCAGCCCCATCCCCATCCCCATCCCCAGCCCCAGCCCCATCCCCAGCCCCATCCCCATCCCCATCCCCAGCCCCAGCCCCAGCCCCAGCCCCATCCCCATCCCCATCCCCAGCCCCAGCCCCATCCCCAGCCCCAGCCCCAGCCCCAGCCACAGCCCCATCCCCATCCACATCCCCATCCCCAGCCCCAGCCCCATCCCCATCCCCATCCCCATCCCCATCCCCATCCCCAGCCCCAGCCCCAGCCACATCCCCAGCCCCATCCCCATCCCCATCCCCATCCCCATCCCCAGCCCCATCCCCATCCCCAGCCCCAGCCCCATCCCCATCCCCATCCCCATCCCCATCCCCATCCCCAGCCCCAGCCCCAGCCACATCCCCAGCCCCATCCCCATCCCCATCCCCAGCCCCATCCCCATCCCCATCCCCAGCCCCATCCCCATCCCCATCCCCATCCCCAGCCCCAGCCCCATCCCCAGCCCCATCCCCATCCCCATCCCCAGCCCCAGCCCCAGCCCCAGCCCCATCCCCATCCCCATCCCCAGCCCCAGCCCCATCCCCAGCCCCAGCCCCAGCCCCAGCCCCAGCCCCAGCCCCATCCCCATCCCCATCCCCAGCCCCAGCCCCATCCCCAGCCCCAGCCCCAGCCACAGCCCCAGCCCCATCCCCATCCCCATCCCCATCCCCAGCCCCAGCCCCAGCCCCAGCCACAGCCCCATCCACATCCCCATCCCCAGCCCCAGCCCCAGCCCCAGCCACAGCCCCATCCCCATCCCCATCCCCAGCCCCAGCCACAGCCCCAGCCCCATCCCCATCCCCAGCCCCAGCCCCATCCCCATCCCCAGCCCCAGCCCCATCCCCAGCCCCATCCCCATCCCCATCCCCATCCCCATCCCCATCCCCATCCCCATCCCCATCCCCAGCCCCAGCCCCATCCCCATCCCCAGCCCCATCCCCATCCCCATCCCCATCCCCAGCCACAGCCCCATCCCCAGCCCCAGCCCCAGCCCCATCCCCAGCCCCATCCCCAGCCCCATCCCCAGCCCCATCCCCATCCCCAGCCCCAGCCACAGCCCCATCCCCATCCCCATCCCCAGCCCCATCCCCATCCCCAGCCACAGCCCCATCCCCATCCCCAGCCCCAGCCCCAGCCCCAGAGTACATTTTGCCCTGCCACCATACTGAGTGCTTCCTCCAAGTGTTGTTGAACATGGAGCGGCACAGGTTCTTCAGTCAGGAGATGGCACTACGTGGTAATCAGCTGGAGGTTTCCTTGCCCATCTTTGACCTGATGCCATGAGGGATCATTGGGTCTGGAGTTAATGGTGAGGACTCCCAGGGAACTTCCCCCTGACTGTATACCACCATTCCATCACCTCTGCTGGGTCGGTCCTAAGACCAAAATGGTTTGTCTATTCAATGGGATCATGGTTGATCCAGCACTCTTAACAGAGAGGAGGTGGTGGAGGCTGATACAATTACAACATTTAAAAGGCATCAGGAATTGGAAGCATCTAGAGGGATATGGGACTCAAAGCGGCAAATAGGACTGCATTATTTTAGGATATCTGGTCAGCATGGATAAGTTGGACCGAACGGTCTGTTTCCATGCTGTACAGCACTAGGACTGTATGACTCCACCCCCACAGCTATCTTAAGTAAGGAGTTCCAAAGGCTCACACCCCCCCCCCCCGATAGAAGAAATGGCTTGTGATCTGAGCCTTGAATTTGTGTCCCTTTAATCTGAGACTGTGCCTCTGATCCTGGACCCACCCATGAAGGATAACATCCCTTTCAAACTCCTACAGAATCCGATGTGTTTCAATGCAATCTCCTCTCATTTTTCTAAACTCCAGTGAGTACAGTCCCAACCCGTTTAGCCTTTACTCATAAGACAATCCATGTACACCAGGGATCATCCTGAGGAATGTTCCAATGGGGCAGGACGTATCCAGGGATGGCGATGGTGGTGCCTGGGACATTATCTGGGAAGTATAATTCTGTGAGGGTGCCTGTGTCAGGCTGAGACAGCTCCCCTGCTTTTTCCAATAGCCCCAGGTGTTAGTGAGGAGGCCATTGCAGAGTCAACAGGCCTGTTTCTGCCCTTGTCGTTTCTGACGCCATAATTAATGCCAGGTAGTCCATCAACTGAACTGCTTTTTTCTTGTGATGGAGTGTCTTGTAGACCATTGCAGAGAATAATTAAGAGTCACCCACATTGCTGTTGGTTTAGAGGCACGAGCCCAGGTAAACCCGGTGATTTCATTCCCAGAAAAACAGTAGGGAGCCAGATGTAGTTTTTAATTACTATTGACAATGGCTTTGTGGTCATCTGTATACAGTTAATTCAAGATTTTGATTTCATTCAAACCCCACCTTCTGCCATAGACTAGTACATTTCCTAAAGATGCTTCTGTTCATTATTTTTCACAGCTAGTCCTCCTGAGACAACGGAGCCTAATACAGGAACCATCCCAGGGCTTGGGCTAAGCACCAGAGATACAGCAGGTAATAAATCTCCCTGAGGTAACCTCTTCAACGTAATAATGCAAGTGAGATGTCTTTTGTTTTGGTGCCTTTACAAACTGTGGCCTGTCATGAGGAAGAATTATTTTTAAAGACAGGGATTTACCAGGATATCTGCGTAATTTCAGAGCAAGAATCTGATTCTGACCGTGAAGGTGATTTTTTTTTAGCTATTGAGCCTGCCATGTGCAGATGACCAGTAGCCAAGGAGGTGTCTGTAAATGAAGTTGATTGGATCACAGCTAATTGAACAGACTGGAACTGGACTCAACTTACAGAAGGAACAGACACAAAGAGAGAGAAAAGACGCAGAGGGCTGGATGGTTGTTCTCCCCAGCAGAAACCGCCTGTTCTCTGCAGTAAAAGCCTCAGTTTAAACTTGATACAAAGCAGTTACTGCAGCAGCTGTTGTGAGCTGTGACTTTTGAGTGAACAACTCAGAAATATTTGTAAGTGAATCAGTCACTCTGTACTTTTTACAAACCAGGGGAAGCTTCCAGAGAAAAGCATCTGAACACCAAGGGCTGGGCTATCCAGAGAGTGGTCACCTCACCATCAGGATTCAGAAATAAATGCCCCGGAACTAACTTTGCAAGTTTTATGCTTCCAGCAATGGTTTATTTTCCTTATTTTGAGGGATAGAGCTGTAAAGCATGCAAACAGAACCTTTGGTCCAATTCTAATACGCAAACCAGCATCCGAAATAAATCTCATCCCATTTGCCAGCATTTGGTCCAGATCCCTCTTAATCATTCCTATTCAAATAGCCAGCCTAATGCCTTCAAAATGTTGTCATTTTAACAGCCTCCACCACGTGTGTGTCCGTGTGTGTGTGTGTGTCCGTGTGTCTGTGTGTCCGTGTGTGTGTGTGTCCGTGTGTGCGTGTGTGTTTGTGTGTCTAAGAGGAAGTTTATGAGGGGATTTGAGTTAGTTAGTCGAGTTATATGCCAGTGGTTTATATCTATTTCATGTAGCGATAGTATAATTCTATAAATAGTCTTTGTTTGAATCATACATTACAGAAACAGGCCATTCAGCTCACCACATCTATACTGACCAACAAACCAACTACACTAATCCCATTGATCTGCACTTGATCCATTGCCTCTGATGATTTGGCATTTTAAAGTGTTGGTCTAGAAGCTTCTGAAATGTTGCAGGAGTTCCCCTTCCACCACCCTCCCAGGCAGCAAGGTCCATATTTCTACCCCCTCCCCCCACCCCCACCCCCTGGGTGAAAAAAGCAAACCTTAGAGCCCCTCTAAATCACTTGCTCCACCCCTTAACCCTCTGCTCTGTGATCTTAGACCTGCCTGCCGTGGGGAATATTCTCACAATCTAACCAAAAGCACAATCATCATCCCTGGATATGTTCCATCCCACCATCAGGACAGACCCAGCGGAGATGGCGGCACAGTGGAATCTCGGTCAGGAGGGAGCTCTCCGAGAAGTCCTCAATATCGACTTTGCATCCCATGAAGGCTCAGGTTAAACATGAGTGAGGAAACCACGTGCTGACTACCTCGTACTGTCATAAGAAATAGGCCATTCAGCCCTTAGCCAGCACTGCCATTCAATGGGATCATGTATGATCAGCATTCCTCACTTCCACCTTTCTGCATTTTCCCTGTATCCCTCGTTCCTTGTTTATCTCAGCCTGTAATATACAGAAGGACCCTGCCCCCACAGCTGTCGTTGGTAAGGAGTTCCAGAGACTCTCTCCCCTCTGAGAGAGGACATTGCTCCTGATTTCAGCCTTACGTTGGTGTCCCTTTAATCTGAGACGATATTTCTGGCCTTGGACTGACCCCTCCATGAGGAGTAACAAGCTTGTGTCATTTACCCTGAAAGCCCCCTTAAGAATCCTCTCGGTTTCAATGCAATCGCCTCCCAGTTTTCTAAACTCCAGAGAGTACAGTCCCAACCCGTTTAGCCTTTGCTGATAAGACAATCCATGTACACCAGGGATCATCCGGGTGAACATTCCAATGGGACAGAACATATCCAGGGATGGCGATGGTGGTGCCTGGGACATTACCTGAGGTGTAATTCTGTGAGGGTGATTACATCAGGCTGAGACAGCTCTGTCCCTTTTGCCCCAGATGTGAGTGAGGAGAACATTGTAGAGTGGACAGGGCTATTTCTGCTGTTATCTTTTCTGATGCTGTAATTAGTGCCATTGGTTTAATTCCTTTTCCCCTGTGATGGAGTGGCTTTATAAGCCACAGCAGAAGATATGATGTAGACGTGCTGGTTTTGGACTGGGGTGGACAAGGTCAGAAGTCACATGACAACAGGTTACAGTCGAACTGGCTCACATGAGATCATAAGCTTTTGTAGCACTGCCCCTTCATCAGGTGATGTGAAGAGAAGTAAACAGGCACAGAATCTATAGGCAGAGAGATCAATGGGCAGAGAGATCAGTGGGCAGAATGAGGTCAATGGGCAGAGAGATCAGTGGGCAGAGAGATCAGTGGGCAGAGAGATCAATGGCAGAGAGAGATCAATGGGCAGAGAGAGATCAACGGGCAGAGAGACCAATGGGCAGAGAGAGATCAATGGGCAGAGAGATCAATGGGCAGAGAGAGATCAATGGGCAAAGAGAGAGATCAATGGGCAGAGAGACCAATGGGCAGAGAGACCAATGGGCAGAGAGAGATCAATGGGCAGAGAGACCAATGGGCAGAGAGACCAATGGGCAGAGAGAGACCAATGGGCAGAGAGATCAATGGGCAGAGAGATCAGTGGGCAGAATGAGGTCAATGGGCAGAGAGATCAGTGGGCAGAGAGATCAGTGGGCAGAGAGACCAATGGGCAGAGAGAGATCAATGGGCAGAGAGACCAATGGGCAGAGAGACCAATGGGCAGAGAGAGACCAATGGGCAGAGAGATCAATGGGCAGAGAGATCAGTGGGCAGAATGAGGTCAATGGGCAGAGAGATCAGTGGGCAGAGAGATCAGTGGGCAGAGAGATCAATGGCAGAGAGAGATCAATGGGCAGAGAGAGATCAATGGGCAAAGAGAGAGATCAATGGGCAGAGAGACCAATGGGCAGAGAGAGATCAATGGGCAGAGGGATCAATGGGCAGAGAAGAGATCAGTGGGCAGAGAGAGATCAATGGGCAGAGAGACCAATGGGCAGAGAGATCAATGGGCAGAGAGAGATCAATGGGTAGAGAGATCAGTGGGCAGAGAGAGATCAATGGGCAGAGAGATCAATGGGCAGAGAGAGATCAATGGGCAGAGAGATCAGTGGGCAGAGAGAGATCAATGGGCCGAGAGACCAATGGGTAGAGAGATCAATGGGCAGAGAGAGATTAAAAGATCATCCAAATGGTATGAGTCAAGTGTCCATAGGCTGAATAATAGAACATAAAACTGTATAGCACAGTACAGGCCCTTCAGCCCACGATATTGTACGAAGCATTTATCTGAATCTAAGATCAACCTAACCTACACATCCTTCCTGATAAAGGGTTTTTGCCCGAGACAACGATTTTCCTGCTCCTCAGATGTTGCCTCACCTGCTGTGCTTTTCCAGCACCACACTCTGGACTCCAATCTCCAGCATCTGCAGTCCTCACTTTCTCCTAACCTACACACCCCTCAGTTTACTGCTGTCCATGTGCTTGTCCAGCAGTCGCTTAAATGTCCCTAATGTCTCTGACTCTACTCCCACTGCTGGCAGTGCCTCCCACACATCCACCACTCTCTGAGTAAAGAACCTACCTCTGACATCTCCCCTGGACCTTCCTCCGATCACCTTAAAATTATGACCCCTCGTTACAGCCATTTCTGCCCTGGGGAAATGTCTCTAGCTATCTACTCTATCTATGCCTCTCATTACCTTGTACACCTCTATTCCTCCTCCTGTCCAATGTGAAAAGCCCTAGCTCCCTCAGCCTCTCTTCATAAGACAAGCCCTCCAAACCAGGCAGCATCCTGGTAAATCTCCTCTGCACCCTCTCGAAAGCATTTACATCCTTCCTATAATGAGGTGACCAGAACTGGACACAACATTCCAAATGTGGTCTGACCAGGGTTTTATTGAGCTGCAGCAGAACCTCGCATCTCTTAAACTCAACCACCCTGCTAATGAAAGCTATAACACCATGTGACTTCTTAACAACCCTATCAGCTTGTGTGGCATTCTTGATGGATCTATGGACATGGACCCCAAGATCCTGCTGTTCCTCCACACTGCCAAGAATTGTGTCTTTAACCCTGTAATCAGCATTCAAATTTGACCTTCCAAAATAATACTAAGTCTCTGCAGGTGATCAAAAGTGTCAGACGGTGTGAGTAAAGTGTCAACAGCTGAGGGGATGACCTATCATCCAAATAACTGAGGCAGGGGGGTAATTACAAAAAAAAGCTAAGATGGTGCTGGCAACAAACCAACAGTTGGAATAACATGATGGGTATCAGAGTTGCATGCTGAGGGTCAAACTAAAGTAATATGTATTCCAAAACTGTACCAACTAGTTAAGTTAGAGAGATCATAACAAGTTATCAAGGTGATGGCTGTTAAAACAGCACAGTCAGGAAGATTTTACAGATGCAGAACACTGTGGTGGGGCCACATTGAGCCTGACATGAACCCAAGATCCTCAGGGCAGTGAAGGCACACTGGCCTTCATCAGTCAGGGCACTGAGGAGAGAGGGTAGGAAGTTGTGTTTCTGTTGTACAGGACATTGGCGAGGCCGCATTGGAGGATTGTGTTCAGTCCTGGTCACATTGCTATAGGAAGGATGTTATTAAACTGGAAAGCGAGCAGAAGACATTTACAAAGATGTTGTCAGGACTCAAGAGACTGAGTCATAAGGAGAGGCTGGACAAGCTAGGACATTTTTCTTTAGAGCATAGGAGACTGAGCAGGGGATCTAAGGGAAGTGTATAAGATCATGAGATGCATGGATAGGGTGAATGCACTCTGTCTTATCCTTAGGGTTAGGGAATCAAGGACTAGTGGGTATCAGTTTAACGTTAGAGGAGAAAGAATAAACGGGAACCCGAGGGGCATTGGTTTTTACACAGAAGGTGGTACGCATATGGAATGAGCCGCCAGCGAAAGTGGATGAAGCGGGTCCATTAACAACATTTAAAAGGCACTCGGACAAGAACATGGATAGGAAAGGATCAGAAGGGTATGGGTGAAGTGCAGGGAAAGTATGGACCAGTTTGGGCTGAAGGGTCTGTCTCCATGTCGTAGGACTCTATGACTATCACAATTAAAGCTGTCTTCATGTATCATTTATTGTATCCGTTGCTCCCGATGCAGTCTCCTCTACG
Source organism: Hemiscyllium ocellatum (assembly GCF_020745735.1). NCBI lineage: Eukaryota > Metazoa > Chordata > Chondrichthyes > Orectolobiformes > Hemiscylliidae > Hemiscyllium > Hemiscyllium ocellatum. The sequence goes on along the minus strand of NC_083401.1, from coordinate 7,920,983 downwards.
CTGGAGAGACTGGGTGCCTCCTAGCAGAGTGCTTTAGGGAACATCTCCGGGACACCCGCACCAATCAACCACACCGCCCTGTGGCCCAACATTTCAACTCCCCCTCCCACTCTGTCGAAGATATGGCGGTCCTGGGCCTCCTTCACCGCCGCTCCCTCACCACCAGACGCCTGGAGGAAGAACGCCTCATCTTCCGCCTTGGAACACTTCAACCCCAGGGCATCAATGTGGACTTCAATAGTTTCCTCATTTCCCCTTCCCCCACCTCACCCTAGTTCCAAACTTCCAGCTCAGCACTCTCCCCATGACTTGTCCGGACTTGTCCGACCTGCCTAGCTCCTTTTCCACCTATCCACTCCACCCTCTCCTCCCTGACCTATCGCCTTCATCCCCTCCCCCACTCACTCATTGTACTCTATGCTATTCTCTCCCCACCCCTACCTTCCTCTAGCTTATCTCTCCACGCTTCAGGCTCTCTGCCTTTATTCCTGATGAAGGACTTTTGCCCGAAACGTCGATTTCGCTGCACTTTGGATGCTGCCTGAACTGCTGTGCTCTTCCAGCACCACTCATCCAGTATCTGCAAGTCATTGTTTTTACCTACATGCATATGGAACCTGGCTATCAGTTTTTTGTTTTGTTGTATATCTTGAAGGCCATTTGGAGGATGTTTACCTGACACATACTTTACTCTCACCAAATGACACTTACAATCACCGACAGACACGTATTTTTCAGCCACGCCATTTTGCTGATGTTTTGATCTCTCTGTCCCGAAGTTGTGGGCCTGTCTGCTCTTCTTCATTTCACCTGATGAAGGGGCGTTACTCTGAAAGCTTGTCATTTCATATCCACTTGTTGGATTATAACCTGTGCTGTGTGACTTCTGACCATACCCGAGGACAGTTAAGAGTCACTCATCTTGATGTTGATCCGGTCAAATATGCAAACAAACACAAGTGAACCTTGCAATTTCATTCCTTTGGTTGGTAAGGCTTTTAGTGATTACTGACAGTGGTTTCATGGCCATCTTTTGGCGTTTTATTTGAGGTTTTGATTGATTTCAGGATCTCTGATCTGCCTTGCTAGTATTTAACCTGAACATTAACTGTATCTAGCAATAGGGTAAGGCCATTGCCTCCTCCCTCCAGAACTCACTCTCAGACCCTCAGGGGCGGCACGGTGGCACAGTGGTTAGCACTGCTGCCTCACAGCGCCAGGGACCTGGGTTCGATTCCCGCCTCAGGCGACTGACTGTGTGGAGTTTGCACGTTCTCCCCGTGTCTGCGTGGGTTTCCTCCGGGTGCTCCGGTTTCCTCCCACAGTCCAAAGATGTGCAGGTCAGGTGAATTGGCTATGCTAAATTGCCCGTAGTGTTAGGTAAGGGGTAAATGTAGGGGTATGGGTGGGTTTCGCTTCGGCGGGTCGGTGTGGACTTGTTGGGCCGAAGGGCCTGTTTCCACACTGTAAGTCTAATCTAAAAAAAAAGTCTAATCTGTGTGCATGTACTAGTACATTCACTAAGGATGCTTCTGTTCATTATTTTTCACAGCTAGTCCTCCTGAGACAACGGAGCCTAATACAGGAACCATCCCAGGGCTTGGGCTAAGCACCAGAGATACAGCAGGTAATAAATCTCCCTGAGGTAACCTCTTCAACGTAATAATGCAAGTGAGATGTCTTTTATTTTTGTGTCTTTACAATCTGTGGCCTGTCATGAGGAAGAATTATTTTTAAAGACAGGGATTTATCAGGATGGCTGTATAATTTCAGAGCAAGAATCTGATTCTGACCGTGAAGGTGATTCTTTTAGCTATTGAGCCTGCCATGTGTAGATGACCAGTAGCCAAGGAGGTGTCTGTAAATGAAGTTGATTGGTTCACAGCGAATTGAACAGGCTGGAACTGGACTCAACTTACAGAAGGAACAGACACAAAGAGAGAGAAAAGACACAGAGGGCTGGACGGTCGTTCTCCCCAGCAGAAACCGCCTGTTCTCTGCAGTAAAAGCCTCAGTTTAAACTTGATACAAACCAGTTACTGCAGCAGCTGTGAGGCTGGTGCAGGAGGGAGGGCTTCAGATACCCAAACCTTCTGGGGAAGGTGGGACCTGTACATGAAGGATGGGTTGCACCTGAACTGGAGGGACACAAATGTCCTGGCTGGGAGATGTGTTCATGTGATGGGAGGGTTTAAACTAATTTGGCAGGAGTGTGGGAATTAGAGCCACATGTCTGAGGGGACGGTAGTTGTAGGTGGGGCAGTGACAGGATGTAGTGAATCTATCAGGAAGGTTTCTCACACAATTAAATAAAGGGATCGGGTTAAACGCAAAGAGTGTCTGAAATAAGAGTGATGAACTGAGAACGTGGATCAGTACTTGCGGCAATGACGTTGTGAGCTGAAAATGTGTTGCTGGAAAAGCGCAGCAGGTCAGGCAGCATCCAAGGAGCAGGAGAATTGACATTTCGGGCATGAGCCCTTCTTCAGGAATCCTCCAGCTCATGCTGAAACATCGATTCTCTTGCTCCTTGGATGCTGCCTGACCTGCTGCGCTTTTCCAGCAACACATTTTCAGCTCTGATCTCCAGCATCTGCAGTCCTCACTTTCTCCGCAATGATGTTGTGGCCATCACGGAGACGTGGGTTCCACAGGGGCAGGAATGGTTGCTAGATGTTCCAGGGTTTAGAACGTATAAAAAGAACAGGGAGGGTGGAAAAAGAGGAGGGGGTGTAGCATTGCTAATCAGAGAGAGCATCACAGCTACAGAAACAAAGGTTGTTGAGGAAGGTTTGTCTACTGAGTCAGCGTGGGTGGAAGTTAGGAACAGTAAGGGAACAGCCACCGCATTGGGGGTTTTCTACAGACCCCCTAATAGCAGTAGGGAGATTGAAGATCGCATGGGCAGGCAGATGCTGGAAAAATGGAAAAGTGGCAGGGTCGTTGTTATAGGTGATTTCAACTTTCCCAATATCAACTGGAATCTCCTGAGTGCAGATGGTTTGGATGGAGCCATTTTTGTCAGGTGTATTCAGGAGGGTTTCCTTACTCAGTATGTAGACAGGCTGACGAGGGGAGAGGCCATTTTGGATTTGGTGCTCGGCAACGAGCCAGGACAGGTGTCAGATCTCACGGTGGGAGAGCACTTTGGTGACAGTGATCACAACTGCCTCACATTTACCAGAGTTTAGATCAGAGTGGTGCTGGAAAAGCACAGCAGGTCAGGCAGCATCCGAGGAGCAGGGAAGTCAACGTTTCGGGCAAAAGCCCTTCATCAGAAATAGAGGCAGGAAGCCTCCAGGGTGGAGAGATAAATGGGGTGGGGGTGGGGCTGGGGCGAAGGTAGTAAAGAGTAGGACAGGTCATGGGGATGGTGCTGAGCTGGAAGGTTGGAACTGGGGTAAGGTGGGGGGGAGGGGAAATGAGGAAACTGGTGAAGTCCACAGTCTTATATTTACCATAGTCTGGGAGAGTGGAAAGAGCAGTTACCGAGGGAAGATATTTAATTGGGGAAAAGGAAATTATGACACTATCAGACAGGAGTTGGGAAGTACAGATTGGGAGCCATTGTTCCACAGAAAGGGCACAGCAGACACGTGGGGACTGTTTAAGGAGCAGTTGCTGTGAGTGATGCACGAATTTGTCCCTCTGAGACAGGTAAGAAGGGGTAAGATTGAGGAACCTTGGATGACGAGAACGGAGGAGCTTCTCGACAAAAGGAAGAAGGCAGCTTACGTAAGGTGGAGGAAGCAAGGATCCAGCACAGCTTTAGAGGATTACAGGCTTGCTGGAAAGGAACTCAGAAATGGACTGAGAAGTGTCGGGGGTGGGGGGGGCACAAAAAAGGCTTGGCAGGAAGGATTAGGGAGAACCCAAAGGCATTTTACTCATATGTGAGGAATAAGTGAATGCTCAGGGAGAAGATAGGGCTGATCAGGGATAGAGTAGGGAACTTGTGTGTGGAGTCTGAGCAGATAGGGGAAGCCCGAAATGAGTTTTTTGTTTCGGCTTTCACTGAGGAAAGGGACCTTGTTGTAAATGAGAACTTTGAGGAACTGGGATACTGTCTTGACCAGATCAAGATTGATGAAGTTGGTGTGCTGGAAATTTTGGAAAACATTAAGATTGATAAGTCCCCAGGGTCAGACCAGATTTATCCCAGGCTGCTCCGGGAAGCAAGAAAGGAGGTTGCTAAGCTGCTGGAGAGGATATTTGCCTCCTCACTCTCCACGGGAGACGTACCGGAGAATTGGAAGGAGGCAAATGCTGTTCCTCTTTTCAAGGGTAATAGGGAAATCCCTGGCAATTACAGACCAGTCAGTCTTATGTCTGTGGTCAGGAAAATTGTGGAAAGAATTCTGAGGGATAGGATTAATGACTATTTGGCAAAGCATAGTGTGATTAAAGGCAGTCAGCATGGCTTTGTGAGGGGCAGGTCATGTCTCACAAATCTTATTGAGTTCTTTGAGGAGGTGTCAAGACAGGTCGATGACGGTCGAGCAGCGGATATGGACTTCAGCAAGGCATTTGATAAGGTTTCCCATAGTAGGCTCATTCATAAAGTCAGGAGGTATGGGATACAGGGAGATTTGGCTATCTGGATTCAGAACTGGATGGCTGACAGAGGCAGAGAGTGGTTATAGATGGAAAGTATTCTGCCTGGAGGTCAGTGTTGAGTGGGGTCCCACAGGGCTCTGTTCTTGGACCTCTGCTCTTTGTAGTTTTTATAAATGACTCGGACGAGGAGGTTGAGGGGTGGGTTAGTAAATTTGCAGATGACACAAAGGTTGGAGGTGTCGTCGATAGTATCGAGGGCTACTGCAGGCTGCAGCACGACATAGACAGGATGCAGAGCTGGGCTGAGAAATGGCAGATGGAGTTCAACCTGGATAAATGCAAAGTGATGCATTTTGGAAGGTTGAACTCGAATGCTGAATATAGGATTAAAGATAGGATTCTTGGTAGTGTGGAGGAACAAAGGGATCTGGGTGTGCAAGTACATAGATCCCTCAAAGTTGCCACCCAAGTGGATAGGGTTGTTAAGAAAGCATATGGTGTTTTGGCTTTCGTTAACAGGGGGATTGAGTTTAAGAGCCGTGAGGTTTTGCTGCAGCTCTACAAGTGCCTGGTGAGACCACACTCGGATTATTATATCCAATTCTGGTCACCCTACTATAGGAAAGATACAGAGGCTTTGGAGAGGGTGCAAAGAAGGTTTACCAGGATGCTGCCTGGACTGGAGGGCTTGCCTTATGAAGAAAGGTTGACTAAACTCGGACTTTTCTCTCTGGAGAGAAGGAGGAAGAGAGGAGACCTGATCGAGGTGTACAAGGTAATGAGAGGATTAGATAGAGTCAATAGCCAGAGACGTTTCCCCAGGGCAGGATTGACTGGTACGAGGGGTCATCGTTTGAAGATATTATGAGGAAGGTATAAAGGAGACGTCAGATGAAGGTTCTTTACACAGAGAGTTGTGAATGTGTGGAATGCGTTGCCAGCTGTGGTGGTGGAAGCAGGGTCATTGGGAATATTGAAGTGACTGCTGGACGTGCACATGGAGAGCAGTGAGCTGAGGGGTGTGTAGGTTAGGTCATTTTATTTTACATTAGCAATAATCCTCAGCACAACATTGATGGCCAAAGGGCCTGTTCTGGGCTGGACCTTCTATGCAGTATGTTCCAATCCACCTCCTCCATTCTTCCAGACAGCTCATTCCAAATCCGAACAACTCTCTCTGTGTAAAGACATGTCTTCTCATCTCACTGCTTGCTCTCTTGCTCGATCACATCTTAATCATCTCTGCTCCAGGGAGAGTACAGCTCATTCCTCTGAACTACATCAACTGCATTATTTTCATCATCTTATTTAGTCACTTTATCAAAAATGCAGATTAGTCAGACAGGATCTCCCTCCAACAAATCTGTGCTGACATTCCCTGATCAATCGCTGCCCTTTCCAAGGTTGAGGACAGAAATCTATTCTGTGCTTTCTGTCACTTGGGTAAGTTAGGGGACTGTGCAGACTACAAAATAAAGGAAAGATGTGGAGGGCTTCATGGATAGTGAGGGTCAATTTAAATCTCCCTGTCCCCATGAATCATTAAGTGCATGAGATAATCTGTGAACCTGTGTCCAGGTCCAGAACAATCTCTCTCCACATGGAGCCTGCCCTGACATCTGATCGACAGTGACACAGACATTGACAAGTGATTGACAGACAAAGTAACAGTGACACAATGTTCTATTTGGGAAGGTAGTGGAGACCGACTCCGTCATGTCTTCCCAGCAGGATATGCTCATCATCGAGTTATAGAGCTGGACAGCCTCAAACAGACCCTTCGGTCCAATTAATCTCGTCCCATTTGCTAGTATTTAGTTAAAAATCACACAACACCAGGTTATAGTCCAACAGGTTTAATTGGAAGCACACTCGCTTTCGGAGCGACGCTCCTTAATCAGGTGGTTATGGAGGGCTCGATTGTAAAAGACTCAGAATTTATAGCAAATGTTTACAGTGTGATGTAACTCAAATTATACACTGAAAAATACCGGAATTGTTTGTTAATTCTCTCATCTGTTAGAATGACCGTCAGAGTTTGATTTCTTTCATATGTAAATTGCAAGATTTTTTAAACTTTACATTCTCAGGTTAACTGTAACAATTGGTGTCAGCCCAGATAAGATGTTGAAGGTGTTAACCCCCTGTGTTCTGTTGTTTGTGCCATAATGTTTAGACTGATTCTAATCTAAAGAATGAGTTAACAGAGTCTTACATGGATTCATGCAGTTTTTGAGCAAAGTACAATGTAACTGTGCAAGTACAAATTCACCCCACAAACATATATGTGTGCATGTGTGCGTGTGTGTGTGTGTGTCTGGGGTGGGGGGTGGGGGTGTCCGTGAGAGAGAGTGTATGAGTGTGTGTGTGTGTATCTGTGGTGGGGGGTGTGAGTGTCTGTGAGAGAGTTTATATGTGTGTGTGTGTGTGTGTGTGTGTGTGTGTGTGTGTGTCTGGGGTGGGGGGTGTAAGTGTGAGAGAGAGTGTATGAGTGTCTGTGTGTCTGGGGTGGGGGTTGTGAGTGTGTGTGAGCGAGAGTGTATGTGTGTGTATGTCTGGGGTGGGGAGTGTGAGTGTGAGAGAGTGTGTGTGTGTGTCTGGGGTGGGGGGGTGTGAGTGTCTGTGAGAGAGAGTGTACGTGTGTGTGTGTCTGTCTGTCTGGGGTGAGGGGTGAGTGTGTGTGTGTATATGTGTCTGGGGTGGGGGGTGTGTGAGTGTCTGTGGGAGAGAATGTATATATATGTGTGTGTGTATGTGTGTGTCTGGGGTGGGGAATGTGAGTGTGTGTGTGAGAGAGAGAGAGAGAGTGTGTGTGTGTGTATGTGTGTGTGTGTGTCTGGGGTGGGGGTGTCTGTGAGAGAGAGTGTATGAGTGTGTGTGTGTGTGTGTGTGTGTCTGGGGTGGGGAGTGTGAGTGTCTGTGAGAGAGAGTGTGTGTGTGTGTGTGTCTGGGTGAGGGGTGAGAGTGTCTGTGAGAGAGAGTGTATGTGTGTGTGTGTCTGGGTGAGGGGTGAGAGTATCTGTGAGAGTGTGTGTGTGTGTGTGTGTGTGTGTGTGTGTGTGTGTGTGTGTGTGTGTGTGTGTGTGTGTGTGTGTGTGTGTGTGTGTCTGGGGTGAGGGGTGAGAGTGTCTGTGAGAGAGAGTGCACATGTGTGCGTGTGACTATAAAGGGGTCCCACTGATCCAACCAATGAACACACCCGTGAACTAAATACTTTGGATCCCGTCCTTCTGGGTTCCCTACGAGCCCTCTCACCTCACATCGTTCTCATGTAGGCGACTTCCACTGTCTTCCGACGATACACAAAGCCCATACACCCCAGACACACCCCAGGATGTCCCATTGTATCAGGCAGTGGGACTCTGTGTGAGAACCTCTCTGGATATGTTGAAGGCATTTTTAAACCCATTGTACAGGGGAGCCCCAGCTTCTGTCGTGATCCTACAGGTTTCTAACAGAAACTCAGCACCTACGAACCAGTCGAACCCGGGACGTTCCTCGTCACAATAGACGTCTCAGCTATCTACACCAGCATCCCCCACAATGAGAGGGGAAAACAAACTGAGCACAGTGCCTTGGTACAGGGAGCCATTCAAATCAGGGAGGAGAACAAACAGCAATGTAGTATTGGGAAGGGACAGTAGAATCAGGGGGCTAGGAAATAGGAACAGGAACAGGTAATGTACAACATCGAGTCTAATACAATCATCTCTGAGCGAACACTTCACTTTTATCCACACAAGGTATGTCAGCCTTCACACCACTGATGTTAAACAAAAATTCTACCTCCACCTGAAACACATTGTTACGCCATGGGGTCAACCCTCCTGCTCCATTTAAAAACAGCAACACAGAATAGACTTATCCCACACAGAAATCTGTAAATATCGAATGGCCAAGAACGATTTAAACTAAAAATCAACAACTTTATTTCTTAAAGTATAACAGAGAATAATTAACTAACCACTATTTACAATTTCTTTCTCCAACCTATCTCTTACCGTCTAATACTAGTCCGATAAAACTCCCAATTAAAATTTACTATAAACAACACTTCTTATCTCAAAACCAGGCAGCTGTCGGTTTCTGTCTTTGGATCTTCTTGTGTCTTCTTTAATCCTTGTTAGGAACTTTTGTGTTACAGGTTACTGATCAAAAAGGTACTTCTAAGAGAGCTATTTTCAAGCAGTCTTTACAACGTTCTCAGAATGTAAGTGGGGCATCTCTAATGGCAAACAATATAAGTGGGATACCTTCATTACTTCATTTGGATAATCCTGACAGTAGGCTCTCAGCATGGTCTTCAGGGACTGATGCCACCTTTCCAAAGCTCCCTGGGATTCAGGATGACACCCACTGGATTAAAAGTGATGTATATCTAAGCTATCCATAACCTCCTTAAACAGCCCAGCAGTAAATTCTGACCCTTGGTCCAACTTAATCTCTCTGGGTAGCCCATACCGTGTGAAGAAAGCTACTAACTCCTCTCCCACCCTTTTTGCCTTGATACTCCGTGATGGAATTGCCTTCGGAAATCTAGGAAACACATCCATTACGGTTAACAAGTACTGGTTCCCAGTTTTAGTTCTTGGGAGGGAACCTACATAACTAGGGAATCATAACCCATGTGACAGGTTCTTCAAATACGGGAATTGGTAACAAAAGTGTTGGTTTTATTACCGCCTGTGGCTTACCACCATTTGGCATGTATGACACATACGGCAAAAGTTAACCACATCAATAGAAATGTTTCTGTACCTTAGCCTGAGTCTTTTGTACCCCTAGGTGAGCTCCTACAGGTAGTTCATGTACTACCCGTAACACCTCCTGTCTGTATGTTACCGGGAACACAATCTGGTGCACTTCAGTCCCTTTCTCCTCTGCATTAACCTGCCGTGGTCTCCTTTTCCATCTGAGTATTCTATCTTTTAGATAATAGCCCTCCGGAATATTCTCTGCCTCCTTTATGGAGTACTCATCCACATTTAGAGCTTTTCTCATCTAGTCTTGCTGTTTGTAACAAGTCCCTTAGCCTTCCAGGAGTAAACACCTCTGTCTGACCCTCTGCCTGGTCAGGGTTTTCCTGCACCGTTACATCAAACAGGGTGTCCGCTAACTGAACCTCAACTCCTTCATCTTACTCTCTACTTTTCACTTCATGTTGTGACTTATGATAGTGGGATCTGGTTACCACACAGTCTGGGAAAATTCCAGGATATTCCTGTTTTAACTCCTCAGTTCCTTAGTTTTCCTTGGGCTACTCCACAACAAGGGGGGTCACTCCCACTTTGGACCCTGCCAGATCATTCCCAGGAACAAACTGGATTCCTGGAACTGACACTCTGTCAACCCCTCCCACTGTTACTTCCCCAGTCTTGAGTTGGCACTTCAACCTGATCTTTCATTGGGGAACACTAAATTTGTGTCCATTTATCCCACAAATTACCACACTCTAAGGTAACAGATCAAAAAGAGAGCATATTCGCACATCCTTTCCTAGCAGTGACTGGTTAGATCCTGTATCTCTCAACATTATAACTTGTTGTCCTTCTCCTCCTGTTCCTTCTGAGTAACCTTTACCCGCAGAGGTGAATTCTTTATAGAGATCAGGTACTAACTCCATCCCCAGCCCCTGCCTGGGCTGTGCACTCTCCTGCAGCTCCTCGGCTCTTCTTGCGGGCTCCTTTACTACCTTCACTAATGTCACTGGCTTAGCTTCTTTTACCACATCATTTCCCACAACGCCTTTCATTGACGGCCAGCACTTCTGCTTCCTGGGCTTCTTCCTTTATCCCGTGGTAAAGTATTACCAGTGCTCTCTACCCTTGGTTTAGAGCAAGTGTAGGATTGTCCCTTCTCCCAACGTCTATCCCTCCCAGGACAAAATTCTGGCCAGATGCGTGTCTTATGCACCAGCAACCCTTCTCACTTCCGAAACTTTCTGTTCCTCTACATGAATTCATATTATCTCTGGAAGTGAACTTTTAAACTCCTCCAGCAGGATAATCTCCCTCAGAGCCTCAAAAGTCCTAATTATTTTTAAAGCATGCACCCATCAATCAAAGTGACTATGTTTAATTCTTTCAAACTCAGTTTGAGTCTGACCCAGTTCCGTCTTCATGTTTCTGAACAGCTGGCTATATGCGTCTGATACCAATTCATAAATACTTAACAGAGCCTGCTTCACCTCTTCACAATCTCTTGACACAATCTGACAGTGCAGTAGATACCTCACTAGCTCTGCCTACCAGGTCAGTCTGAACCAGCATTACCCAGAAATCTTCAACTACTCCAACTGCCTAGTCAATTTTTCAAATGAAATTTGAAAAAAAGCTTCAACATCTTTCTTATCAAAATGTGGCGGAGTTGTGACATACTCTTTTAAACTCCATCTTGTTAAATCACAACTTCTCAATTCAAATTCTCTCTTTCTTTCTCTCTCTCTCTTTCCCTTTGTTTGTCTTCTACCTCCATTTTCCTCAATTATAATTTACATTTTTCTACCTTTACTGTGCTGGTCTGTTTCTCTGATACACCTCCGTGTTTGAGTAATTCCTTTACAATTTCAGCTTTACCTTTGTCCTTGGTTAAACCCAAAGCTAACTTCTTTGCTGATTATAAAAGTGTGGCCTTTTCCTTTCCTTGTAAACTTTCTTGGCAAATTTGAGAATCATCTTCAAATCCCAGAAACTCTTTAGCAATTTTAAGAGCCATTTCTCTCACTTGTAATTTAATCAACCACACGTCACCGAAATTAACCAAATTGTCTCACCTGTGTTTTATTTAAAGATCTAGGACACAAATCTGCAAGTCTTTAAATCTGCTGGGAATTTTCACACCCTCAAATCTATTCAAATCTGTTTAAACCAGTTCAGATCATGGACCTGAGCTTCCATGACACGGAGTAAACACTCCTGGTTAATGTAAACTAGCAACACAGAAAAGGTTTATCCCTGGCAGTAATCTGTGAAAATTCGAGAGGCCAAGAACTATTTAAAGTAAAAATTAACAACTTTATTTCTTAAAGTAGAACAGAGAATAATTAACTCACCACTATATAAAACTTAAATCTCTAATCTATCTTTTAGCTTCCTTTCTATAGTACTAGTCCAATAAAACTCCCAATTAAGATTTAAAAAACCACACTTCTTATCTCAAACCCATGATTTGGAGATGCCGGTGTTGGACTGGGGTGTACAAAGTTAAAAATCACACAACACCAGGTTATAGTCCAACAGGTTTAATTGGAAGCACTAGCTTTCGGAGCGACGCTCCTTCATCCTATCACCTGATGAAGGAGCGTCACTCTGAAAGCTAGTGCTTCCAATTAAACTTGTTGGACTATAACCTGGTGTTGTGTGATTTTTATCTCAAACCCAAGCAGCTTTAGGTTCTTGCCTTCCCATCTTCCTGTGTCTACTTTTCTCTTTGTTAGGAATTTCTGCATTACAGGTTTCTGATCGAAAAAGGACTTTTAAGACCATAAGACCATAAGACATAGGAGTGGAAATAAGGCCATTCGGCCCATCGAGTCCACTCCGCCATTCAATCATGGCTGATGGGCATTTCAACTTCACTTACCAGCGTTCTCCCCGTAGCCCTTAATTCCTCGAGACAACAAGAATCTATCAATCTCGGCCTTGAAGACATTTAGCGTCCCGGCCTCCACTGCACCCTGTGGCAATGAATTCCACAGGCCCACCACTCTCTGGCTGAAGAAATGTCTCCGCATTTCTGTTCTGAATTGACCCCCTCTAATTTTAAGGCTGTGTCCACAGGTCCTAGTCTCCTCGCCTAATGGAAACAATTTCCTAGTGTCCACCCTTTCCAAGCCATGTATTATCACGTACGTCTCTATTAAGTCTCCCCTTAACCTTCTAAACTCCAATGAATACAATCCCAGGATCCTCAGCCGTTCCTCATATGTTAGACCTACCATTCCAGGGATCATCCGTGTGAATCTCCGCTGGACACGTTCCAGTGCCAGTATGTCCTTCCTGAGGTGTGGGGACCAAAACTGGACACAGTACTCCAAATGGGGCCTAACCAGAGCTTTATGAAGTCTCAGTAGCACATCTCTGCTTTTATATTCCAACCCTCTTGAGATAAGAGACAACATTGCATTCGCTTTCTTAATCACGGACTCAACCTGCATGTTTACCTTTAGAGAATCCTCGACTAGCACTCCCAGATCCCTTTGTACTTTGGCTTGACTAATTTTCTCACCATTTAGAAAGTAGTCTATGCTTTTATTCTTTTTGCCAAAGTGCAAGACCTCTCATTTGCTCACGTTGAATTCCATCAGCCATTTCCTGGACCACTCTCCCAACCTGTCTAGATCCTTCTGTAGTCTTCCCACTTCCTCAGTACTACCTGCCTGTCCACCTAACTTCATATCATCGGCAAACTTCGCTAGAATGCCCCCAGTCCCCTCATCCAGATCATTAATATATAATGCGAACAGCTGTGGCCCCAACACTGAACCCTGCGGGACACCGCTCGTCACCGGCTACCATTCTGAAAAAGAACCTTTTATCCCAACTCTCTGCCTTCTGTCAGACAGCCAATCCTCAATCCATCCCAGTAGCTCACCTCGGACACCATGGGCCCTCACGTTGCTCAGCAGCCTCCTGTGTGGCACATTATCAAAGGCCTTTTGAAAGTCTAGATAGACCACATCCACTGGGTTTCCCTGGTCTAACCTACTTGTTACCTCTTCAAAGAATTCCAACAGGTTTGTCAGGCATGACCTCCCCTTACTAAATCCATGTTGACTTGTTCTAATCAGACTCTGCTCTTCTAAGAATTTAGAAACCTCATCCTTAATGATGGATTCTAGAATTTTACCAACAACCGAGGTTAGGCTAATTGGCTTATAATTTTCCATCTTTTGTCTTGATCCTTTCTTGAGTAAGGGGGTTACAACAGCCATCTTCCAATCATCCAGGACCTTTCCTGACTCCAGTGACTCTTGAAAGATCTCAACCAATGCCTCTGCTATTTCCTCAGCCACCTCTCTCAGAACTCTAGGGTGTATCCCATCGGGGCCAGGAGATTTATCAATTTTAAGACCTTTTAACTTTTCTAGCACTATCTCTTTCGTAACAGCAACCATACTCAACTCAGCCCCCTGACTCCCTTTAATTGTTGGGATATTACTCATGTCTTCCACTATGAAAACTGACGCAAAGTACTTGTTAAGTTCTCCTGCTATTTCCTTATCTCCCATCACTAGGCTTCCTGCATCAGTTTGAAGTGGCCCAATGTCTACTTTTGCCTGTCATTTGTTTCTTATGTACTGAAAGAAACTTTTACTATCATTTCTAATATTACTGGCTAGCCTACCTTCATATTTGATCATCTCATTTCTTATTTCTCTCTTTGTTATCCTCTGTTTGTTTTTGTAGCCTTCCCAATCTTCTGATTTCCCACTGTTCTTGGCCACTTTATAGCATCTCTCTTTTTCTTTAATACATTTCCTGACTTCCTTTGTCAGCCATGGTTGTCTAATCCCTCCCCGGATAATCTTTCTTTTCTTGGGGATGAACCTCTGTAACAGTGTCCTCAATTACACCCACAAACTCCTGCCATTTTTGCTCTACTGTCTTCCCCATTAGCCTCTGCTTCCAGTCTATTTTTGTCAGTTCCTCTCTCATGCCCTCATAATTACCTTTATTTAACTGTAACACCATTACACCCGATTTTGCCTTCTCTCTTTCAAACTCCAGACTGAACTCTACCATATTATGATCGCTTCTTCCTAAGGGTTCCCTTACTTTAAGATCTTTTATAGAGTCTGGTTCATTGCAAAGCACTAGGTCCAGAATAGTCTGCTCCCTTGTGGGCTCCATGACAAGCTGTTCCAAAAAGCCATCCTGTAAGCATTCCATGAATTCCCTTTCTTTGGATCCACTAGCAACTTTTACAAGAGAGCTATTTTCAAGCAATCTGTTTATATGCTGGGCTGTGGCAGTTCTCCTCTCAACTGTTCAATTTCCCTGGTCTTATGCTCCAGAGCATCTGAGCAATGAATTACTCGAGTTGTTAAACCCAATGTTACATTGTTGCCTTATTGAGAACACTTGGTGTTGTGTCCAGTAGTTCTGCTGCTTTTAACTCTCTTAAAGGTACACCCACATCTTCATAACAATATGCAAAGACAGAACTTTTTCTGGTGTAGAACATTCCAAAGATTCGCAACCACTTGAATAAAAAAAAGAATTGATCTTGTTCTCCACAGCCACGAGTCTGATTGTTGAAATTGGCATTGCCTATCTAATGGCAGAGTATAGCTCATCCCCTCAGGCCTGGAGAATAACTTGGAGTGTGAAGTCCAGTTGTTGTTGGGATAAATGTGGCCAACTTTGAGATTTAGTTTGGGATTTGAATTGAATTCAGATGCCACCACCTGTCTTGGTGGGATATGAACTGGGCATTAACTGGATCTAACGATACTGATAATATCATCTGGCCATTTCCTCTTCTCCCCTCTCAAAGAGTGTGGTGCTGGAACAGCATCTGAGGAGGTTGCCTGACTGGCTGTGCTTTTCCAGCACCACACTGGTTGGCTCTGATCTCCTGCATCTGCAGTTCTCACTTTCTCCTCTCTACAGAACACAGCTCTCAGACCCTGAGTATCTGTGTGCATGTACTAGTACGTTCACTAAGGATGCTTCTGTTCATTATTTTTCACAGCTAGTCCTCCTGAGACAATGGAGCCTAATACAGGAACCATACCAGAGCTTGGGCTAAGCACCGGAGAGACACCAGGTAATAAATCTCCCTGAGGTAACCTCTTCAACGTAATAATGCAAGTGAGATGTCTTATTTTTATGCCTTTACAATCTGTGGCCTGCCATGAGGAAGAATTATTTTCAAAGACAGGGATTTACCGGGATATCTGCATAATTTCAGAGCAAAAATCTGATTCTGGCCGTGAAGGTAATTTTAGTTTGTAGCTGTGTTATCCTAGTTTTCAGCTCTGATCTCCAGAATCTGCAGTCCTCACTTTCTCCTACAATATGCAGTTGTCTGTCAATGAAGTTGATTGGTTCACAGCGAATTGAACAGGCTGGAAGTGGACTCGACTTACAGAAGGAACAGACACAAAGAGAGAGAAAAGACACAGAGGGCTGGACGGTCATTCTCCCCAGCAGAAACCACCTGTTCTCTGCAGTAAAAGCCTCAGTTTAAACTTGATACAAACCAGTTACTGCAGCAGCTGTTGTGAGCTGTGACTTTTGAGTGAACAACTCAGAAATATTTGTAAGTGAATCAGTCACTCTGTACTTTTTACAAACCAGGGGAAGCTTCCAGAGAAAAGCATCTGAACACCAAGGGCTGGGCTATCCAGAGAACGGTCACCTCACCATCAGGATTCAGAAATAAATGCCCCGGAACTAACTTTGGAGTGTTTGTATATCCAGCAATAATTTATTTTCCCTATTTTTCTGTGGGTGTGTGTAAGGGGACGTTTAGGATGGAATTTGAGTTTTAGTGAGTCCAGTTATATGTCAGTAGTTTAGATCTATTTCCTGAAGCTCTAGTATAATTACAGACACAATAATCCTCTGAATCATACAGCATAGAAACAGGCCCTGTAGCCAATCATACCTACACTGACCAACAAACCTACTACACTCATCCCATTGACCTGCACTTGATCAGTGCCTCCTGTGACTCAGCATTTTAAGTGCTGGTCTAGAAGCTTCTGGAACATTGTAGGAGTTCCTGCCTCCACCACCCTCCCAGGCAGCATGGTCCACATTTCTACACTACCCACCTCTCCCTGGGTGAAAATAGCAAACCTTAGAGCCCCTCTAAATCACTTACTCCACCCCTTAAACTTCTGCTCTGTTGTCTTAGACATGTGTGTTGTGGGGAAAGGATTCTCCTAGCCACCCTTTCTATCCCCTTCCATAATTCTGTATATTTCAGTCTGATCCCCCTGAGCCCATTCTGCTCCAGGGTAAACAGACCCAGCCTCTGCAGTCTCTCTCTCTCGCTCTCTCTCTCTCTCTCTCGCTCTCTCTCTCTCTCTCTCTCTTTCTCTCTCTCTCTCTCTCTCTCTCGCTCTCTCGCTCTCTCGCTCTCTCTCTCTCTCTCTCTCTTTCTCTCTCTCTCTCTCTCTCTCTCGCTCTCTCGCTCTCTCGCTCTCTCTCTCTTTCTCTCTTTCTCTCTCTCTCTCTCTCTCTCTCTCTCTCTCTCCAACTGAGACGTAGCAGCAATAATTCAGTGATGAGCAAACCCAATTGCCCGACTGGCCTAATTCGGATCCTATATCTAACCATCTTTCCATCTGGGACCACATCCTTGTGTATCTCCTCCACACCCTCTCCAGTACATCCACAGACCTGCACACAGTATTCCATCTGTGCCCTCACCAATGCTGTATACATTTGCAGCAAGATGTCTTGCTCCTATATTCTCTGCTCCTGTTAATGAAGGGAAGTATCCAGTCTGCCTCCTTCACCATCCTATCGACCTGTGCTGTCTCCTTTGGGAATCTATGGATGCGTATCCCTTTCCTTCTTAATGTTCTCTCGGGACCTATCATTTAATGTGTAAATCCTTCCCTTATGAGAACTCCCAAAACGCATCACCTCACACTTACTGGGATTAAGTTCTATCTGCCATCGCTCTGCCCAATTTACCAGCTGATTAATGTCAGCCTGCAGCCTGAGACCATCCTCCTCACTATCAACAACCCTGCCAGTTTCTATGTCATCTGTAAACTAACTCATGATACCGTCTACATTCACAGCCACCTCACTAACTAATGCAACAAACAGCAAGTGTCCCATCTTCAGTCCAGTGGTACACTGCTGGTCACAGGCCTTCCGATCACAAACACTCCACCATCACCCTTTTCCCCCTATTTGTAAACCGGTTTTGGATACAGTTTGTCACTTTCTCCTGGATACACTGGGTTCTTACCTTTTGGAGTAATCTTCCAAGTGGGACCTTGTCACGGGTCTTACTGAGGTTCTGGTAAACTGTATGTTCATAATGCAGTGATTGTAATGAGGGCAGCAAAGTCTACCACAGAGGATACAAGTTCCCTGGTTGGGGCTGTTAACCTGGTCAGTCAGGGAGTCCTGGCTGCAGATACAAACAGAGGTTGTGTTCATCCTGAGGGAGCTGCAGCGGTATCAAGGGTAAATATAGCGTAACTTGGTGGGTCTTTTGACATAGAATTTTACAAAATAGTCAGAGGGCATTTGACCCATCATGTCAGCATTGTTTCCCGAAAGAGTTACTCAACTAGTCCCATTCTCCAGCCCTGCCTGCATAGCCCTCCAAATTCATCCCTTTCACATGTACATCCAGCTCTGTTTTGAAACATCCTCTGGAATCCGCCTCCATCACTCTCCTCGGCAATGCATTCCAAATCTTAACAACTCTGAGTACAGAAGTTTCTCCTCATTTCTCTCCAAGCTCTCTTGTTGACAGTCTTGAAATTGTGACCCCTAATTACTGACACATCAACTATTGGAAACAGAATATCCTTCTTTATTCTGTCAAAATTGATGTTAATGTTACAAACCTCAATAAGGTCACCTCTTCATCTTCTCTGCTCCAGGGACAATATACCTAATTTCTCAAAGCTACATCAACAGTATTAGTCCTATCAATGTATTTATTTAACTTAACAAAACATAAATTAAAGTAATCAGAGAAGAGCTCTTTGCAACAAACCTGTGCTGACTATCCCTGATCAATCTCTGCCTTTCTGAGATTTAGTAGAGAATCGAGTTCTGTGCTTTCTATCACACCAGTAAATTAGGGTACAGTGTGTTCCTCAAAAAAACCCTTCAAAATGTCCAATGAACATAGTCCGCTGATTTCTCAGCAACAAACCCAAACAAGCAGACAAAATGTGTCCAGAAACTCTAGCCACTCTCCCCTGCATCAAAGACATCTCGGAAATGACTGCCAGACTACTCAGACCCCTTGGCATCATGGTGGCCCACAAACCCACCAACACAAAAAAACAGCAGCTAATGAACTTGAAAGACCCTATACAGACAACAAGCAAAACTAATGTCATTTACAAAATATCCTGCAAGGACTGTAACAAACACTACATTGGACAAACAGCAGAAAACTAGCCACAGGATACATGAACACCAACTAACCTCAAAAAGACATGACCCTCTCTCACTAGCATCCTTACATCCAGATGAGGAAGGACACCACTTCGACTGGGACAACACATCCATCTAAGGACAAGCCAAACAGAGACACGCATGAGAATTCCTAGAAACATGCCATTCCAACTGGAACTCTATCAACAAACACATTGACTTGGATCCCATTTACCACCCCCTGTGAAAAAGAATAGGAAATGACATCACCATAGGAAATGATGTCACCACAGGAAATGACATCACCAACCTAAGGAAACCCAAACAAATAAATAGAAAGCAGGCTACACCACCAGTGCTTCAGCCAGAGGCTCACTGAAGATGTTACCTAGTATGGTGACGGAACATCTGAAAACAAATCTTCCAGCTCAGCAAGCAAACCTACATCCAAACATTTCAATATTTGTTCAGACTTTAGGGATGGTAAGGATCAATTTAAATCTCCCTAACCCCGTGGGTCATAACAATAAGTATAAAGTGTATGATGTTTTGTCAGTTTTTCCATCTTTGTCCCAGTACTTGACGAATGGACACTGTGCACACCTAGCCATTTTGAGCAGGTGTTGGCAATGTCGCGGTTTCTGACTTGGTGTTAACATTTGGGACTTGTTTGCCGATAAACTCCATTGGTTGGGATCAAACCATGTGATACATGAGCAGAACAAATGACTTTCTCAGGAGAAGCCTTTGAGACCAACATTTGAGGAGTATGTGCCCTGAAGTTTCTTCAGTGAAAACAAAGCCACAAGGTGAGACCACCCCACAGAACAAAATTGGCCACTTCCCTCAAATCGGGGTAGTATCTGATTCAGGCCAATCTTACACAGTTAAAGTTAAAGTTAGGGTCAAAATGATTTAAGTAAAGAAATGTAAAATGAAGTTTACTGAAGTAAGACATAAATGTTGCAACAAGTGTATGTTTTATATTGAGTATTAGCACTGAAAGGGTGAAATGAAATCGGGTTTGTTGACTTAAATTCAGAATTGGTTCCTTGTCTTTTATCTGTCACACTAGGACCAGTACATGGATAAAAGGTTTGAGTACTACTTTTCTGGAAACTATGACTAAGAACATTGAATCCTTGAAAGAGGCAGCCCTGTGACTGAGTGAGGTTTACTTGGCCATTCCCATCCTTCATCAGATGATTGTGGAGTACCTGTTAGACTATAACCTGGTGTTGTGTGATTTTTAACTTTGTACACCCCAGTCCAACACCGACATCTCCAAATCATCATTTATGTAAATAGCGACCTTGGATATAAGTTGCAAAATTGAATAGGCTGACGATACCCCAACTGACAATCTCATTTATTGGTACAAACGCTTATGGGTATTAATTATGGTTTACTTCGGGGAGTCTAGGCGTAAGTACTATTGCAAGTAAACATGGCTCATGTCCACCTTTGTGAAAGACAGTTCCCCCACCAGCTTTGTGTATAAATCCTCTATCTGGGAGATTGGGTGTTTTACCAAATGGTTTCTGTCTGTTTATAATCCCACAAAGGTGACTGACCACCTGGTCAATGCTGCTCATTCCTTGAATTGGACTGGGTTTGACGATTCTTTAATTTTCCAGCCTCCTGATTACTGCCTCTACCTTTACCCATAAGGCAAATGGCACTGGGCTGGCCTTGCAGAGTCACGAAAGTGCTTCCAGGTCAACATGGTAGGTGGCCTTTGCTTCTCTGATTGTCCCTCATCCTTCCTGGAATTTAACTAGGAAGTCACTCAGGCAGCCATTTCATACTTGAAAAATATTGTACCAATCGAGGTGAATCCCTTGCAACAATTTCATCACATGAAGCTTGGATTCGAGTCTTTTACTACAATCAGTGGTAAGTGAACCAGTTGTTTATCATAAGAGACAGGAACTAAAGTTGTGCCCTTAATCTATAAAGGTTCCCCAGTATAGGTTCTCAGTCTAGCTGCAAATGTGTTGCTGGTCAAAGCACAGCAGGCCAGGCAGCATCTCAGGAATAGAGAATTCGACGTTTCGAGCATAAGCCCTTCATCAGGAATAAGAATAAGGTTCTCAGTCTAGCCAAGGTCTTACACAAAGTTAAGGTTAGAGTGAATTTTATTAAAAACTAGTTCTGCAATCACTGATATGGTCACGCTGGTATCAATCTTTATTCGAGCCAGATGACCATTTAACCAGATGCTTATCTTGATTGGTTCTGACTTTGGGGTTGCTAAGCAAGTTAGCTGTTCCAAATAAGATGTGGGTGGAGTTTGCAGGGTATGAGCTCCCTTGGATACCAGCTAATGAGTTATCTGACTCAATTTAGTTACAGAGTCATAGAGTTGTATACCATGGAAACAGATCCTTTGGTCCTGCCCCTCCACACAGACCATGTTCCCAAACTAAATTAGACCCACTTGCCTCTGCTGGCCCCAAACCTTTCCTATTCGTAACCTTATCCAAATGTCTTTTAAACATTGTAACTATACCTGCATCCATCATTTTCTTTGGCAGATGATTCCACACATGAACTACTCTGTGTAAAAAAGTTGTCCCTCGTGTCCTTTTTCAAACTTTCTCCTCTCACCTTAAAAACATGCCCTCTGCCCCTCATGTTTTTATAAACCTCTACAAAGTCACCCATCCACTTCCTACACTCCAGTGAAAAAGGTCTCAGGCCTCTGGTCTATTTTCATATCTCAAACCGTCCATTTCCGACAACAGTTGGGTAAATCCTCTCAGAATTCTCTCCAGTTTAATAATTCCCTTCCTGTGACAGGCAACCCAGAACTGCCCACAGTGCTCCAGAATAGGCCTCACCAACGTCCTGGACAACGTCAACATGAAATCCCAACTCTTAAAGTCAAAGGTCTTAGCAATGAAGGCAAGCATGCTAAACACCTTCTTAACCACCCTATCCAACTGTGTTGCAAATTTCAAAGAATTAGATACCTGAACACCTAGGTCTGTCTGTTCTACAACAGTACCATTGGCCCTACCATTAATTGTATTTGTTCGTCTTATCAAAATGCAAATCCTCACATCTGTCCAAATTAACTCTATTAGCCACTCCTCAGCCCATTGACCCAATCTCTTTGTAATCATATATAACCTTCCTCACTGTTCACTTGACCAGCAATTTTGTTGTCATCTGCAAGCTTACAGACCATGCCTCCTATACTCTCATCGAACTCTCTTGCTGTCTGAAGGCTGCGTACCAGCAACGATTACTATGGTTTGCTGCTCCAGATCCTGAAGGAAGTTGTCACCGTCTGATTGAGGCTTGGCTTTGTGTTGGTGCTTTGCTGTGGGCTGACCATGAGTCTCTCTGACCAGGACATGTCCTGAGGGAAGCTATGCCATTGCCTTCACTCAAGTGGTGTTTCCCAAGCCCAGTCAGGCTGGCGAGGGTGTCCACTTTCATGGCAATACTTTGCAACTGGTATCCTGCCCTTGCTGCACTACCCAATGATACAGCCAGTTGTCACATCTGTTTGAAGTCCAGCTGGGCTTCAGCTAGCAGACCTTTTAACATGGTTACCTCATTAATCCAGACGGTCTCTAAGTACCTCATTCAAAGTTAGACCAAATTCAAAGGCTCCTGCCAGTCATCTTAACCTAGTCAAAAACCACAGCATGGATCCCTCGGTTCTCAAATTGGTGAGGAAAAGCCATAGCGTCTCAGAATTAGAGGCGGCATGGGGTCATAATATTCTTTAACCTCAGCCGCACTGTGGAGGTGCTGGTATTAGACTGGGGTAGATAAAGTCGGAGGTTACACAACACCAGGTTACAGTCCAATTATTTGAAATCACAAGCTTTTGGAGCACTGCCCCTTCATCAGGTGATGTGAAGGTGGACCTCACCGGAGGAAGGAGCGATACCTGGTGTTGTGGGACTTCTGACTTCCTTAACTGTGTGAGATAATTCTTGAAAGGTTTTAGTATCAAGTGCCTCAGGGAAAATTAGGCTCCTAATGACAGAAAAAGCTGCAGCTCCAGCAGACTCCATTGTTTTTCATCTGCCACAATGCTGTTTGCTTAGAAAAGTAACACATTCTGTCCACAACCTGAGCCCAGTCAACAGCGGGGTCAAACAAGTCAAGCTTCCTAAATAATGGCTTGATCTAAGAAATGCTTAATCCATCCCAAGGACTAATGTTGTGAGTGAGTTTCTTCAGGATCATGCTTTACTCTTGACACCACTGAATTAACTCCAAGGAGGCCATTACTTACACATGAACAATCCTTGACTATTCTTCTGCTTCACTCAGAATTGGGCCCCGGAGTGACAGGATCTCTGACACTCACCCTTTTTATGTGAGTCAGAACTGTCTGACCAGGTCAGATTAACAGCCCCAATCAGGAAATTCATATTGTATAAGGCTGACCTCTTAAAATCACGATAGGAAACAACTGTGCTAAACTTAAGGGAGGACAGTTGTAAGGGAATGTGGTCTTCTGGTCTACACTTCACCATGTAATGTAATAATTAGATCCCTTTGAAAAGGTCAGCAAGGACCTATGTAAGAGAAATCATGCTTGACAAATCTACTGGAAGTTTTTGAAGCTGTAACTAGTAGAGTTGATAAGGGAGAGCCAGTGGATATGGTTTATTTGGCCTTTCAATCAGGTTTCACAGAATAGCTAAGTGTGTAATATTAAAGTGCAAGGATTAGGAGTAGTGTACTGGAATGGATAGAGGTCTGGTTGGCAGAGAGGAAACTGGAGAAGGGATAAGTGGGTCTTTTTTAAGTGGCAGGCAGTGATTAGTGAGAGGTTCTACTCATGGTGACGAGGGAACTAAATATAACATCTCCACGTTTGCAGAGGACTCAAGGTTGGGTGAGAGGGTGAACTGTGTGGAAAGCAGAGGAGCAGAGAGCATTGTCTCAGAATGATGGGGTTCCAGTTTAGATTGAGCTGAGCGTTCGGACTATTTAGAACTCCTGACCACAGTGAGCTGTGGAGGCAGAGTACTTTAAATCTGAGAGAGAGAGGTTCATAACCAATCTGGAAATCAAGGATTATGGCGAAAGGGCAGGAATGTGAATATGAGGAATTTCAGATCAGCCATGATCCGACTGAACGGGGGAGCAGGCTTAATGTTCCTGTTCCTATTTTTTAGACTATTTTTTAAAGTCTTATAGGATCAGGGATTGCACTGATGTGTGAAATCAGTGTTCCCATATGGATCTACTTTTGGGTAGAGAACAGATGAAGACAAGGCAATAGCATGCAAATCTAAAGTTCAACGTGCAGTATCTGAATAGAATTATTTTTTGTCTTGAGAATGTTTTCTGTTCTTTCCTTTAGCTCTAACTGAAATGCCTGAGCCAACAGATGAACTTCAGCATAGTACTACAGAGGCTCCAGGTAAGAAAGCTCACCCGAGTAAAAAATGAGGTCTGCAGATGCTGGAGATCACAGCTGCAAATGTGTTGCTGGTCAAAGCACAGCAGGCCAGGCAGCATCTCAGGAATAGAGAATTCGACGTTTCGAGCATAAGCCCTTCATCAGGAATAAGAGAGAGAGAGCCAAGCCGGCTGAGATAAAAGGTAGGGAGGAGGGACTAGGGGGAGGGGCGATGGAGGTGGGATAGGTGGAAGGAGGTCAAGGTGAGGGTGATAGGCCGGAGTGGGGTGGGGGCGGAGAGGTCAGGAAGAGGATTGCAGGTTAGGAGGGCGGTGCTGAGTTGAGGGAACCGACTGAGACAAGGTGGGGGGAGGGGAAATGAGGAAGCTGGAGAAATCTGAATTCATACCTTGTGGTTGGAGGGTTCCCAGGCGGAAGATGAGGCGCTCCTCCTCCAGCCGTCGTGTAGTTGTGTTCTGCCGGTGGAGGAGTCCAAGGACCTGCATGTCCTCGGTGGAGTGGGAGGGGGAGTTAAAGTGTTGAGCCACGGGGTGATTGGGTTGGTTGGTTCGGGCGGCCCAGAGGTGTTCTCTGAAGCGTTCCGCAAGTAAGCGGCCTGTCTCACCAATATAGAGGAGGCCACATCGGGTGCAGCGGATGCAATAGATGATGTGTGTGGAGGTACAGGTGAACTTGTGGCGGATATGGAAGGATCCCTTGGGGCCTTGGAGGGAAGTGAGTGTGGAGGTGTGGGCGCAAGTTTTACATTTCCTGCGGTTGCAGGGGAAGGTGCCGGGGGTGGAGGTTGGGTTGTTGAACAGTTCATCAACTTTACTCTCCCACGAGGAGGTTGAACAGTTCATCAACTTTACTACTCCCACGAGGAGGTTGAACAGTTCATCAACTTTACACTCCCACGAGGAGGTTGAACAGTTCATCAACTTTACTCTCCCACGAGGAGGTTGAACAGTTCATCAACTTTACTCTCCCACGAGGAGGTTGAACAGTTCATCAACTTTACTAGCTGCCTCGTGCTCCCACGAGGAGGTTGAACAGTTCATCAACTTTACTAGCTGCCTCGTGCTCCCACGAGGAGGTTGAACAGTTCATCAACTTTACTAGCTGCCTCGTGCTCCCACGAGGAGGTTGAACAGTTCATCAACTTTACTAGCTGCCTCGTGCTCCCACGAGGAGGTTGAACAGTTCATCAACTTTACTAGCTGCCTCGTGCTCCCACGAGGAGGTTGAACAGTTCATCAACTTTACTAAGCTGCCTCGTGCTCCCACGAGGAGGTTGAACAGTTCATCAACTTTACTAAGCTGCCTCGTGCTCCCACGAGGAGGTTGAACAGTTCATCAACTTTACTAAGCTGCCTCGTGCTCCCACGAGGAGGTTGAACAGTTCATCAACTTTACTAAGCTGCCTCGTGCTCCCACGAGGAGGTTGAACAGTTCATCAACTTTACTAAGCTGCCTCGTGCTCCCACGAGGAGGTTGAACAGTTCATCAACTTTACTAAGCTGCCTCGTGCTCCCACGAGGAGGTTGAACAGTTCATCAACTTTACTAACACCTTCCATCCCGACCTGAAATTCACCTGGACTGTCTCAGACTCCTCCCTCCCCTTCCTAGACCTTTCCATTTCTATCTCGGGCGACCGACTCAACACAGACATCTATTATAAACCGACTGACTCCCACAGCTACCTGGACTACACCTCCTCCCACCCTGCCCCCTGTAAAAACGCCATCCCATATTCCCAATTCCTTCGTCTCCGCCGCATCTGCTCCCAGGAGGACCAATTCCAACACCGCACAACCCAGATGGCCTCCTTCTTCAAGGACCGCAGATTCCCCCCAGACGTGATCGACGATGCCCTCCACCGCATCTCCTCCACTTCCCGCTCCTCCGCCCTTGAGCCCCGCTCCTCCAACCGCCACCAAGACAGAACCCCACTGGTTCTCACCTACCACCCCACCAACCTGCGCATACAACGTATTATCCGCCGCCATTTCCGCCACCTCCAAACGGACCCCACCACCAAGGATATATTTCCCTCCCCTCCCCTATCAGCGTTCCGCAAGGACCACTCCCTTCGTGACTCCCTTGTCAGATCCACACCCCCCACCAACCCAACCTCCACCCCCGGCACCTTCCCCTGCAACCGCAGGAAATGTAAAACTTGCGCCCACACCTCCACACTCACTTCCCTCCAAGGCCCCAAGGGATCCTTCCATATCCGCCACAAGTTCACCTGTACCTCCACACACATCATCTATTGCATCCGCTGCACCCGATGTGGCCTCCTCTATATTGGTGAGACAGGCCGCTTACTTGCGGAACGCTTCAGAGAACACCTCTGGGCCGCCCGAACCAACCAACCCAATCACCCCGTGGCTCAACACTTTAACTCTCCCTCCCACTCCACCGAGGACATGCAGGTCCTTGGACTCCTCCACCGGCAGAACACAACTACACGACGGCTGGAGGAGGAGCGCCTCATCTTCCGCCTGGGAACCCTCCAACCACAAGGTATGAATTCAGATTTCTCCAGCTTCCTCATTTCCCCTCCCCCCACCTTGTCTCAGTCGGTTCCCTCAACTCAGCACCGCCCTCCTAACCTGCAATCCTCTTCCTGACCTCTCCGCCCCCACCCCACTCCGGCCTATCACCCTCACCTTGACCTCCTTCCACCTATCCCACCTCCATCGCCCCTCCCCCTAGTCCCTCCTCCCTACCTTTTATCTCAGCCGGCTTGGCTCTCTCTCTCTTATTCCTGATGAAGGGCTTATGCTCGAAACGTCGAATTCTCTATTCCTGAGATGCTGCCTAACCTGCTGTGCTTTGACCAGCAACACATTTGCAGAAGAAAGCTCACCCATCAAACAGGCTGAATGGGGAGGTGCTGGCCTAGTGGTATTATCACTCAGCTATTAGGCCGGGAAACCCAGGTAATATCCTGGGGACTTAGGTTCAAGTCCCCCATGGTGTTTGATGGAATGAATTCAATAAAAAATCAAAACCTGGAAATCAAGTGTCTGGTGATGATGACCATGAGCCAGTTGTTGGGGGGAGGGGAGAATCCACCTGGTTCTCTGATGCCCTTTGGGGAAGGAAGCTGCTATCCTTTCCTGGTCTGGCCTATGTGTGACTTCAGACCCACAGCTATGTGCTTACCTCTTAAACTGGGCGATTAGGAATGGGCAAAAGGTGCTGGCCTGGCCGGTGATTCTCTCATCCTGGAAAACTATCTTCACTTAGGTGAAAAAGCAGCATCAACTTTGTAGGGTATGCAGCATTTCTCCATAATGAGAGAATTCCATGCCTCGGGATGACAGAGGATGATGGAAATGGTCAGCAGTGTACAATGCAGAGAAATGTGAAATGATTCAGCTTGGGAAGAATATGGCTAACTTGGACTTCAATGGAGAAATCCTGGAAAGGAAAAGACACATTTGGTTGAAGCTTTTATTGTTGTACTTGTCAGGACATTTGCAACAATAGAACTATAGAAGTGATACAGCACAGAAAGGGGGCATTCGGCCCATCTTGTCCATTCTTTCCCAAAGACCCCCAGATGTGCTTCCATCTTCCTGCACAAGGTCCATAGATCTGCAGCTTACAACAAATCAAACCGAATCAAACCGAATCGAATGTCCTGTGTACTGAGGTACAGTGAAAAGCTTTGCCTTGTGAGCAATACAGACAGATCACTGAGTTAATTAGCATAGATAAGTAAATAATAGGTAACAGCAGCAAAAGCCAAAACAAAACCACAGGTACGGGGGGAATGTTAAGAGTTTGTGAGCCCATTCAGTATTCTAACAGCAGTAGGGTAGAAACTGTTTTGGAACCGGCTGGTGTTTTGTTCAGGCATCTGTACCTTCTCCCCGATGGTAGAGGTTGTAGAAAAACATCACCAGGGTGGGATGGAGCTTTGAGAATGCTGGCGGCCTTTCCTTGACAGTGGGCCTGGCAGATGGATTCTATAGATGGGAGGTTGGCCTTTGTGATTGTCGGGGCCGAGTTCACCACTCTCTGTAACCATCTCCAATCTTGAATGGTACAGTTACCATACCAGGTAGTGATACATCCAGACAGAATGCTCTCGATGGCACATCTATAAAAGTTGGCAAGGGTATTCACCTTCATGGCAAATTTCCTCAGCTGTCTGAGGAAGAAGAGACATTGTTGGGCCTTTGTAACCAGTGCGTCCATGTGAAGAGTCCAGGATAGTTTGTTGTGGATGACCACTCCCAGGAGCCTGACACTCCACTCTCCACTCGTTCCACCTCTGCAGTTAATGTGTAGGGAGGGACATGAGTAACATCCGCCGAAAGTCAGTCATGAATTCTTTTGGTTTTGCCGGCATTGAGAGCTAGGTTGTTCTCGGTGCACCATTTTTCCAGGTCTTCCACCTCCTCTCTGTAGTCTGTTTCGTCACCACCTGAGATTTGAGCAACTATGGTGGTGTAAGTGTCATTAGTCTGGTATTTGGCGACACAGTCATGGGTACCTAGTGAGTACAGAAGGGGGCTGAGTACTTACTTACACATGAACAATCCTTGACTATCCTTGTGCTTCGTTCAGAATTGGGCCCCGGAGTGACAGGATCTCTGACACTCACCCTTTTTATGTGAGTCAGAACTGTCTGACCAGGTCAGATTAACAGCCCCAATCAGGAAACTCATATTGTATAAGGCTGACCTCTTAAAATCACGATAGGAAACAACTGTGCTAAACTTAAGGAAGGACAGTTGTAAGGGAATGTGGTCTTCTGGTCTACACTTCACCATGTAATGTAATAATTAGATCCCTTTGAAAAGGTCAGCAAGGACCTATGTAAGAGAAATCATGCTTGACAAATCTACTGGAAGTTTTTGAAGATGTAACTAGTAGAGTTGATAAGGGAGAGCCAGTGGATATGGTTTATTTGGCCTTTCAATCAGGTTTCACAGAATAGCTAAGTGTGTAATATTAAAGTGCAAGGATTAGGAGTAGTGTACTGGAATGGATAGAGGTCTGGTTGGCAGAGAGGAAACTGGAGAAGGGATAAGTGGATCTTTTTTAAGTGGCAGGCAGTGATTAGTGAGAGGTTCTACTCATGGTGACGAGGGAACTAAATATAACATCTCCACGTTTGCAGAGGACTCAAGGTTGGGTGAGAGGGTGAACTGTGTGGAAAGCAGAGGAGCAGAGGGCATTGTCTCAGAATGATGGGGTTCCAGTTTAGATTGAGCTGAGCGTTTGGACTATTTAGAACTCCTGACCACAGTGAGCTGTGGAGGCAGAGTACTTTAAATCTGAGAGAGAGAGGTTCATAACCAATCTGGAAATCAAGGATTATGGCGAAAGGGCAGGAATGTGAATATGAGGAATTTCAGATCAGCCATGATCCGACTGAACGGGGGAGCAGGCTTAATGGGCTGAATAGCCTATTCCTGTTCCTATTTTTTAAAGTCTTATAGGATCAGGGATTGCACTGGTGTGTGAAATCAGTGTTCCCATATGGATCTACTTTTGGGTAGAGAACAGATGAAGACAAGGCAATAGCATGCAAATCTAAAGTTCAACGTGCAGTATCTGAATAGAATTATTTTTTGTCTTGAGAATGTTTTCTGTTCTTTCCTTTAGCTCTAACTGAAATGCCTGAGCCAACAGATGAACTTCAGCATAGTACTACAGAGGCTCCAGGTAAGAAAGCTCACCCATCAAACAGGCTGAATGGGGAGGTGCTGGCCTAGTGGTATTATCACTCAGCTATTAGGCCGGGAAACCCAGGTAATATCCTGGGGACCAAGGTTCAAGTCCCCCATGGTGTTTGATGGAATGAATTCAATAAAAAAATCAAAATCTGGAAATCAAGAGTCTGGTGATGATGACCATGAGCCAGTTGTTGGGGGGAGGGGAGAATCCACCTGGTTCTCTGATGCCCTTTGGGGAAGGAAGCTGCTATCCTTTCCTGGTCTGGCCTATGTGTGACTTCAGACCCACAGCTATGTGCTTACCTCTTAAACTGGGCGATTAGGAATGGGCAAAAGGTGCTGGCCTGGCCGGTGATGCCCTCATCCTGGAAAACTATCTTCACTCAGGTGAAAAAGCAGCATCAACTTTGTAGGGTATGCAGCATTTCTCCATAATGAGAGAATTCCATGCCTCGGGGTGACAGAGGATGATGGAAATGGTCAGCAGTGTACAATGCAGAGAAATGTGAAATGATTCAGCTTGGGAAGAATATGGCTAACTTGGACTTCAATGGAGAAATCCTGGAAAGGAAAAGACACATTTGGTTGAAGCTTTTATTGTTGTACTTGTCAGGACATTTGCAACAATAGAACTATAGAAGTGATACAGCACAGAAAGGGGGCATTCGGCCCATCTTGTCCATGCTTTCCCAAAGACCGCCAGATGTGCTTCCCATCTTCCTGCACAAGGTCCATAGATCTGCAGCTTACAACAAATCAAACCGAACCAAACCGAATCGAATGTCCTGTGTACCGAGGTACAGTGAAAAGCTTTGCCTTTTGAGCAATACAGACAGATCACTGAGTTAATTAGCATAGATAAGTAAATAATAGGTAACAGCAGCAAAAACCAAAACAAAACCACAGGTACGGGGGGAATGTTAAGAGTTTGTGAGCCCATTCAGTATTCTAACAGCAGTAGGGTAGAAACTGTTTTGGAACCGGCTGGTGTTTTGTTCAGGCTTCTGTACCTTCTCCCTGATGGTAGAGGTTGTAGAAAAACATCACCAGGGTGGGATGGAGCTTTGAGAATGCTGGCGGCCTTTCCTTGACAGTGGGCCTGGCAGATGGATTCTACAGATGGGAGGTTGACCTTTATAGTTGTCGGGGCTGAGTTCACCACTCTCTGTAACCGTCTCCGATCTTGAATGGTACAGTTCCCATACCAGGTAGTGATACATCCAGACAGAATGCTCTCGATGGCACACATATAAAAGTTGGCAAGGGTATTCACCTTCATGGCAAATTTCCTCAGCTGTCTGAGGAAGAAGAGACGTTGTTGGGCCTTTGTAACCAGTGCGTCCATGTGAAGAGTCCAGGAAAGTTTGTTGTGGATGACCACTCCCAGGAGCCTGACACTCCACTCTCCACTCGTTCCACCTCTGCAGTTAATGTGTAGGAGGGGCATGAGTAACATCCACCGAAAGTCAGTAATGAGTTATTTTGGTTTTGCCGGCATTGAGAGCTAGGTTGTTCCAGGTCTTCCACCTCCTGTCTGTAGTCTGTTTCGTTGCCATCTGAGATTTGAGCAACTATGGTGGTGTAAGTGTCATTAGTGTGGTATTTGGCGACACAGTCATGGGTACCTAGTGAGTACAGAAGGGGGCTGAGTACTTACTTACACATGAACAATCCTTGACTATCCTTGTGCTTCATTCAGAATTGGGCCCCGGAGTGACAGGATCTCTGACACTCACCCTTTTTATGTGAGTCAGAACTGTCTGACCAGGTCAGATTAACAGCCCCAGTCAGGAAACTCATATTGTATAAGGCTGACCTCTTAAAATCACGATAGGAAACAGCTGTGCTAAACTTAAGGAAGGACAGTTGTAAGGGAATATGGTCTTCTGGTCTACACTTCACCATGTAATGTAATAATTAGATCCCTTTGAAAAGGTCAGCAAGGACCTATGTAAGAGAAATCATGCTTGACAAATCTACTGGAAGTTTTTGAAGCTGTAACTAGTAGAGTTGATAAGGGAGAGCCAGTGGATATGGTTTATTTGGCCTTTCAATCAGGTTTCACAGAATAGCTAAGTGTGTAATATTAAAGTGCAAGGATTAGGAGTAGTGTACTGGAATGGATAGAGGTCTGGTTGGCAGAGAGGAAACTGGAGAAGGGATAAGTGGATCTTTTTTAAGTGGCAGGCAGTGATTAGTGAGAGGTTTTACTCATGGTGACGAGGGAACTAAATATAATATCTCCACGTTTGCAGAGGACTCAAGGTTGGGTGAGAGGGTGAACTGTGTGGAAAGCAGAGGAGCAGAGGGCATTGTCTCAGAATGATGGGGTTCCAGTTTAGATTGAGCTGAGCGTTTGGACTATTTAGAACTCCTGACCACAGTGAGCTGTGGAGGCAGAGTACTTTAAATCTGAGAGAGAGAGGTTCATAACCAATCTGGAAATCAAGGATTATGGCGAAAGGGCAGGAATGTGAATATGAGGAATTTCAGATCAGCCATGATCCGACTGAACGGGGAGCAGGCTTAATGGGCTGAACAGCCTATTCCTGTTCCTATTTTTTAAAGTCTTATAGGATCAGGGATTGCACTGATGTGTGAAATCAATGTTCTCATATGGATCTACTTTTGGGTAGAGAACAGATGAAGACAAAGCAATAGCATGCAAATCTAAAGTTCAACGTGCAGTATCTGAATAGAATTATTTTTTGTCTTGAGAATGTTTTCTGTTCTTTCCTTTTAGCTCTAACTGAAATGCCTGAGCCAACAGATGAACTTCAGCATAGTACTACAGAGGCTCCAGGTAAGAAAGCTCACCCATCAAACAGGCTGAATGGGGAGGTGCTGGCCTAGTGGTATTATCACTCAGCTATTAGGCCAGGAAACCCAGGTAATATCCTGGGGACCAAGGTTCAAGTCCCCCATGGTGTTTGATGGAATGAATTCAATAAAAAATCAAAATCTGGAAATCAAGAGTCTGGTGATGATGACCATGAGCCAGTTGTTGGGGGGAGGGGAGAATCCACCTGGTTCTCTGATGCCCTTTGGGGAAGGAAGCTGCTATCCTTTCCTGGTCTGGTCGATGTGTGACTTCAGACCCACAGCTGTGTACTTACCTCTTAAACTGGGCGATTAGGAATGGGCAAAAGGTGCTGGCCTGGCCGGTGATTCCCTCATCCTGGAAAACCATCTTCACTCAGGTGAAAAAGCAGCATCAACTTTGTAGTGTATGCAGCATTTCTCCATAATGAGAGAATTCCATGCCTCGGGATGACAGAGGATGATGGAAATGGTCAGCAGTGTACAATGCAGAGAAATGTGAAATGATTCAGCTTGGGAAGAATATGGCTAACTTGGACTTCAATGGAGAAATCCTGGAAAGGAAAAGACACATTTGGTTGAAGCTTTTATTGTTGTACTTGTCAGGACATTTGCAACAATAGAACTATAGAAGTGATACAGCACAGAAAGGGGGCATTCGGCCCATCTTGTCCATGCTTTCCCAAAGACCCCCAGATGTGCTTCCATCTTCCTGCACAAGGTCCATAGATCTGCAGCTTACAACAAATCAAACCGAATCAAATGTCCCTCTCCACGTATGGAGTCAGCTATTACGAGGGGGCATAGCTTTAAATTAAGGGGTGGTAGATATAGGACTGACGTTAGGGGTAGATTCTTTACTCAGTGGGTTGTGAGTTCATGGAATGCCCTGCCAGTAACAGTGGTGGACTCTCCCTCTTTATGGGCATTTAAACGGGCATTGGATAGACATATGGAGGATAGTGGGCTAGTGTAGGTTAGGTGGGCTTGGATCGGTGCAACATCGAGGGCCGAAGGGCCTGTACTGCGCTGTATGTTTCTATGTTCTATGTTCTATGTCCCGTGTACCGAGGTACAGTGAAAAGCTTTGCCTTGTGAGCAATACAGACAGATCACTGAGTTAATTAGCATAGATAAGTAAATAATAGGTAACAGCAGCAAAAACCAAAACAAAACCACAGGTACGGGGGGAATGTTAAGAGTTTGTGAGTCCATTCAGTATTCTAACAGCAGTAGGGTAGAAACTGTTTTGGAACCGGCTGGTGTGTGTGTTCAGGCTTCTGTA
This sequence comes from Hemiscyllium ocellatum, assembly GCF_020745735.1. NCBI lineage: Eukaryota > Metazoa > Chordata > Chondrichthyes > Orectolobiformes > Hemiscylliidae > Hemiscyllium > Hemiscyllium ocellatum. The sequence continues at coordinate 7,887,153 of NC_083401.1, read as the reverse complement.
CCTTCTCCCCGATGGTAGAGGTTGTAGAAAAACATTGCCAGGGTGGGATGGAGCTTTGAGAATGCTGGCGGCCTTTCCCTGACAGTGGGCCTGGGAAATAGATTCTATAGATGGGAGGTTGGCCTTTGTGATTGTCGGGGCCGAGTTCACCACTCTCTGTAACCGTCTCCGATCTTGAATGGTATAGTTACCATACCAGGTAGTGATACATCCAGACAGAATGCTCTCGACGGCACATCTATAAAAGTTGGCATGGGTATTCACCTTCATGGCAAATTTCCTCAGCTGTCTGAGGAAGAAGAGACATTGTTGGACCTGTATACGTCTATGTGAAGAGTCCAGTAAATCTTGTTGTGGATGACCACTCCCAGGAGCCTGACACTCCACTCTCCACTCGTTCCACCTCTGCAGTTAATGTGTAGGGAGGGGCATGAGTAACATCCGCCGAAAGTCAGTCATGAATTCTTTTGGTTTTGCCGGCATTGAGAGCTAGGTTGTTCTCGGTGCACCATTTTTCCAGGTCTTCCACCTCCTGTCTGTAGTCTGTTTCGTCGCCATCTGAGATTTGAGCAACTATGGTGGTGTCATCAGCGAACTTGTAAGTGGCATTAGTCTGGTATTTGGCGACACAGTCACGGGTACATAGTGAGTACAGAAGGGGGCTGAGTACGCATTCCTGGGGGGTCTCCAGTGATGAGTGTTAGTGAGGATGAAATATTGTCCCCAATCTTCACTGATTGTGGCCTGTGGGACAGGAAACTGAGGATCCAGTTGCAGAGAGTGGGGCTTAGTCCGAGATCACTAAGTTTAGTAATCAGTCTCGAGGGGATACTAGTGTTGAAGGCTGAAATGTAGTCAATGAGTACGATTCTTACATAGCTGTTCTTGGTGTTAAGATGTTCTAGGGAGGAGTGAAAGGCAAGTGATATGGCATCTGACGTGGAAATGTTGGTCCAGTAGGCAAATTGGAGTGGGTCAAGAGTAGTGGGGAGGCTGGAGTTGATTAATGCCATGACCAGCCTTTCAAAGCACATCATGCCCACCGAGGTTAGGGTCAATGGGCAGTAGTCATTGAGACATGCTGCATGAGCCACATTAGGCACAGGGATGATGTTGGCCCTCATGAAACAGGCAGGGACAGGGGCCTGCTGCAGGGAGAGGGTGAAGATATCCAAGAAGATCTCTGTCAGTTGATCTGCACATGCTCTGAGTGCACGGCCTGGTACTCCGTCTGGTCCCATCGCTTTCCTTGGATTCACACAAAGGAAAACTGGTCTGGCCTCTGATGCAGTGACTGTTGGGATAGGTTCGTCAGGACTTGTCGGAATAGGTGTTACCTCTCTGCTGGAATTCTACTCAAAGCGAGCACAGAAGACGTTGAGACGATCTGGGAGGGATATGTCATCGTCTGCTATCTTGCACTGTCTCTTTTTAGAACCTGTGATGTCATTCAATCCTTTCCATAGTTGGCGGGTGTCTGTCTGGGTCTCTAGTTTGGATCAGTATTGGTCCTTGGCTGTCCTAATGGCTCTGCAAAGATCATGCTTGGATTCCTTAGATTTGAATGAGTCTCCTGATCTGAAGGCCTCATGCCTGGTTTTTAGTAGATTGTGTATGTCCTGATTCATCCAGGATTTCCATAAGACAATAAGACATTGGAGTGAATGTAAGGCCATTTGGCCCATCGAGTCCACTCCGCTATTCAATCACGGCTGATGGGCATTTCAATGCCATTTACCTGCATTCTCCCCATATCCCTTAATTCCTTGTGAGATTAAGAATCTATCAATCTCTGCCTTGAAGACATTTAACGGCCCAGCCTCCACTGCGCTCTGTGGCAATGAATTCCACAGGCCCACCACTCCCTGGCTGAAGAATTGCCTCCTCATTTCCATTTTAAATTGACCCCCACTAATTCTAAGGCTATGCCCATGGGTCCTAGTATCCCCGCCTGATGGAAACAACTTCACAGCATCCACCCTTTCTAAGCCATGCATTATCTTGTAAATTTCTATTAGACCTCCCTTCAATCTTTTAATCTCTAACAAATACAATCCCAGGATCCTCAGCTGTTCATCGTATGTTAGGCCTACCATTCCAGGGATCACCCGTGTGAATCTCCGCTGGACACACTCCAGTGCCAGTATGTCCTTCCTGAGGTGTGGGGACCAAAATTGGATACAGTATTCTAAATTAGGCCTAACCAGAGTTTTATAAAGTCTCAGTAGCACATAGAGTCACAGGAATGTACAGTATGGAAACAGACCCTCAGTCCAACCCGTCCATGCCGACCAGATATCCCAACTCAATCTAGTCCCACCTGCCAGCACCCGGCCCATATCCCTCCAAACCCTTCCTATTCACAGACCCATCCAAATGCCTCTTAAATGCTGCAATTGTATCAGCCTCCACCACTTCCTCTGGCAGCTCATTCCATACACGTACTACCCTCTGCGTGAAAAAGTTACCTTTAGGTCTCTTTTATATCTTTCCCCTCTCACCCTAAACCTATGCCCTCTAGTTCTGGACTCCCGAACCCAGAGAAAAGACTTTGTCTATTTATCCTATCCATGCCCTTCATAATTTTGTAAACTTCTATAAGGTCACCCCTCAGCCTTCAACACTCCAGGGAAAACAGCCCCAGCCTGGTCAGTCTCTCCCTATAACGCAAATTCTCCAACCCTGGCAACATCCTTGTAAATCTTTTCTGAACCCTTTCAAGTTTCACAACGTCTTTCTGATAAGAAGGAGACCAGAATTGCACGCAATATTCCAACAGTGGCCTAACCAATGTCCTGTATAGCCACAACATGACCTCCCAACTCCTGTACTCAATACTCTGACCAATAAAAGAAAGCATACCAAACACCACCTTCGCTATCCTATCTATCTGTGACACCACTTTCAAGGAGCTATGAACCTGCACTCCCTAGGACCTTACCATTAAGTGTGTAAGTCCTGCTAAGATTTGCTTTCCCAAAATGCAGCTCCTCATATTTATCTGAATTAAACTCCATCTGCCACTTCTCAGCCCATTGGCCCATCTGGTCCATTTCCTGTTATAATCTGAGGTAATTCTCTTCGCTGTCCACTACACCTCCAATTTTGGTGTCATCTGCAAACTTACTAACTGTACATCTTTAGCTCATTTCCAAATCATTTATGTAAATGACAAAAAGTAGAGGACCCAACACCCATCCTTGTGGCACTCCACTGGTCACAGGCCTCCAGTCTGAAAAACAACCCTCCATCACCGGCCTCTGTCTTCTACCTTTGAGCCTGTTCTGTATCCAAATGGCTAGTTCTCCCTGTATTCCATGAGATCTAACCTTGCTAACCAGTCTCCCATGGGGAACCTTGTCAAATGCCTTACTGAAGTCCATATCGATCACATCTACTGCTCTGCCTTCATCAGTCCTCTTTGTTATTTCTTCAAAAAACTCAATCAAGTTTGTGAGACATGATTTCCCATGCACAAAGCCATGTTGACTATCCCTAATCAGTCCTTGCCTTTCCAAATAAATGTACATCCTGTCCCTCAGGATTCCCTCCAACAACTTGCCCACCACCGAGGTCAGGCTCACTGGTCTATAGTTCTCTGGCTTGTCCTTACCGCCCTTTTTAAACAGTGGCACCACGTTAGCCAACCTCCAATCTTCCAGCACCTCACCTGTGACTATTCATGATACAAATATCTCAGCAAGAGGTCTAGCAACCAATTCTCTAGCTTCCCACAGAGTTCTCGGGTACACCTGATCTGGCCCTGGAGATTTATCCACCTTTAACTGTTTCAAGGCATCCAGCACTTCCTCCTCTGTAATTTGGACATTTTGCAAGATGTCACCATCTATTTCCCTACAGTCTATATCTTCCATCTCCTTTTCCACAGTAAATACTGATGCAAAATTTTCATTTAGTATCTCCCCCATTTTCTGTGGCTCCACACAAAGGCTGTCTTGATGATCTTTGAGGGGCCCTCTTCTCTCCCTAGTTACCCCTTTGTCCTTAATATATTTGTAAAAACCCTTTGGATTCTCCTTAATTCTATTTGCCAAAGCTATCTCATGTCCTCATTTTGCCCTCCTGATTTCCCTCTTAAGTATACTCCTACTTCCTTTATAATCTTCTAAGGATTCACTCGATCTATCCTGTCTATACCTGACATATGCTTCCTTTTTTTTCTTAACCAAACCCTCAAATTCTTCAGTCATCCAGCATTCCCTATAGTTACTAGCCTTCCCTTTCACCCTGAAAGGAATATACTTTCTCTGGATTCTTGTTATCTCATTTCTGAAGGCTTCCCATTTTCCAGCCGTCCCTTTACCTGTGAACATCTGCCTCCAATCAACTTTTGAAAGTTCTTGCCTAATTACCGTCAAAATTGGGCTTTCTCCAATTTAGAATTTCAACTTTTAGATCTGGTCTATCCTTTTCCATCAGTATTTTAAAACGAATAGAATTATGGTCACTGGCCCCAAAGTGCTCCCCTGCTGTCACCTCAGTCACCTGCCCTGCCTTATTTCCCAAGAGCAGGTCATGTTTTGCACCTTCTCTAGTAGGTGCATCCACATACTGAATCAGAAAATTGTCTTATACGCACTTAAGAAATTCCTCTCCATCTAAACCTTTAACACTAAAAATAACAACATTACATCCGCTTTCTTAACCATGAACTCAACCTGAAAGTTAACCTAAAGTGAATCCTGGACTAGCACTCCCAGATCCCTTTGTACTTCGGCTTTATGAATTTTCTCACCGTTTAGAAAATAGTCCATGCCTGTATTCTTTTTTTCCAAAGTGCAAGACCTCGCACTTGCTCACGGTGAATTCCATCAGCTATTTCCTGGACCATTCTTCCAAACTGTCTAGATCCTTCTGCAGCCTCCCCACTTCCTCAGTACTACCTGCCTGTCCTCCTAACTTCGTATCATCAGTGAACTTCACCAGAATGCCCCCAGTCCCTTCATCCAAATCATTAATATATAATGTGAACAGCTGCGGCCCAACACTGAACCCTGCGGGACACCGCTCGTCACAGGCTGCCATTCCGAAAAAGAACCTTTTATCCCAACTCTCTGCCTTCTGTCAGACAGCCAATCCTCAATCCATGCCAGTAGCTCACCTCGAACACCATGGGCCCTCACCTTATTCAGCAGCCTCCCGTGAGGCACCTCATCAAAGACCTTTTGGAAGTCTAGATAGATGACATCCACTGGGTTTCCCTGGTCTAACCTACTTGTTACCTCTTCAAAGAATTCTAACAGTTTATCAGGCATGACCTCCCCTTACTAAATCCATGTTGACTTGTTCTAATCAGACTCTGCTTTTCAAAGAATTTAGAAATCTTATCCTTAACGATGGATTGTAGAGGTTAGGCTAATCAGCCTATAATTTTCCATCTTTTGCCTTGATCCTTTCTTGAACAAGGGGGTTACAACAGCCATTATCCAATTATCTCGGACTTTCCCTGACTACAGTGATGAAAGAAAGATCACAACCAATGTCTTTGGTATTTCTTCAGCCCCTCCCCCCCTCCCCGAACTCTAGGATGGAGCCCATCTGGGCCAGAAGATTTATCAATGTTTAGACCTTTTAGCTTTTCTAGCACTTTCTCTTTTGTAATGGCCACCATACTCAACTCTGCCCCTTGACTCTCCTTAATTGTTGGGACATTACTCATGTCTTCCACTGTGAAGGCTGACACAAAGTATTTAAGTTTTTCAGCTCTTCCCTTATCTCCCAGCACGAGCCTTCCTGCATCAATTTGGAACAGCCCAATTTCAACTTCTGTCTCTTGTTTGTTTCTTATATGTTGAAAGAAACTTTTCCTATCATTTCTAATATTACTGGCTAGCTTACCTTCATATTTGATCCTCTCCTTCCTTATTTTTCTGTTTGTTATCCTCTGTCTGTTTTTGTAATCTTCCCAATTTTCTGATTTCCCAGTGCTCTTGGCCACTTTTTAAAGCTCTCTCTTTTTCTGTGATACATTTCCGGACTTCCTTTGTCAGTCATAGCTATCTAATCCCCTCCCAGATGATCTTTCTTTTCTTTGGGATGAACCTCTGTACTGTGTCCTCCATCACACCCAGAAACCCCTGCCATTGTTGCTCGACTGTCTTCCCCATTGGGCTCTGCTTCCAGCGGATTTTCATTACTTCCTCTCTCATGCCCCTGTAATTACCTTTGTTTAACTGTAACATCCAAATTTGCCTTCTCTCTTTCTAATGACAGACTGAACTCTACCATATTATGATCGCTGTCTCTAAAGTGTTCCCTTTAAGATCTTTTATAAAATCTGGCTAATTATATAGAATTAAGTCCAGAATAGGCTGTTCCCTTGTGGGCTCCATCACTAGCTGTTCCAAAAAGCCATCCTGTAAGTATTCCATGAATTCCCTTTCTTTGGATCCATCGGCAACATTATTCACTCAGTCCATCTGCATGTTGAAGACCCCATGATCACTGTGACCTTGTCTTTCTGACATAACTTATCTATTTCCAAGTATATAGATTAGATTAGATTACTTACAGTGTGGAAACAGGCCCTTCGGCCCAACAAGTCCACACCGACCCGCCGAAGCGCAACCCACCCATTCCCCTACATTTACCTGACACTATGGGCAATTTAGCATGGCCAATTCACCTGACCCGCACATCTTTGTGACTGTGGGAGGAAACCGGAGCACCCGGAGGAAACCCACGCAGACATGGGGAGAACGTGCAAACTCCACACAGTAAGTCGCCTGAGTTTGGAATTGAACCCGGGTCTCAGGCACTATGAGGCAACAGTGCTAACCACTGTGCCACCGTGCCGCCCACGTATCTTGTATATCTTGTACCCCTGGTCCTGACCATTGCTGGGAGGTCTGTACATAACTCCCATTATGGTTTTTTTGCTTTGTGGTTCCTCAACTCCACCCACACAGACTCCACATCATCTGACCCGATGTTATTCAGTGCCATAGAATTCAGCTCATTTTTAACTAACAAGGCAACTACACCCCCTCTACCCATCTCCCTGTCTTTCAATACGTTGTAAATCCTTGGATGTTTAATTGCCAGTCCTGAACCCCCTGCAACCACATCTCTGTGATGCTACCACAACATTATCATTCACGATGAGTTGTGCCGTTAATTCATCTCCTTTGTTACGAATACTAAGAGCATTCAGGGAAAGCGCCTTAATGCTAATTTTCATTTCCTCCTGATTTCCAACATCTCTAGTCATATGTCCAAAGTTATCCTTCCTTTATGCTTCATTCCTAGCCTACCTTGAACTGAAACCATGCACACATGCTAACCTGCTGCTTATTTTTCTACTTGCCTCCATACTCCCTGTTACTTTCCCTTTCCCTTCCCCCGACTCACAAGTTTAAAGTCCTAGTGACCACCCTATTTATCCTTTTTACCAGAACACTGGTTCCAGATTGGTTCAGGTGGAGACCGTCCCATCGGTACAGATCACCTCGGCTCCAAAACTGATGCCAATGTCCCATGAAATGGAATCCCTCTTTCCCACACCAATCTCTTAGCCACATGTTTACTTCCCTAGTTTTCTTATCCCTATGCCAATTAGCAGGTGGCTCGGGCAGTAATCCAGAGATTATGATCCTCGAGGACCTGTTCTTCAATTTCTTTCCTCGTGCTCGATAATCCCCAAGCAGGTCCTCCTTCCTAGCTTTGCCGATGTTGTTAGTGCCAACATGGACCACAACAACGGGATCTTCTCCCTCCCACTCCAATATCCTTTCAAGCTGGTTGGAGATGTCCTGCACCCTGGCAGCGGGCAAGCAACCCACCATGTTGGACCCCCGATCCGGCTCACGAAAGGATTCTATCTGTTCCCCTAATGATGAAATCCCCAATAACAACGACTTGTCTTTTTGCTCCCCCACACCCTGACCTTGGAATGACCTTCTGTCATGGTGCCGTGGTCAGCTGGCTCATCCTGTCCACATCCTCATCCATACAGGGAGCAAAAATCTCATACCTGTTCGACATGGTCAGGGGCTGAGGCTTCCTCCACTTCTGAAATCAGAATCCCCCCAACTGCCTCACTTACAGTCCCACCCTGTTGTCTCTGATCATTAACTGAATTTAAATTACTTAATCTACCGGGTGTGACTGCCTCCTGAAACAAAACGTCCAGGTAACTCTCCCCCATCCCAGATGTGCCGCAGTGTTTGAAGCTCAGCTTTCAGATCATCAATTCTGATCCGGAGTTCTTCCAGCAACCGACACTTGCTGCAGATGTGGTCACTGCCGTTCACAATGGGATCAGCCAGCTCCCACATCATCCAGCTACAGCACATCACCTGCCCAGCCAGCTCTCCTTATTTCAATAACTTATACAAGTATTAAATAATTTCTACTACTTCTCTAAGTTCTTATTCAACTAACCAAATCACAATAACCTTTCAATTGATCACATGATACGTGCCAAATATAAATCGAAAGCCTTACCTTAGCAACACACGAGGTTTGGTTAGAGGAGGAGAGCGGGTGGGAGACACTTTACGTGTAGTGTCTCGGGATTCAGCCATTGCCCAAATATATACCCAGCAGCCTCTGCTCCTCGCTGTGGCCTCCGCCCTCTGCTGCTCCTTTTAAAGCCTCACTTACCCAGCAGTCCTGTGCCTGTTCCTGGCCAGTGTTCACTTGCCAAGGTAAGGTTTGTATATTTGAAGGTTACCTACCTGTCGGGCCTCTGCTCCTCACTGTTGCTCCTCTCACTCCAACTGCCGCCAAAAATATCCTGCTGGGGAACCCCGGGAATGGCTTCCTCGGTGTGCAGTCCTCCACACTCTTGCTGATAAAGCCTGTGACAGTGGTGGCGTACTTGTCCAAGTAGACTGTTTGAACATGGCCCAATCAGCCGACTCTAGACAGCACAGGAGTTGATCCTCTGTCTCCTCCGACTAGCACTGGACCTGTATCAGTGAGGGTGGGGTCTCCCTGTCAGCCGGGAGAAGGAACACAGCATTGTGGTCGGAGTTCCCGAAATGAGGGCAGGGATGGAGCAGTAGGCATCCTTCTCAGTGGTGTAGCAGTGGGCTAACATGTTCGGGCCCCTGGTGGGGCAGGTAGGTAAGGTACTTGGGCAACACCTTCCTTCGATTGACTTGATTGAAGTCACCGGCTACAATAAACAGGGCCTCACGGTATTCCATCTCCAGGGTGTTAGTGATGGAGTACAGCACATCCAGAGCTTCCTCAACCTGTGTTTGTGATGGTATGTACACAGCAGTTACTATTGCAGCTGAAAAGTCCCATGGTAGATAGAAAGGGTGGCATATGATGGTGAGGGGTTCAAGGTTTGGGGAGCAATAACTGCCCAGGGTAACAATGTCAGTGCACCACACGTTGATGAAAAAGCAAACCCCTCCACCCTTTGTCATACCAGAGGATGCTGTGTGGTCCATACAATGGATAGAAAAACCATCAGCCTGATGTTTAAAAAGAATTAATTTGTGTCTGTCTCCACCACCAACACAGGCAGCGAATTGCAGTCACCCATCACCCTCTGTGTAAACCAGGTCCTCACATCCTCTCTAATGCTTTGGCAACTGAGCTTGTACTGTAAACTTACCCACCTGGTCTACACCCTTACCCACCTGCTCTACACCCTTACCCACCAGGTCTACACCCTTACCCAACTGATCTACAACCTTACCCACCTGGTCTACAACCTTACCCACCTGGACTACACCCTTACCCACCTGGTCTACAACCTTACCCACCTGGACTACACCCTTACCCACCAGGTCTACACCCTTACCCAACTGGTCTACAACCTTACCCACTAGGTCTACACCCTTACCCAGCCGGCCTACAACCTTACCCACCTGGACTACACCCTTACCCACCTGGTCTACAACCTTACCCACCTGGACTACAACCTTACCCACCTGGTCTAAAACCTTACCCACCTGGACTACAACCTTACCACCTGGTCTACAACCTTACCGACCTGGACTACACCCTTACCCACAAGTCTACACCCTTACCCACCAGGTCTACACCCTTACTCACCTGGTCTGCACCCTTACCCACCTGGTCTACAATCTTACCCACCTGGACTACAACCTTACCCACCTGGTCTACAACCTTACCGACCTGGACTACAACCTTACCCACCTGGACTACAACCTTACCTACCTCGTCTACAACCTTACCTACCTGGTTTACAACCTTACCCACCTGGTCTACAACCTTACCCACCTGGACTACAACCTTACCGACTTGGTCTACACCCTTACCCACCTGGTCTACAACCTTACCCACCTGGACTACAACCTTACCCACCTAGTCAACAACCTTACTGACCTGGACGACAACCTTACCCACCTGGACTACTACCTTACCGACCTGGACTACAACCTTACCCACCTGGACTACAACCTTACCAACCTGGTCTACAACCTTACCCACCTGGTCTACAACCTTACCCACCTGGACTACAACCTTACCGACCTGGTCTACAACCTTACCCACCTGGACTAAAACCTTACCCACCTGGTCTACACCCTTACCCAGCTGGCCTACAACCTTACCCAACTGATCTACAACCTTACCCACCTGGTCTACAACCTTACCCACCTGGACTACACCCTTACCCACCTGGTCTACAACCTTACCCACCTGGACTACAACCTTACCCACCTGGTCTAAAACCTTACCCACCTGGACTACAACCTTACCACCTGGTCTACAACCTTACTGACCTGGACTACACCCTTACCCACAAGTCTACACCCTTACCCACCAGGTCTACACCCTTACTCACCTGGTCTGCACCCTTACCCACCTGGTCTACAATCTTACCCACCTGGACTACAACCTTACCCACCTGGTCTACAACCTTACCGACCTGGACTACAACCTTACCCACCTGGACTACAACCTTACCTACCTCGTCTACAACCTTACCTACCTGGTTTACAACCTTACCCACCTGGTCTACAACCTTACCCACCTGGACTACAACCTTACCGACTTGGTCTACACCCTTACCCACCTGGTCTACAACCTTACCCACCTGGACTACAACCTTACCCACCTAGTCAACAACCTTACTGACCTGGACGACAACCTTACCCACCTGGACTACTACCTTACCGACCTGGACTACAACCTTACCCACCTGGACTACAACCTTACCAACCTGGTCTACAACCTTACCCACCTGGTCTACAACCTTACCCACCTGGACTACAACCTTACCGACCTGGTCTACAACCTTACCCACCTGGTCTAAAACCTTACCCACCTGGTCCACAACCTTACCGACCTGGTCTACAACCTTACCCACGTGGCCTACAACCTTACCAACCTGGTCTAAAACCTTACCCACCTGGTCTACAACCTTACCGACCTAGACTACAACCTTACCCACGTGGCCTACAACCTTACCAACCTGGTCTAAAACCTTACCCACCTGGTCTACAACCTTACTGACCTGGTCTACAACCTTACTGACCTGGCCTACAATCTTACCCGCCTGGACTACAACCTTACCCACCTGATCTACAACCTTACCCACCTCGTCTACAACCTTACCCACCTGGACTACAACCTTATCCACCTGGTCTACAACCTTACCGACCTGGCCTACAATCTTACCAACCTGGACTACAACCTTACCCACCTGGTCTACAACCTTACCCACCTGGACTACAACCTTACCGACCTGGTCTACAACCTTACCCACCTGGTCCACAACCTTACCTACCTGGTCTACAACCTTACCCACCTGGTCTACAACCTTACCGACCTGGACTACAACCTTACCTACCGGGACTACAACCTTACCGACCTGATCTACAACCTTACCGACCAGGACTACAACCTTACCCACCTGGTCTACAACCTTACCCACCTCGTCTACAACCTTACCCACCTGGACTACAACCTTACCCACCTGATCTACAACCTTACCGACCAGGACTACAACCTTACCCACCTGGTCTACAACCTTACCCACCTGGACTACAACCTTACCGACCTGGTCTACAACCTTACCCACCTGGTCCACAACCTTACCTACCTGGTCTACAACCTTACCGACCTGGTCTACAACCTTACCCACCTGGACTACAACCTTACCGACCTGGACTACAACCTTACCGACCTGGTCTCCAACGTTACCGACCTGGACTGCAACCTTACCCACCTGGTCTACAACCTTACCCACCTGGACTACAACCTTACCCACCTGGTCTACAACCTTACCGACCAGGACTACAACCTTACATACCTGGACTACAACCTTACCGAACTGGACTACAACCTTACCTACCTGGACTACAACCTTACCGACCTGGTCTACAACCTTACCCACCTGGCCTACAATCTTACCCACCTGGACTACAACCTTACCCACCTGATCTACAACCTTACCGACCAGGACTACAACCTTACCCACCTGGTCTACAACCTTACCCACCTCGTCTAGAACCTTACCCACCTGGACTACAACCTTACCCACCTGGTCTACAACATTAGCAACCTGGTCTACAACCTTACCGACCTGGTCTACAACCTTACCGACCTGGACTACAACCTTACCGACCTGGTCTACAACCTTACCCACCTGGACTACACCCTTACCCACCTGGTCTACAACGTTACCTACCTGGTCTACAACCTTACCGACCTGGTCTACAACCTTACCCACCAGGTCTACACCCTTACTCACCTGGTCTACACCCTTACCCACCTGGTCTACAACCTTACCCACCTGGACTACAACCTTACCCACCTAGTCAACAACCTTACTGACCTGGACGACAACCTTACCCACCTGGACTACTACCTTACCGACCTGGACTACAACCTTACCCACCTGGACTACAACCTTACCAACCTGGTCTACAACCTTACCCACCTGGTCTACAACCTTACCCACCTGGACTACAACCTTACCGACCTGGTCTACAACCTTACCCACCTGGTCTAAAACCTTACCCACCTGGTCCACAACCTTACCGACCTGGTCTACAACCTTACCCACGTGGCCTACAACCTTACCAACCTGGTCTAAAACCTTACCCACCTGGTCTACAACCTTACCGACCTAGACTACAACCTTACCCACGTGGCCTACAACCTTACCAACCTGGTCTAAAACCTTACCCACCTGGTTTACAACCTTACTGACCTGGTCTACAACCTTACCGACCTGGCCTACAATCTTACCCGCCTGGACTACAACCTTACCCACCTGATCTACAACCTTACCCACCTCGTCTACAACCTTACCCACCTGGACTACAACCTTACCCACCTGGTCTACAACCTTACCGACCAGGACTACAACCTTACATACCTGGACTACAACCTTATCCACCTGGACTACAACCTTATCCACCTGGACTACAACCTTACCCACCTGGTCTACAACCTTACCGACCTGGCCTACAATCTTACCAACCTGGACTACAACCTTACCCACCTGATCTACAACCTTACCGACCAGGACTACAACCTTACCCACCTGGTCTACAACCTTACCCACCTGGACTACAACCTTACCGACCTGGTCTACAACCTTACCCACCTGGTCCACAACCTTACCTACCTGGTCTACAACCTTACCGACCTGGTCTACAACCTTACCCACCTGGACTACAACCTTACCGACCAGGACTACAACCTTACCCACCTGGTCTACAACCTTACCCACCTCGTCTACAACCTTACCCACCTGGACTACAACCTTACCGACCTGGTCTACAACCTTACCGACCTGGTCTCCAACGTTACCGACCTGGACTGCAACCTTACCCACCTGGTCTACAACCTTACCCACCTGGACTACAACCTTACCCACCTGGTCTACAACGTTACCTACCTGGTCTACAACCTTACCGACCTGGTCTACAACCTTACCCACCAGGTCTACACCCTTACTCACCTGGTCTGCACCCTTACCCACCTGGTCTACAATCTTACCCACCTGGACTACAACCTTACCCACCTGGTCTACAACCTTACCGACCTGGACTACAACCTTACCCACCTGGACTACAATCTTACCTACCTCGTCTACAACGTTACCTACCTGGTTTACAACCTTACCCACCTGGTCTACAACCTTACCCACCTGGACTACAACCTTACCGACTTGGTCTACACCCTTACCCACCTGGTCTACAACCTTACCCACCTGGACTACAACCTTACCCACCTAGTCAACAACCTTACTGACCTGGACGACAACCTTACCCACCTGGACTACTACCTTACCGACCTGGACTACAACCTTACCCACCTGGACTACAACCTTACCAACCTGGTCTACAACCTTACCCACCTGGTCTACAACCTTACCCACCTGGACTACAACCTTACCGACCTGGTCTACAACCTTACCCACCTGGTCTAAAACCTTACCCACCTGGTCCACAACCTTACCGACCTGGTCTACAACCTTACCCACGTGGCCTACAACCTTACCAACCTGGTCTAAAACCTTACCCACCTGGTCTACAACCTTACTGACCTGGTCTACAACCTTACCGACCTGGCCTACAATCTTACCCGCCTGGACTACAACCTTACCCACCTGATCTACAACCTTACCCACCTCGTCTACAACCTTACCCACCTGGACTACAACCTTATCCACCTGGTCTACAACCTTACCGACCAGGACTACAACCTTACATACCTGGACTACAACCTTACCCACCTGGACTACAACCTTATCCACCTGGACTACAACCTTACCCACCTGGTCTACAACCTTACCGACCTGACCTACAATCTTACCAACCTGGACTACAACCTTACACACCTGATCTACAACATTACCGACCAGGACTACAACCTTACCCACCTGGTCTACAACCTTACCCACCTGGACTACTACCTTACCGACCTGGACTACAACCTTACCCACCTGGACTACAACCTTACCAACCTGGTCTACAACCTTACCCACCTGGTCTACAACCTTACCCACCTGGACTACAACCTTACCGACCTGGTCTACAACCTTACCCACCTGGTCTAAAACCTTACCCACCTGGTCCACAACCTTACCGACCTGGTCTACAACCTTACCCACGTGGCCTACAACCTTACCAACCTGGTCTAAAACCTTACCCACCTGGTCTACAACCTTACTGACCTGGTCTACAACCTTACCGACCTGGCCTACAATCTTACCCGCCTGGACTACAACCTTACCCACCTGGACTACAACCTTACCGACTTGGTCTACACCCTTACCCACCTGGTCTACAACCTTACCCACCTGGACTACAACCTTACCCACCTAGTCAACAACCTTACTGACCTGGACGACAACCTTACCCACCTGGACTACAACCTTACCAACCTGGTCTACAACCTTACCCACCTGGTCTACAACCTTACCCACCTGGACTACAACCTTACCGACCTGGTCTACAACCTTACCCACCTGGTCTAAAACCTTACCCACCTGGTCCACAACCTTACCGACCTGGTCTACAACCTTACCCACGTGGCCTACAACCTTACCAACCTGGTCTAAAACCTTACCCACCTGGTCTACAACCTTACTGACCTGGTCTACAACCTTACCGACCTGGCCTACAATCTTACCCGCCTGGACTACAACCTTACCCACCTGATCTACAACCTTACCCACCTCGTCTACAACCTTACCCACCTGGACTACAACCTTATCCACCTGGTCTACAACCTTACCGACCAGGACTACAACCTTACATACCTGGACTACAACCTTACCCACCTGGACTACAACCGTACCCACCTGGACTACAACCTTACCCACCTGGTCTACAACCTTACCCACCTGGACTACAACCTTATCCACCTGGACTACAACCTTACCCACCTGGTCTACAACCTTACCGACCTGGCCTACAATCTTACCAACCTGGAGTACAACCTTACCCACCTGATCTACAACCTTACCGACCAGGACTACAACCTTACCCACCTGGTCTACAACCTTACCCACCTGGACTACAACCTCACCGACCAGGACTACAACCTTACATACCTGGACTACAACCTTACCCACCTGGACTACAACCTTACCCACCTGGTCTACAACCTTACCTACCTGGTCTACAACCTTACCCACCTGGTCCACAACCTTACCTACCTGGTCTACAATCTTACCGACCTGGTCTACAACCTTACCGACCAGGACTACAACCTTACCCACCTGGTCTACAACCTTACCCACCTCGTCTACAACCTTACCCACCTGGACTACAACCTTACCGACCTGGTCTCCAACGTTACCGACCTGGACTGCAACCTTACCCACCTGGTCTACAACCTTACCCACCTGGACTACAACCTTACCCACCTGGTCTAAAACCTTACCCACCTGGTCCACAACCTTACCCACCTGGTCCACAACCTTACCCACCTGGTCTACAACCTTACCGACCAGGACTACAACCTTACATACCTGGACTACAACCTTACCGAACTGGACTACAACCTTACCTACCTGGACTACAACCTTACCGACCTGGTCTACAACCTTACCCACCTGGCCTACAATCTTACCCACCTGGACTACAACCTTACCCACCTGATCTACAACCTTACCGACCAGGACTACAACCTTACCCACCTGGTCTACAACCTTACCCACCTCGTCTGAAACCTTACCCACCTGGACTACAACCTTACCCACCTGGTCTACAACATTAGCAACCTGGTCTACAACCTTACCCACCTGGTCTACAACCTTACCGACCTGGACTACAACCTTACCGACCTGGTCTACAACCTTACCCACCTGGACTACACCCTTACCCACCTGGTCTACAACGTTACCTACCTGGTCTACAACCTTACCGACCTGGTCTACAACCTTACCCACCTGGTCTACAACGTTACCTACCTGCTCTACAACCTTACCGACCTGGACTACAACCTTACCGACCTGGTCTACAACCTTACCCACCTGGTCTAAAACCTTACCCACCTGGTCTACAACCTTACCCACCTGGTCTAAAACCTTACCCACCTGGTCTACAACCTTACCCACCTGGTCTACAACCTTACCTACCTGGTCTACAACCTTACCCACCTGGTCTACAACCTTACCCACCTGGTCTACAACGTTACCTACCTGGTCTACAACCTTACCGACCTGGTCTACAACCTTACCCACCTGGACTACAACCTTACCCACCTGGTCTACAACCTTACCCACCTGGTCTACAACGTTACCGACCTGGTCTACAACCTTACCGACCTGGTCTACAACCTTACCTACCTGGTCTACAACCTTACCGACCTGGTCTACAACCTTACCGACCTGGACTACAACCTTACCCACCTGGTCAACAAGCTTACCGACCTGGACTACAACCTTACCCACCTGGTCCACAACCTTACCCACCTGGTCTACAACCTTACCCACCTGCTCTACAACCTTACCCACCTGGACTACAACCTTAATGACCTTGACTATTGCCTATCCCCCGTCCTATCCCCCGTCCTATCCTCCGTCCTATCCTCCGGCCTATTCAGCGGCCTATCCCCTGGCCTATCTCCTGGCCTAACCTCCGGCCTATACTCCGGCCTTTCTTCCAGCCTATCCTCCGGCCTATCCACTGGCCAAACCTTCGACCTATTCACCAGCCTATCCTCCATCTATCCACGCCCTATCCTCCAGCCTATCCATCGACATATCCACTAGCCTATCCACTAGCCTATCCTCTGGCCTATCCCCCGGCCTATTCTCCGGCCTATTCCCCGGCCTATCCCCCAGCCTATCCTCCGGCCTATCCCCCTGCCTATCCCCTGGCCTATCCTCCGGCCTATCCTTCAGTCTATCCTCCGGCTTTTCTTCCAGCCTAACAAACCGGCCTATCCAGCGATCTATCCCTGGGCCTATCCTCTGGCCAATCTTTCGGCCTATCCCCCGGCCTATCCTCCGGCCTATCCACTGGCCGATCCACCATCCTGTCCTCCAGCCTATTCTTCAATCTATCCACCAGCCTATCCAAAGCCTATCCTCCGGCCTATCCTTCAGTCTATCCTCCGGCCTATCCTCCGGCCTATCCCACGGCCTATCCTCCAGCCTATCCTCCGGCCTTTCTTCTGGCCTATCCACCGGCCTATCTCCCAGCCTATCCACCGGCCTACACCCCCAGCCTATCCCCCAGCCTATCCTCCGATCTATCAATCAGCCTATCCAAAGCCTATCCTCCGGCCTATCCTTCAGTCTATCCACCGGCCTATCCTCCAGCCTATCCCACGGCCTATCCCCCAGCCTATCCACTGGCCTATCCACCGGTCTATCCTCCGGCCTATCCACTGGCCTTTCTTCCGGCCAAACCACTGGCCAATCCCCTGGCCTATCCTCAGGCCTATTCACCAACCTATCCCCCGGCCTATTCCCTGCCCTATCCTCCGGCCTATTCACCAACCTATCCCCCGGCCTATCCTCCGGACAATCCACCAGCCTTTCTTCTTGCCTATCCACTGGCCTATCCTCCAGCCTTTCCCCCGATCTATCCACTGGCTAATCCACTGGCCTTTCTTCCGGCCTATCCACCGGCCTATCCTCCCACCTGTCTTCCGGCCTATCCACCGGCCAATCCACCAGCCAATCTTCCGGGCTATCCACCGGCCTATCCCTGGCCTATTCTCCGGCCTTTCTTCTGGCCTATCCACCGGCCTATCCAGCGTCCTATCCCCAGGCTTATCCTCTGGCCTATCCCCCAGCCTATCCCCCGGCCTATCCCCCGGCCTATCCACTGGCCAACCCTTCGGCCTATCCCCCGGCCAATCCCCCCGGCCTATCCCCCAGCCAATCCCCCCGGCGTATCCCCCCGGCCTATCCCCCGGCCTATCCCCCCGGTCTATCCCCCGGCCTATCCACTGGCCGATCCACCATCCTTTCAAAACCGATCCACCAAAACACTATATAGGACAAACAGGAAGACAGCTAACAATCCGCATACATGAACATCAACTAGCCACGAAACGACACGACCAGCTATCCCTAGTAGCCACACACTCGGACAACAAGCAACATGAATTTGACTGGGAAAACACTACTATCATAGGGCAAGCCAGACAGAGAACAGCCAGGGAATTCCTAGAGGCATGGCATTCATCCACAAACTCCATCAACAAACACATCGACCTGGACCCAATATACCAATCACTACAGCGGACAGCTGAAACTGACACCCGGAAGCGGCAAGGACAGACCACTATAAATGCCGGAAGAAACATCAAAGAAGCGCTTTGCAGGAGGCTCCTATCCCCCGGCCTATCCTCCGACTTATCCACCAGCCAATCCTCCAGCCAATCCTCCGGCCTATCCCCCATTCTATCCTCTGGCCAATCCACCGGCCTTTCTTCCGGCCAATCCACCGGCCTTTCTTCTGTCCTATCCCCTGGCCTATCCACCAGCCTATTTTCCAGCCTATCTTCCAGCCTATCCACCAACATATCACCTGACTATCCACCAACCTACCCACCAAACTATCCACCAACCTGTGCACCAACCTATGCACCAGCCTTTCATCAGGACTACACACCGGTCTATCCTCCAGCCTTTCCACCAGCCTATCCACCAGCCTATCAACAAAACTATCCACAAACTACCCACCGGCCTGTCCACCGGCTTATCCACCGGCCTCTCTCCGGCCTATCCTCTGGCCTATCCAACAGCCTATCCTCTGGCCTACCCACCGACCTATCCACCAACCTACCAACTGGCCTCTCCTCCGGCCTCTCCACTGGCCTCTCCACTGGCCTCTCCACCGGCCTCTCCACCAACCTCTGCACCAACCTCTCCACCGGCCTATTCACCAACCTACCCACTAGCCTATCCACCAGCCTATCCACCGGCCAATCCACCGGCCTATTCCTCCGGCTTATCCACCGGCCTATCCTTCAGTCTATCCACCGGCCAATCCACCAGCCTATCCCCTGCCCTATAGTCCGGGCTATCCACCGGCCAATCCACCAGCCTTTCTTCCAGCAATCCACCGGCCTTTCTTCCGGCCGATCCACCAGCCTATCCCCCGGTCTAACATCCTGCCTATACACCGGCCTATCCCCCGGTCTAACCTCCTGCCTATCCACAGGTCTATCGCCCGGTCTCTCCTCTGGCCAATCCGCCGGCCTTTCTTCCGGCCTATCCCCCGGCCTATCCTCTGGCCTATCCTCCGACTTATCCACCAGCCAATCCTCCGGCCTATCCCCCATTCTATCCTCTGGCCAATCCACCGGCCTTTCTTCCGGCCAATCCACCGGCCTTTCTTCTGTCCTATCCCCTGGCCTATCCCCCGGCCTATCCACCAGCCTATCCACCAGCCTATCCACCAACATATCACCTGACTATCCACCAACCTGTGCACCAATCTATGCACCAGCCTTTCCTCAGGAATACACACCGGTCTATCCTCCAGCCTATCCACCAACCTACACACCAGCCTATCCACCAGCCTATCAACAAAACTATCCACAAACTACCCACTGGCCTGTCCTCCGGCTTATCCACTGGCTTATCCACCGGTCTCTCTCCGGCCTCTCTCCGGCCTATCCCCTGGCCTATCCAACAGCCTATCCTCCAGCCTACCCACTGGCCTATCCACCAACCTACCAACTGGCCTCTCCACCGGCCTCTCCACCAGCCTCTCCACCGGCCTCTGCACCAACCTCTGCACCAAACTATCCACCGGCCTATCCACCGGCCTATCCACCGGCCTATTCACCAGCCTGTCCACTAGCCTATCCACAAAACCAACCACCAGCCTATCCACCAGCCTAATCAACGGCCTACCCACCAACCTACCCATCAGCCTATCCCCCAGCCTCTCTCCGGCCTATCCATCGGCCTATCACCAGCCTATCCACCGGCCTATCCACCTACCTACACATCAGCCTATCCACCGGCCTATCCTTTGGACTACACACCGGTCTATCCTCCGGCCTATACACCGGCCTATCCACAAAACTACCCACCGGCCAACCCACCAACCTACCCAACAGTCTACCCACCAACCTACCCAACAGCCTATCCACCAACCTACCCACCGGTCTGTCCTCCGGCCTATCCACCGGCTTATCCGCCGGCCTCTGTCCGGCCTAAAATCTGGCCTATCCAACAGCCTATCCTCCGGCCTACCCACCGGCCTATCCACCAACCTACCCACCAACCTACCACCAACCTACAAACTGGCCTGTCCTCCAACCTATCCGCCAACCAATCCACCAGCCTACCCCCCGGCCTATCCCCCGGCCTATCCCCCTGCCTATCCTCCAGCCTATCCTCCAGCCCACCTACCAGCCTACCTACCAGCCTATCCGCCAACCAATCCACCTGCCTATCCACCAACCTATCTACCAGCCTACCCCCCGGCCTATCCCCCGGCCTATCCCCCGGCCTATCCCCCGGCCTATCCCCCTGCCTATCCTCCGGCCTATCCTCCGGCCTATCCTCCAGCCTATCCTCCAGCCCACCTACCAGCCTACCTACCAGCCTATCCGCCAACCAATCCACCTGCCTATCCACCAACCTATCTACCAACCTACCCCCCGGCCTACCCCCCCCGGCCTATCCTCCAGGTACAGGTCTTGAGGATTATCATTGACAAGGTGTTGCTGTTCTCTCCTTCGGGTCAGGAAGTTGAGGACCCAGTACAGAGTGGAGCAGAGTCCTGGGTCTTGGAGTTTGGTGATGTGTTTGGTGCGAATTATAATGTGGAACCTGGATAAATATGATGCCAATAAACACGAGTCCGATGTAGGTGTCGCTGTTATGCTGCTATTGCAAGGCTGAGTGTGGGGCTGGGGAGATGGTGTCTGCACTGGGTTATTATGACAGTAGGTGAGTTGTGGTGGATGGAGATATCCTGGGAGGCAGGTGCTGATGTGAGCCATTACTAACCTCTCGAAGCACTCCATCCCGGCAGAACCACCAGGCAGTAATCAATAAGGCACCTTACCAGATTTTCCTTTGGCATTGGAATGATAGTGGTCTTCACGAAGCAGATTGGAGCCTCCGATTGGTTTAAGGAGAGATTAAGTCAAATTCCCTACAGTGTGGAAACAGGCCATTCGGCCCAACAAATCCACACCAACCCGAGATTAAAGGTGTGTGTGAATACTCCCTCCAGCCTACCCACCGGCCTATCCACCAACCTACCCACCGGCCTATCCACCAACCTACCAACTGGCCTGTCCTCCAACCTATCCGCCAACCTATCCATCATCCAATCCACCAGCCTATCCCCCGGCCTATCCCCCTGCCTATCCTCTGGCCTATCCCCGGGCCTATGCAGGATCGGAGTGCACAGCTGGGGTCTCCACCTGGGCTGCTCACAGGATAGAGCGTATATAAGGCATCAATCAGTTACAGTCCAGGACCCCACTGGGGAATGAATATTATCAGAGTGTCTGAGCCATTACCTGGGAGTGCTCTGACCTGATCCATTTCTGCTCCCTCCCTCCAGGAACCACAGACTCGACGACTTTCGCCATGGACTTTGTGGTGCCATTTTTAACGATGTCGATTATAATTTACTCTGTCGCAAAGCTCCTCAGGAGGAAGGGAATCACATGCTGGAAACCAAGTGTAACATCTTCCAATCAGATGACTTGTAGATCAAGGTAAGCATCACCAGAATTAAAGCAAGGGATGATTATTTCCCAGCTTGTATAGCAGCCAAAAGCTGTAGCCAGGTGTAAGACTGGCACTGAGCAGTGGTAAGGGGTATAAAGGGGGGTAATGTGAAGTTGTTCACTTTGACTGGAAGAATGCTAAACCAGTACATTACTGAAACAGAGACTAGCTGCTGAATTCTGGGAGGCAGAGGGCTGGAGCGTGTGAGGTTAATGTTCACATTCAGTCCACAATCAGGAAGGCTCCTGGAAGGCAATTCTTTATCATACCAGCAACTGGACTTCAAATGAATGATTTTATGCCTCAGTTACACAGGGCACTGGTGAGACCACTTCTCAAATTGGAATGTAGGTTTGATCTCTTTATTTCAGGAAGGTTATAAATACATTGGAGGCAGTTCAGAGGATGTCCACGAGATTGATACCTGAAATGGTAGACAGACTGATTATGTTCATCACAGTTTCAAAGAATAATGTGTGCAGTTTTGGTCTCAAAATTTGAGGGAAGACATTCTGGCTATTGAGGGAGTGCAGCGTAGGTTCACGAGGTCAATTCCTGGAATGGCGGGATTACCTTACACTGAAAGACTGGAGGGACTGGGCTTGTATACCCTTGAGTTTAGAAGACTGAGAGGGTATCTGATTGAGACATATAAGATTATGAAAGGATTGGACACTCTGGAGGCAGGAAACATGTTTCCGCTGATGGGTGAGTGCCGAACCAGAGGACACAGCTTAAAAATACGGGGTAGACCATTTAGGACAGAGATGAGGAGAAATTTCTTCACCCAGAGAGTGGTGGCTGTGTGGAATGCTCTGTCCCAGAGGGCAGTGGAGGCCCAGTCTCTGGATTCATTTAAGAAAGAGTTGGACAGAGCTCTCAAGGATAGTGGAATCAAGGGTTATGGAGATAAGGCAGGAACAGGATACTGATGAAGGATGATCAGACATGATCATAATGAATGGTGGTGCAGGCTCGAAGGGCAGAATGGCCTACTCCTGCACCTATTGTCTATTTTCTATAATCCACTGTCAATTGTCAGAAAAACCCATCTGCTTCACTAATGTCCTTTGGGGAAGGAAACGTACCTGGTCTGGCCTACATGTGACTCCAGACCCACAGCAATGTAGTTGAGAAATCGTACGACTAGCCAAGAGGAAAAGGGAAGCGTGCATAAGATCCAGGCAGCTAAGAACAGAACGGGCCCTGGAGGAATGTCGGGAGAGTAGGGCCAATCTTAAATGAGGAATCAAGTGGGCTAAAAAGGGTCATGCAATAGCTTTAGTGAGCAAAATTAGGGAAAATCCCAAAGCATTTTATTCTTGTATAAGAAGCAAGTGGGTAATTAGAGAAAGGGTTGGTCCAGGAAAAGCACAGCAGGTCAGGCAGCAGCCCAGGAGCAGGAATAGAGCTCTATTCCTGATGAAGGGCTTCTGCCCAAAACGTCGATTCTCCTGCTCCTCAGATGCTGCCTGACCTGCTGTGCTTTTCCAGCAACACATTTTCACCTTTAATTAAGGTTCCCCATTGTAGACTAATGGAGAAAGTGAGGTCACATGGTGTGCAGGGTGTTCTAGCAGGTGGATAAAGAACTGGTTGAGCAACAGGAGACAGAGAGTAGTAGTTGAAGGGAGTTTCTTGAAATGGAGAAAGGTGACCAGTGGTGTTCCACAGTGGGGCCACTGTTGTTTGTGATATACATAAATGATCTGGAAGAGGGCACTGTTGAAATGTTGCAGATGACGCAAAGATTGGTGGAGTAGCAGAAAGCATAAGGGACTGTCAGAGAATACAGGAGAATATAGATAGACTGGAGAGTTGGGCAGAAAAATGGCAGATGGAATTCAATCCAGACAAATGTGAGGTGATGCATTTAGGCAAGTCTAATTCTAGAGTGAATTATACAATGAATGGAAGAGCCTGGGAAAAGTTGATGGGCAGAGAGATCTGAAAGTGCAGGTCCATTGTACCCTGAAGGTTGCTGCACAGGTGGATAGAGTGGTCAAGAAGGCATATAGTATCTTGCCTTCATTGGACGGGGTATTGAGTATAAGAGCTGTCAAGTCATGTTAAAATTGTACAAGACATTGGTTTGGCTGCATTTAGAATACAGTGTACAGTTCTGGTGGCATTACCAAAAGGATGTGGACACTTTGGAGAGGGTGCAGAGAGGGTTTATGAGGATGTTGCCTGGTATGGAAGGTGCTAGCTATGAACAGAGGTTGAGTAGGTGAGGTTTATTTTCACTAATAAAAAGGAGATTGAGGGGGGACCTGATTGAGGATTACAAAATCATGAAGGGGATAGAGACAAGCTTTTTCCTAGGGGGAAGGATTCAATAACGAGAGGTCATGCTTTCAAGGGGAGAGGTGGAAAGTTTAAGGGGGACACATGTGGCAAGTACTTCACACAGAGGGTGGTGGGCATTGCCAGCAGAGATGGTCGAGGCAGGCATGGTAGGTTCACTTAAATGCGTCTGGACAGATGCATGAGTAGATTAGATTACTTACAGTGTGGAAACAGGCCCTTCGGCCCAACAAGTCCACACTGACCCGCCGAAGTGCACCCACCCATACCCCTACATTTACCCCTTACCTAACACTACGGGCAATTTAGCATGGCCAATTCACCTGACCCGCACATCTTTGGACTGTGGGAGGAAACCGGAGCACCCGGAGGAAACCCACGCAGACACGGGGAGAACATGCAAACTCCACACAGTCAGTCGCCTGAGTCGGGAATTGAACCCGGGTCTCAGACGCTGTGAGGCAGCAGTGCTAACCGCTGTGCCACCGTGCCGCATGAGTAGGGAAGCAGTGGGATACAAATGCATAGGAATTGACCGACAGGTTTAGACAGTACATTTGGATCGGCTCAGGCTTGGAGTGTACATTTTCCTAGTTCCTTTGTTTTTTGTTCTTTGACTCTTAACTGCCCTCTGGGCAATTAGGGATGGGCAATAAATGCTAGTCTTGCCAGCAATGCCCTCATGTTGTGAATGAATAAACAAAAATGTCAGTCCAGGGGCACAGTTTGAAATTTACAAACCACCCTCATGTGGCAGAGATGAAGAAACTCTTTTTGCCTCAGGGTTGTGGGAATTGTTTGTCACGTATACCGAGATACAGTGAAAAGTGTTGTTGTGTGTGCTATCCAGACAGATCATAAGTAACTCAGGGTAATAGAAGAGAATGCAGAATATAATGTTCCAGCTACATCGAAAAAGATCAACTCTAACACACAAGAGGTTCATTGATAAATCTGATAACGGTGGGGAAGAAGCTGCTCTTCAATCTGATGGTCTATATTTTCAAACGTGTGTGTCTCCTGTCTGATGGAAGAGGTCCTTGATTATGTTAGCTTTTTTTGCAAGGCAGCAGGAAGTGTAGATAGATCTGCTTTGGAACTCTCGATCTAAGAAGGTGGGGTCATTGAGCTTTTTTAAGGTGGAGGTGAGTAGATTCTGGTAGAATTGAGAGTTAGTAAAATTGTGGAATTTGAAATATAAAGAGACCAGCAACGATGTTATTGAATGGCAGAACAAGCTTGAGGGACCTCGTGGTCTGTGTCTGTTCCTGGTTGATATGTTTGTATGTAAACTACATTAACTGTGAACAAACCATTCCCATTTGAAATACATGCCATGGTTTTCTTTCAGACTTTGACTCTAATTTTCCGAAACTAAAGGCATTCTCAGCCCAAACAAATAACTCAGCCCACCCTGAGTTATTATTTTATTATGGAGCAGTCCTCCTTTCCCACAACTGAAATCGTACAGGCCCCACTACCTGAGGTACTGTCAATCAGCCAGGGAACATGGCTAGCAAAACTCCAGTCACCCTCCAGTCATGTGTACATTGTGGGCAGCAGTGGTGAGACAAGAGAGGATATAGAACAAAGAATACAGTGCAGGAGAGGGCCCTTTGGCCCACTCTGGTGTGCTGAACATGACACCAAATTAAACTCATCTCTTCTGGCTGCCCATACTCCATATCTGTCCATTCCTAATTTATTCATGTGCCTATCTAAAAGCCCTGTAAATGTGCCGATCATCATTCCTGCTTTCACCAGTGCCCCCTGGCAGCATGTTCCAGTCACTCTGTATAAAAAAACTTGCCCCTCACATCTCTCTTGAACTTCTCCCCTCTTAGCTTAAATGCAGGCTCTGCAGTGTTAGATATTTCAACTCTGGGAGAAAGATTCTGTGTGTCAACCCTACCTATGCCTCTCATAATTTTATAAACTTCTATGAGGTCTCCCCTCAGCCTCCACTGAGCAGAGTAAACAACCCTAGTTCACCCAACGTCCCTTTATAACTCAAACCCCCCCCAGTCTGCTGTACTGGACTCTTCTGTTATGCTGAAAATGTGTTGCTGGTTAAAGCACAGCAGGTCAGGCAGCATCCAAGGAACAGGAAATTCGACGTTTCGAGCATAAGCCCTTCATCAGGAATGAGGTGAGTGTGCCAGGCAGGCTGAGATAAAAGGTAGGGAGGAGGGACTTGGGGAGGGGCGATGGAGGTGGGATAGGTGGAAGGAGGTCAAGGTGAGGGTGATAGGCCCAAGTGGGGTGGGGGCGGAGAGGTCAGGAAGAAGATTGCAGGTTAGGAAGGTGGTGCTGAGTTCGAGGGATTTGACTGAGACAAGGTAGGGGGAGGGGAAATGAGGAAACTGGAGAAATCTGAGTTCATCCCTTGTGGTTGAAGGGTTCCCAGGTGGAAGATGAGGCGCTCTTCCTCCAACCGTCGTGTTGTTATGTTCTGGCGATGGAGGAGTCCAAGGTCCACTGACACCCTCCTTCGACTGACTGAACTGGTCCTCACCCTGAAAAAATTCCTTCGTCTCCGCCGCATCTGCTCCCAGGAGGACCAGTTCCAATACCGCACAGCCCAGATGGCCTCCTTCTTCAAGGACTGCAGACTCCCCCCAGACGTGATCGACGATGCCCTCCACCACATCTCCTCCACTTCCCGCTCCTCTGCCCTTGGGCCCCGCCCCTCCAACCGCCACCAGGACAGAACCCCACTGGTTCTCACCTACCACCCCACCAACCTCCGTATACAGCGTATCATCCGCCGTCATTTCCGCCACCTCCAAACGGACCCCACCACCAGGGATATATTTTCCTCCCCTCCCCTATCAGCGTTCCGCAAAGACCACTCCCTTCGTGACTCCCTCGTCAGGTCCACACCCCCCACCAACCCAACCTCCACTCCCGGCACCTTCCCCTGCAACCGCAGGAAATGTAAAACTTGCGCCCACACCTCCCCCCTCACTTCTCTCCAAGGCCCCAAGGGATCCTTCCATATCCACCACAAATTCGCCTGCACCTCCACACACATCATCTATTGCATCCGCTGCACCCGATGTGGCCTCCTCTATATTGGAGAGATGGGCCGCCTACTTACGGAACGCTTCAGAGAACACCTCTGGGCCGCCCGGACCAACCAACCCAACCACCCCGTGGCTCAACACTTTAACTCTCCCTCCCACTCCACCGAGGACATGCAGGTCCTTGGACTCCTCCACCGGCAGAACATAACAACACGACGGCTGGAGGAGGAGCGCCTCATCTTCCGCCTGGGAACCCTCCAACCACAAGGTATGAATTCAGATTTCTCCAGCTTCCTCATTTCCCCTCCCCCCACCTTGTCTCAGTCGATTCCCTCAACTCAGCACCGCCCTCCTAACCTGCAATCCTCTTCCTGACCTCTCCGCCCCCACCCCACTCCGGCCTATCTCCCTCACCTTGACCTCCTTCCACCTATCACATCTCCATCGCCCCTCCCCCAAGTCCCTCCTCCCTCCCTTTTATCTTAGCCTGCCTGGCACCCTCTCCTCATTCCTGATGAAGGGCTCTGGCCCGAAACATCGAATTCCCTATTCCTGAGATGCTGCCTGACCTGCTGTGCTTTAACCAGCAACACATTTTCAGCTCTGATCTCCAGCATCTGCAGACCTCACCTTTTACTCTTCTGTTATGCTGGACATTGTATTTCTATAACACATCTTGTCTCAAAAGAAACTGTGCCGAGATCGAACAGAGAAGGTGGAAAATTACAGCACAGAACAGGCCCTTTGGCCCACGATGTTGTGCCGAGATTTAATCCTAATGTAAAGTATAATGATTTAACTTGCGCCCCCCTCAACTCACTGCTATCCATGTGCATGTCCAGCTATCGCTTAAATGTCCCCAATGTCTCTGCCTCCACCACCATAGCTGGCAATGCATTCCATTCATTCACAACCCTCTGCACTAGGTACTTGTGAATGTACGTTGGCACTGTAATTGGCGACACATAAACTTTTCCCTGTACTCATTGGGTTTACGTGACAATAAAGCCTATTCTAATACAGGCACATCCTGGTAAACGGCGTCTGCACCCTTCCCAAAGCTGTAATGTAGCTAGCAGAATTAAATGCAATACTCTTTCGTGTGGCCTAACCAAAGTCACTTCCTCACTCTTAGAGGTTGTGGCTGGTGCAGAAGTTTGAAACAGAAAGCTAAATAAACACAGCAGGCAAGCATAGAGTAGGGAACAAAAGAAGATTGATAAATTAAACTGTATAATTCAATGCAAGCCTGACAGATAAGGCAGATGAACGTAGGGCACAGATTGGAAGGTAGGCCTGGGATCTCATCGCTGTTACAGAAACGAGGCTGAGGGAGGGACAGGACGGGCAGCTCAGTGTTCTGGGGTACAGATGCTACACGAAGGATAGAGGGGGAGGCAGGACAGGAGGGGGGGAGGGGTGTTTCTCATTAAGGAAAACAACATCCTGGGGGAATCATCCCGTGAAGCTGTCTGGGTGGAACTGAGAAAGAAAGGGGTGATCACTTTGATGGGATTGTACTATAGGCCCCTGAACAGTCAGTGGGAAGGTGAGGAGCAAATATCTCAGGGAATTACAGGTGGCTGGAAGAATAATAGGTTTCTAATAGGAGGGGATTCCATCTTTCCAAACATATCCTGGAATTGTCATAGGATAAAGGGCTTGGATAGGGAGGAATTTATTAAGTGTGTTCTTAGATGGCCTTAGGGAAGGGATAAACCTGACCTCCTGGTGGGAAGGAAGGCAGGGCAAATGACTGAGGTGGCAGTGGGGAAGCACTTTGGAACCGGTGACCATAATTGTTTTAGTTTTAAAATAGATATGGAAAAGGATAGAGCTGGTGGATAAGGTAACGTTAAACTGGGGCAAGGCGAATCTTACTGGTATTAGAGGAACTTGCAAACGTTGACTGGGGAAGGCAGTACACACGGGGGGGTGGGGCTGTACACGGGGGGGTGGGGCTGTACACGGGGCTGGGGCTGTACACGGGGGGGTGGGGCTGTATATGGGGGGGTGGGGCTGTACACGGGGGGTGGGGCTGTACACGGGGGGGTGGGGCTGTACACGGGGTGTGGGGCTGTATATGGGGGTGGGGCTGTACACGGGGGGGTGGGGCTGTATATGGGGGGTGGGGCTGTACACGGGGGGTGGGGCTGTACACGGGGGTGGGACTGTACACGGGGGGGTGGGGCTGTATATGGGGTGTGGGGCTGTATACGGGGGTGGGACTGTACACGGGGGGGTGGGGCTGTACACGGGGGGTGGGGCTGTACACGGGGGTGGGACTGTACACGGGGGGGTGGGGCTGTATATGGGGTGTGGGGCTGTATACGGGGGTGGGACTGTACACGGGGGGGTGGGGCTGTATATGGGGTGTGGGGCTGTATACGGGGGTGGGACTGTACACGGGTGGGTGGGGCTGTATATGGGGTGTGGGGCTGTATACGGGGGTGGGGCTGTACACAGGGGGGGTGGGGCTGTATACGGGGGTGGGACTGTACACAGGGGGGTGGGGCTGTATACGGGGGTGGGACTGTACACAGGGGGGTGGGGCTGTATATGGGGTGTGGGGCTGTATACGGGGGTGGGACTGTACACAGGGGGGTGGGGCTGTATATGGGGTGTGGGGCTGTATACGGGGGTGGGGCTGTACACAGGGGGGGTGGGGCTGTGTACAGGGGGGTGGGGCTGTACCCGGGGGGATAGGGCTGTACCCGGGGGGGTGGGGCTGTACACGGGGGGATGGGGCTGTACACGGGGTGTGGGGCTGTACACGGGGGGTGGGGCTGTACACGGGGTGTGGGGCTGTACACGGGGGGGTGGGGCTGTACACGGGGTGTGGGGCTGTACACGGGGTGTGGGGCTGTATACGGGTGTGGGGCTGTACACGGAGGGGTGGGGCTGTACACGGGGTGTGGGGCTGTACACGGGGTGTACACGGGGGGTGGGGCTGTACACGGGGGGTGGGGCTGTACACGGGGGGGTGGGGCTGTACACGGGGTGTGGGGCTGTACACGGGGTGTGGGGCTGTACACGGGGTGTGGGGCTGTATACGGGTGTGGGGCTGTACACGGGGTGTGGGGCTGTACACGGGGGGGTGGGGCTGTACACGGGGTGTGGGGCTGTACACGGGGGGGGTGGGGCTGTACACGGGGTGTGGGGCTGTACACGGGGGGTGGGGCTGTATATGGGGGGGTGGGGCTGTACACGGGGGGTGGGGCTGTACACGGGGGGGTGGGGCTGTACACGGGGTGTGGGGCTGTATATGGGGGTGGGGCTGTACACGGGGGGTGGGGCTGTATATGGGGTGTGGGGCTGTACACAGGGGGGTGGGGCTGTATATGGGGGGTGGGGCTGTACACGGGGTGTGGGGCTGTACACGGGGTGTGGGGCTGTACATGGGGGGTGGGGCTGTACACGGGGTGTGGGGCTGTACACGGGGTGTGGGGCTGTACATGGGGGGTGGGGCTGTACACGGGGTGTGGGGCTGTACATGGGGGGTGGGGCTGTACACGGGGTGTGGGGCTGTACACGGGGGGGTGGGGCTGTACACGGGGTGTGGGGCTGTACATGGGGGGTGGGGCTGTACACGGGGGTTTGGGGCTGTATATGGGGGGGTAGGGGTTCAGTTATGGGGGAAATTAGACAACCGAATTAAAGGAGGATCTGAGCGTGCGGACCTCAGGAGAGGTTACTAAAATCTCCAGCACAGACACAAGACAGAGCGTTCACAATTTAAACTGCAACTACACTGGACTAATGAGTGACAATGTGAAGAGGGAGGGAAGGTGTTACAGCTGCTTTATCCAGTACACGGGACCAGGTAAATGAGCTTGTGGTGCAGGTTAGTATTGTCAGGTATGTGGTGGGCATCACAGAGACACGGCTGCTAGGGGACCGGGACTGGCAGCGGGATATAGATCCGATCAGAAAGATAGGCAGGGGGCTAGAGGGGGCGGGTAATGCTGTTAGTGAGAAATTAAATCAACAGTAAGATACAAAGCAGGGTCAGATGGTGTAGAATCTGTGTGGGTAGAATTGAGGAACTGCAAAGGTTAAAAAAAACCTTTGTTAGAGTCACGTGTCGGCCTCCAAACAGCATAGAACACCCACAGTGTGGAGACAGGCCATTCAGCCCAACAAGTCCACACTGACCCTCCAAAGATCATCCCACCCAGCCCCATTGGCCTACATCTCATGGCTAACGCACCTAACCTGCACACCTTTGGATTGTCAGAGGAAACCAGAGCACCCGGAGGAAATCCACGCAGACACAGGGGAGAACGTGCAAACTCCACACAGACAGTCACCTGAGGCAGGAATTGAACCCGGCTCCCTGGCGCTGTGAGGCAGCACAGTGCTAACCATTGAGCCACAGTGCTGCCCCAAGGAGGAGTAGTCAGGAGCTGGAACGCAAGATACACCAGGAAATGGAAAAGACGTGTAGGAAAGGCAAAGTTACAGTCATCATGGGGGATTTCAATATGCAGGTGATCTGGGAAAATCAGGTCAGGTGGGTTTGCAAGAAAAGGGATTTGTGGAATGTCTCCAAGATGGCTTTTTGGAGCAGCTTGTAGTGGAGCCCCCGAGGGAACAGGCAATACTGGATTTAGTGTTATACAATGAGGCAGACTTGATAAGGGAGCTAAAGGTGAAGGAACCCTTACAAAGCAGTGATCATAACATGAGGGGCAGCACTGTGGCACAGTGGTTAGCACTGCTGCCTCACAGTGCCAGGGACCTAGGTTCAATTCCAGCCTCGAGCAACTGTCTGTGTGGTGTTTGCACATTCTCCCCGAGTCTGCGTGGGTTTCCTCCGGATGCTCTGGTTTCCTCCCACAGTCCAAAAATGTGCAGGTTAGGTGAATTGGCCATGCTAAGTTGTCTGTAGTGTTAGGTGCATTAGTCAGAGGGGAAATGGGTCTGGGTGGGTTACTCTTCAGAGGGTCGGTTTGGACTAGTTGGGCCGATGGGACTGTTTCCACACTGTAGGGAATCTAATCTAATCTAATATATGATCAAATTTACTCAGCAATTTGAGAGGGAGAAGATCAAATCAGAGGTAATAGTATTACAGCCAAATAAAGGCAACTACAGAGGCATGAGGGATAAGCTGGGTAGAATTGGCTGGAAGAGGAGCCTAACAGGAAAGATTGGGGAACAGCAATGGCAGGTTTTTCTGGGAGTAATCCAGGAGACACAGTAGAAAGTCATCCTGAGGAAAGAGAAGCATGGTACAGGGAAGATAAAGCAACCAGCGCTGACTAGGGAAGTCAAGGATAGCAGAAAAACAAAAGAGAAAACCTATCTGGTGAAGGGCAGTGGGAAAGCAGAGGATTGAGAAGCTTACAAAGACCAACAGAGGACAACAACAGAAGGAAGATTAAACATGATGATAAGTTAGCCAGTAACATAAAGGAAGATGGTAAGAGTTTCTTCAGATATGTCAAGGGAAAAAGAGAGGCAAAAGTGGACATTTGAGGCACTGGAAAATGGCTCTGGAGAGGGAGTAGTGGGGAACAAAGAAATGGCTGAGGAGCTGAATAATTACTTTGTGACAGTCTTCACGGTAGAAGACAAGAGTAATATCCCAAACATTCAAGAGAGTGAGGAGGCCGAGCTGAGGATGGTGGCCATCACCAAGGAGAAGGTGCTAGAAAAACTGGTCAAAGCCTGCTGTGCTTTGACCAGCAATACATTTTCAGCTGTGATCTCCAGCATCTGCAGACCTCATTTTTTACTCGAGGGTATTCCAGGCCCTTAGCACTCTCTGCATAAAGAACCTGCCTCTGATATCTGTCTTAAATCTATCACCCCTCAATTTGTAGGTGGATAAATTACCTGGACCAGGTGGACTACACCCCAGAGTTCTCAGGGAGATAGCTGAAGAGATAGTGGAGGAGTTAGGAGTGATCCTTCAGGAATTGCCAGAAACAGGGAGGGTCCCAGAGGATTGGAAAATCACTAACGTGACACCCTCATTTAAAAACGGAATAAGGCAGAAGACAGAAAATTCCAGACCAATTCGGCTAAACTCACTCATGGGTAAGATCCTGGAATCCATTGTGAAGGATGAAACTTCTGAATAGAACGTAGAACAATACAGCGCAGAACAGGCCCTTCGGCCCTCAATGTTATGCCGACCTGTGAACTAATCTAAGCTCAAGCCCCTACACTATCCCATCATCATCCATGTGGTTATCCAAGGATTATTTAAATGCCCCTAATATGCCTGAGTTAACAACATTGGCAGGCAGGGTATTCCAGGCCCTTAGCACTCTCTGCATAAAGAACCTGCCTCTGATATCGGTCTTAAATCTATGACCCCTCAATTTGTAGTTATACCCTCTCATACACGCTGACATCATCATCCTAGGAAAAAGACTCTCACTATCTACCTTATCTAATCCTCTGATCATCTTGTATGTCTCTATTAAATACCCTCTTGGCCTTCTTCTTTCCAATGAGAACTGACCCAAGTCTCTCAGCCTTTCCTCATAAGACCTTCCCTCCAGACCAGGCAACATCCTGGTAAATCTCCTCTGCACCGTTTCCAATGCTTCCACATCCTTCCCGAAATATGGGGACCAGAACTGTACACAATATTCCAAGTGTGGCCGCACCAGTGTTTTGTATAGTTGCAGCATGATATTGTGGTTCTGGAATTCAATCCCTCTACCAATGAAACCTAACACACTGTATGCCTTCTTACAGCACTATCCACTTGAGTGGCAACTCTCAGGGATCTATGTACATGGACTCCAAGATCCCTCTGCACACCCACACTACCAAGAATCTTTCAATTGACCCAGTACTCTGCCTTCCTGTTATTCTTCCCAAAGTGCATCACCTCACATTTAGCTGCATTGAACTCCATTTGCCACCTCTCAGCCCAATTCTGCAGTTTATCCAAGTCCCCCTGCAACCTGTAACATTCTTCCACACTGTCCACTACTCCACCGACTTTAATGTTGTCTACAAACGTACTAACCCATCCACCTATGTCTGTGTCTAAGTCATTTATAAAAATGACAAACAGCAGTGGTCCCTTGTGGCACACCACTAGTAACCGGACTCCAGGCTGAATATTTACCATCAACCACCACTCGCTGCCTTCTTATAGAAAGCCAGTTCCTAATCCAAACTGCTAAATTACCTTCAATCCTATACCTCTGCATTTTCTCCAACAGCCTACCATGTGGAACCTTATCAAAGGCTTTACTGAAGTCCAAGTATACCATGTCAACTGTCCTACCCTCATCTACATGCTTGGTCACCTTCTCAAAAATCTCAAATGAGGTTTGTGAGATACGACCTGCCCTTGACAAAACCATGTTGACTATCTGAAATCTTATAAATCTTATCTCTTGTAATTCTTTCCAAAACTTTTCCTACAACAGATGTAAGGCTGACTGGTCTATAATTACCTGGGTCATCTCTACTGCCCTTCTTGAACAAGGGCACAACATTTGCAATCCTCCAGTTCTCTGGTACTAAACCCGTAGACAATGATGACTTAAAGATCAAAGCCAAAGGTGCCACCATCTCCTCCCTAACTTCCCAGAGAATCCTCGAATAAATCCCATCTGGCCCAGAAGGTGTCATCAATTCTAGAATTGATGATACCTGTTTGTAACTCACCTCAATCCTTTCCAGTCGAGTATCTCATATCTCAGTCTTCTCCTCTACAATATTCCCCTTTTCCTGAGTGAAAACTGATGAGAAATGTTCATTTAGCACTTCTCTGATCTCTCCAGGGTCCACACACAACTTCCCACTTGGAAGTGCTTGGTAAAATAGGGCAGAGTCATAGCAAGTTTTGATAAGGCCTGTAGCTCAGGTTGGAGTCCTGGATGTAAGTTTGCTCACTGAGCTGGAAGGTTCATTTCCAGACGTTTCGTCACCATACTAGGTAACATCTTCAGTGGGCCTCCAGGCGAAGCAGAATCAGTAAGGTTTCATCAAGGGGAGGTCATGCCTGACAAATCTGCTAGAATTCTTTGAGGAAGTAAAGAGGAGGTTAGAGGAAGGAGACCCAATGGATGTTATCTACCTGGACTGCAAGAAGGCCTTTGACAAGGTGCCACACAGGAGGCTACTGAGTAAGATAAGAGCCCACGGTGTTGGAGGCAAGGTGCCAGCATTATTAGACGTTTGGCTATCTGTCAGAAAGCAGAGTGGGGATATAAGGGTCCTTCTCAGGATGGCACCTGGTGACAAGTGATGTTCCACAAGGGTCAGTGTTGGGACCACAACTTTTCACTTTATACATTAACGATCTAGATGAAGGAACTGAGGGAATTCTGATTAAGTTTGCAGATAATACAAAATTAGGTAGAGAGTCAGATAGCATTGAGGAGGTGGGGAGGGTGTAGAAGGATTTGGACAGGTTAGGAGAGGGGACATAGAGATGGCAGATGGAGCACAACGTGGGAAAGTGTGAGGTCATGCACCTTGGTAGGAAGAATAGAGGCATGGACTGTTTTCTAAATGGAAGAAAATTCAGAACTGCAAACTTGGGAGTTCTAGTCCAGGATTCTCTCGAGGTAAACTTGCAGGTTGAGTCAGTAGTTAGGAAGGTATACGCAGTGATGGCATTTATTTCAAGAGGACTTGAATATTAAAGCAGGGATGTATTTCTGAGGCTCGATCAGACCTGGTCAGACCACATCTAGAGTCTTGTGTGCAGTTTTGGGCCTCATATCTCAGGACTGTGCTCAGAGGAGATTCATGAGAATGGTCCCAGGAATGAACAGCTTAATGTATGAGACCTCTGGGTCTATACTCGATGGAGGGATGGGGGGTGATGTAATTGAAACTTACAGAATAGTGAACAGCCTGGACAGGGTAGATTTGGGAAGATGTTTCCATTGGTTGGAGAGACTAGGACCCGAGGGCACAGCCTTAGAGTAAAGGGAGGACCCTTTAGAATGGAGATAAGGAGAAATCTCTTCAGCCAGAGAGTGGGGAGTCTGTGGAATTCACTGCCACAGAAGGCTGTGGAGGCCAGGTCACTAAGTATATTTAAGACAGAGATAGATAGGTCCTTGATTGTCAAGGGGATCAAGGGAGAAAGCGGGAGGATGGGGTCAAGAAACCTATCAGCCAGAATGGCAGAGCAAACTCAATGGGCTGAATGGCCTAGTTTCTGCTCTTATGTTCTTATGGATGTGGAAGGATATGGAAGAAATTACAGAGCCCTGAGCAGAGCTATCCACATCATTAGCAGTCCTGGGTGAGGTACCAGAAAACTGGAGGGTGGCTAATGACTTCCATTATTCAAGAAAGGCAACAAGGAAAAGTCAGGGAACTACAGTAATGGCAGTGGTGGATAAGTTGTTGGAGGGGATTCTGTGAGTCAGGGTCTACATGCACTTAGCGAGGCAAGAACTGATTCAGGATAGTCAGCAGGCCTTTGTGTATGAGAATTTGTGTCTCACAAACTTGACTAAGTTTTTTGAAGAGGTGACAAAGAAGATTGATGAAAGCAGAATGGTAGATGTTGTCTGAAAATGTGTTGCTGGTCAAAGCACAGCAGGCCAGGCAGCATCTCAGGAATAGAGAATTCTCTATTCCTGAGATGCTGCCTGGCCTGCTGTGCTTTGACCAGCAACACATTTTCAGCTGTGATCTCCAGCATCTGCAGACCTCATTTTTTACTGGTAGATATTGTCTGTATAGATTTCTATAAAGCATTCAGCAAGGTTCCACATGATAGACTGGTTAGTAAGGTTTGATCAGGGATCCAGGGGAGCTAGCCAATTGGATGCAAAATTGGCTTGAAGGTAGAAGACAGAGGTGGTGATAAAGGATCGTTTTTCAGACTGGAGACCTGTAGCCAACGATGTGTCACAAAGATCAGTGCTGGGTCCACTGCTTTTCCTCATTTATATAAATGATTTGGGTGTGAGTGTAGGAGGTTAGTAAGTTTGTAGACAACACCAAAATAGATATTGTAGTGGACAGTGAAGTCGATTCTCTCAGAGTACAATGGGACTTTATTCAGATGGGCCAATGGGCTGAGTTTAATTTCGGGAAATGTGAGGTTTTGTATTTTGGTAAACTAACCCAGGGCAGGCCTGTGGTAGGGCCCTGGGGAGTGTTGCTGAACAAAGGCATAAAGGATTCAAGTGTATAGTTCCTTGAAAGTGATGTCACAGGTAGACCGGGAAGTGAAGACAATAGTTGGTATACTTACCTTCATTGGTCAGAGTAGTGAGTACAGGGTTACGACAAGGGAAGGCCGCGTTTAGGGTCCACTGTACAACTCTGGTGTGCTGCTATAGAAAACATGTTGTTAAACTGGAAAGAATGCAAAACAAATTGAGAAGGATGTTACTGAGACCGGAGGGTTGAGTTTGAAGAAGAGGCTGAGGGGTGACCTTATAGGGGTTTATAAAGTCATGAGAGGCATGGATACTAAGATCTTGTTCCTGGGACAGAGGAGTCCAAAACTGGAGGGCATAGTTTTAGGGTGAGAGGAGAAAGAGTTAAAAGGACCTGAGGGGCAATGTTTTCCACACAGAGGGTGCTGCATGTATGGAACAAACTGTCCAAGGAGGTGAAAGAGGCAGGGACAATTATAACATTTAACAGACATTTGGGCAGGTAAGTGGATAGGAAAGGTTTAGAAGCATATGGGCCAAAGCACAGGTAAACGGGACTCGTTCAGCTTAGGAAACCTGGTCAGTGTGGATGTGTTAGGCCGAAGGGTCTGTTCCCGTGCTGTGTGACTATGAATCTAATTACCACAGGATGGTGGTTCTGCCTCACCTCGCCCCCGAGCTGTTTGGCAGATCTGCCCTCCCAGCAGGTGCCAGCCACTGGTGAGACTGTAGGCTTGTCCTGAATAGGAACAGGAGGTAGCAGAGGCCTGATTTTGTGGAATAGCCAGGTAATGGTGGGACTTGGCTGGTAGGCCTGAGTGAGGGCAGGGTCAGAGAAGTGAGGGAAGAGAATTAAAGGTGGAATTCATTGGCCCTTACTGCACCCCTGGTCGAATGGGGTGGAAAATCCAGCCTTTTGATTCTATAAACACAGTCCCCTTAATGTTACCCTATTGACAATTAATGAACTTGGCCCACCTCATTCTTGTAACCAGTTGTGACCTGTAACCTGTTATGTATATCAGTGATTTGGATGAGAGTGTACAAGGCTTGATTATTGGTTTGCAGCCGACACGAAACTAGGCGGTATCATGGACAATGAGGAAGGTTCTCAGAAATTGCAGCAGGACCTTGGTCAGCTGGGAAGCTAGGCCGAGATGTGGCAAATGGAGTTTATTATAGGTAAGTGTGAGGTCTTGCATTTTGGAAAGTCAAATCAAGGTAGGAGTTTCCTGGTGAATGGTAGGGCCTTAAGGAGTATAGTGGAACAGAGGGACCTTGGAGTTCAGGTGTACAGTTCCCTGAAAGTGGAGTCCCAGGTAGACAGGACAGTGAAGGGGCCTTTGGCACACTGGCCTTCATCAGTCAGGGCACTGAGTATAGAAGTTAGGAAGTTACGTTACAGTTATCCAGGACATTGGTGAGGCCGCACTTGGAGGATTGTGTTCAATTTTGGTCACTTCGCTAGAAGAAGGATGTTATTAAACTGGAAAGTGAGCAGGAGAAATTTACAAGGATGTTGCCGGGACCCAAGGGTCTGAGTTACAGGGAGAGGGTGGACAAGCTTGGAGCTTTGTTCTTCAGAGCGTCTTGGGGGAGTGTGGGGTGGGCTGGGGGGAGAGGGATTTTATAGAAGATCGTGAGAGGTATGGATAGTGTGAATGCACTGAGTCTTTTTTCCCAGGGTTGGGGAATCAAGGCCTCGAGGTTCGAGGGGAAAGATTAAAAGGGAAGTATTTTTGCACAGAGGGTGGTACACATATGGAATGAGCTGCCAATGGATGTGGTTGAGATGGATACATTAACAACATTTAAAGACATTTGGTCAAATACATGGATAGGAAAGGATTAGAAGGATATGGGCCAAGTGCAGGGAAATGTGGTTCACGTGGCCAGATATTTTAGTCGCCTGTCTCTGTGCTGTAGGACTCTAGGGCTCTATAACTACCTCCTGTGCTGCAAATCTACTGATCCAGGAAGTTTTCCTGAACACCCATACCTCTGCTCCATTCTCCTTTTATTTGCATAGACTGCGTCAAACTCCAATCGCCGGTTTGAAATGCCCAGTCCTTTCTGTGTGTGTG
This sequence comes from Hemiscyllium ocellatum, assembly GCF_020745735.1. Lineage (NCBI taxonomy): Eukaryota > Metazoa > Chordata > Chondrichthyes > Orectolobiformes > Hemiscylliidae > Hemiscyllium > Hemiscyllium ocellatum. The sequence goes on along the minus strand of NC_083401.1, from coordinate 7,847,000 downwards.
TGTGTGTGTGTGTGTGTGTGTGTGTGTGTGTGTGTGTGTGTGTGTGTGTGTGTGTGTGTGTGTGTGTGTGTCACCAACAGTACAAAGTTTTCCACTCTCTCCCCCCAGTGAAGTCCAGAATGTTTTCCCAGTTTCGGCTGGGGTAACTGCAAATGATTTGCAACCAGCAGAGTCATCTCTTGGGGAAAAAGGGCTGAACGTCAACAGAGATGTTCTTATTGATCGCTTGCTAATGGTTTCCAGCAGGTTTCATGCCTTAGCCAATGTTCAAGAATTGATCGAATGTGTTTTAAAAGGGGGAGGAGGCAAGGAACTGATTAAACAACAATGTTATAGCAAGCTCCAAATGATTTCTTCTCCATGTAGTGTTGGTGACCGTGCTCCCACTAGCCTGCAGGATCTACATCCACCCACTGCTGTCTAACACCACCACCAGGTAAGCAACGGAACTAGTTAATATCTAACCATTATTCCAAACATGAAAACGGTGGCTCAGGCAAGACATTAGTTGGGTAGTTAAGAGGGCATACAGGTGACTCACCTCTCCCAACTGTGGCACAGATGATAGAAACAGTGAGGTTTGTTGGAGCTGTAAAAAAGCTGGAATATTGTTCTGGTCTCCACGCTTAAGAAAGATGTGATTGCACTGGAGTGGGTGCAGAGGGGATTCACTGGGATGGAGCAATTCAGCAATAAGGAGAGGCTGGGTAAGTGTGGGTTGTTTTCAGTTGATCGATTGATTCGTTGTCATTTGTACCAAAGTACAGTGGAAAGCTTTGTTTCTGAACAGTACAGGCAGGTCATAGAAAGCAAGGATGTACAGATCAAAAAGACTTGGAGGCATACAGGTTACATTACACAGAGCACGTGCGAGGGGAGATCCACATTAACAAGATGAGCATTATTGGAGGCGAGAGAGTCCGTCCATCAGTGTAATAATGGCAGGGATGAAGCTGTTCCTGAACCTGCTGGTGCGTGTGTTCAGGCCTCTGTACCTCCTGCCTGAGGGAAGAGGTTGGAGGAGATTCTGAGGGGACTTGATAGAGGTGTTTAAGATTATGAGGGATATGGACAGGGGGAATAGAAAGCAACTGTTCCCTGAGTAGAAGGATCAATAATAAGAGGACATATTTTTAAGGTGAAAGGCAAGGGATTGAGAGAAGATTTGAAGAAAAAATGTTTTCAGCCCAGAGGCTGGTGAGATGCTCTACCTGGGAGGGTAGCTAAGCTGAGAAAGTCCTTAGGTGAACACTTGGAATGTGTTGAAGGCTATGGGTGAAGTGCAGTGTAGATTTAAAGTGGGTTTTGTTCGGTAGACCGAAAGGCCTATTCTGTACTATATGACTCTATGAACCGAGCAGCAGACAGTGCTGACTCACTAGAAACACCTTCAGCCAAGTATGCCCGTCACCTGATCCTTCTTAGCCTCCTCCAGACACCATAGTGCCACACATGCCAGTCTTCAGACAACTCAATTCATTCGACATGATATCAAGAAATTACTAAAGACATTTGTCTTCAGGGCTATGGCTCTGTTGGTGTGCCAACAATATAGTGATGAGTTATACTCTAGAATGAGCTGTGCCTCTTGTTCAAGCTGTTCCAGTACCATTTCAGCATTGGCATAGACTCTTCGAGGCCTACACTTGAAGATAGGAGACAGAGGGTGGTGGTGAAGGGTTGCTTTTCTGACTGGAGGCCTGTGACCAGGAGTGTGCCACTAGGATTGGTGCTGAGTCCATTATTTTACGTCATTTATGTAAGTAATTTGTGTAAGTAATAAGAGATACAGTTAGTAAGTTTGCAGATGACAACAAAGTTGGAGGTGTAGTGGACAGTGAGAAAGGTTACCTCAGACTAGAACAGGATCTTGATCAAATGGGCCAGCAGGATGCAGAGTGGCAAACGGAGTTTAATTTAAATAAACGCATTTTGGAAAGGCAAATCAGGGCAGTACTTATACCCTTTAACGGTAACGTCCTGGGAATATTGCTAAACAGAGACCTTGGAGTGCAGATTCATAGCTTCTTGAAAGTAGAGTCGCGGGTAGATAGGATAGTGAAGAAGACGTTTGGTATGCTTTCCTTTATTGGTCAGAGTATTGAGTACAGGAGTTGGGATGTCATGATGCAGCTGTACAGGACATTAGTTAGGCTACTGTTGGAATATTGTGTGCAGTTCTGGGCTCCCTGCTATAGGAAGGATGTTGTGGAACTTGAAAGGATTCAGAAAAGATTGACAAGGATGTTGGTGGCAGGGGTATCTCAGTGGTTAGCACTGCTGCCTCATAGTGCCAGGGACCTGGGTTCAGGTGAGTGTCTGTTTTAAGTTGACATATTTTCTGTGTCAGGTGTTCTCCCACAGTCCAAAGATGTGCAGGTTAGGTGGATCGCTCATGCTAAAGTTGCTAGTAATGTCCAGGAATATGCAGGCTAGGGAGGGTTAACCATGGGAAATGCAGGGATAAGGTGCTGGGTCTGGGTGAGATGCGCTTCAGTAGGTCAGTGTGGACTCGATGGGCTGAATGGCTGCTTCCACACTGTATGGATTCCATGTTCTATGTTGCCAGGGTTAGAGGATCTGAGCTATAGGGAGAGGCTGAACAGGCTGGGGCTGTTTTCCCTGGAGCATCGGAGGCTGAGGAGTGACCCTATAGAGGTTTACAAAATTATGAGGGGCATGGATCGGATAAGTAGACAAAGTCTTTTCCCTGGGGTGGGGGAGTCCAGAACTAGAGGGCATAAGTTGAGGGTGAGAGGGGAAAGATATAAAAGGGGCCCAAGGGGCAATCTTTTCATACAGAGGGTGGTGTGTGTATGGAATGAGCTGCCAGAGGATGGTGGAGGCTGGTACAATTACAGCATTTAAGAGGCATCTGGATGGGTATATGAATTGCTTCATAATCATAGAAACAGGAGTAGGCCATTTGGCCCATCGAGCCTGTCCCACCCAATCATTAAGACCATGGCTGATCTATCCATCATCTCAGCTCCTCCTCCCTGCATTACCCATATAACCCTTTAATTCCCCTACCGTGCAAAAACCCACCCAACTGTGTCGTGTAAACATTTAATGAAGCTGTCTCTACTGCTTCCTTGGGCAGAGAATTCCATAGATTCCCTACTCTCTGGAAAAAGCAGTTCCTCCTCAGCTCTGTCCTGAATCTAATCCCCCTAATCCTGAGGCCATGGCTCCTAGTCCAAGCCTCACCCACCAGCGGAAACAACTTGCCTGCCTCTATCTTAGCTATCCCTTTCATAATTTTATATCTTTCTAGGAGATACCCTCTCATTTCTTAAAATTCTAGTGAGTATAGTCCCAGGCACCTCGACCTCCCCTCGTAGGGTCACCCCTTCATCTGTGGAATTATCCTGGTGAGGGTCCTCTGCCCTGCCCCCACGGCCAGTATATCCTTCCTCAGTCCAAGGATGTGCGGGCCAGGTGAATTGGCCATGCTGAATTGTCCATAGTCAGAGGTGCATTAGTCAGAGGGAAGTGGGTCTGGGTGGGTGACTCTTCGAAGGGTTGGTGTGGACTGGTTGGGCTGATGGGCCTGTTTCCCCATTGCAGATGGCTTTTGCCCGAAACGTCGATTTCGCTGCTCATTGGATGCTGCCTGAACTGCTGTGCTCTTCCAGCACCACTGATCCAGAATCTGGTTTCCACATTGGAGTGAATCTAATCGAAGGGGACCTGAACTGCACACAATACCTCACAACTGCAGGAGAACTTCTTTGGAGAGTTATGGGCCAAATGCTGGCAAACGTGACTCGATTGTTTTTGGAGACCTGGTCAGACCAATGGTCTGCTTCGTGCTGTATAGCTCTCTGACTTGAAGAGATTCTTCAACCCACCCTGTCTGTTTCTCACAATTAACCCCATCCCATTTGCTTGTATTTGGTCCATATCTCTCCATACCTATCCTCTTCGCATACCTGGTAAATTGTTTCTTGTATATCAAAACTGTACTCACTTCCAGCAGTACCTCTAGCAGCCCATTCCAGACACCCACCACCTTCTCTGTGTAGGAAAAAATGTCTCTCTGACTCTTTTGTATCTCTCCTCTCTCACACTAAACCAATGCGGTCTAGTTTTAGACTCCCCTACCATGAGGACTAGCTGTTGGCTTGCTCCCTCGTTTCTGCCTGTCAGGATTTTATAGACCTCTGCAAGGCCACCCCTCAGTCTCCTATACTTCAGGAAAGGAAGTCCAAGCCTATGCAGCCTCTCTTTATAACTCAAACCTTTCACTCCCAGTCCAGGTAACATCTTAGTAAAGCTTTTCTGCATCTTTCTAGTTTAATAATATCCTCACTATAGTAGGGCGACCAGAAATACACACAGTACTCCAAGTGTGGCCTCACCAATGTCTTGTCCTATAGTCAGTGCTTTTACCAATGAAAACAAACATCCCATCAGCTGCCTTCACCACCCTGTCTACCTGGTGTGATTCCATTTGCAAGGAGCGATGAACTGGTATCCCTAGCTCTCTTTATTCTATAACCCCTCCCAGGGCCCCACCATTGCCTGGAAGTCGTACCCTGGTTTTCCATCTTGCATTTCTCTAACTTCTGCCTCACAGCGCCAGAGACCCGGGTTCAATTCCCGACTCAGGCGACTGACTGTGTGGAGTTTGCATGTTCTCCCCGTGTCTGCGTGGGTTTCCTCCGGGTGCTCCGGTTTCCTCCCACAGTCCAAAGATGTGCGGGTCAGGTGAATTGGCCATGCTAAATTGCCCATAGTGTTAGGTAAAGGGGTAAATGTAGGGGAATGGGTGGGTTGTGCTTCGGCGGGTCGGTGTGGACTTGTTGGGCCGAAGGGCCTGTTTCCACACTGTAAGTTATCTAATCTAATTTAAACTTAGACTCCATCTGCCGTTCCTCAGCCATTCCACAGGCCCAGTTAAGATCTCGCTGCATTCCCAGGTAACCTTCTTCACTGTTCACTGTACCATCAATCTTGGTATCATCTGCAAACATACTAACCATACCTCCTAAAATCTTATCCAAATCACTTATATAAATCACAAATAATAGTGGACCCTGTACCGATCCCTGTGGCACACTGCTGGTCACAGGCCTCCAGTCTTAAAAATAACCCTCTACCATCACCCTCTGTCAAGCAAATGTTATATCCAATTGGCTACCTCTCCCTGGATCCTGTGTGATTTAGGATTCCTGAAGAAGGGCTCATGCCCGAAACGTCGATTCTCCTGTTCCTTGGATGCTGCCTGACCTGCTGCGCTTTTCCAGCAACACATTTTCAGCTCTGATCTCCAGCATCTGCAGACCTCACTTTCTCCTTCTGTGTGATATAACCTTACTCAGTAACCTACCATTGTTAGAGGCCTTGCTAAAGGCCGTGTACAATGCCTGCCGCACTGCCCTCACCTCCTTCTGTGTGATATAACCTTACTCAGTAACCTACCATTGTTAGAGGCCTTGCTAAAGGCCGTGTACAATGCCTGCCGCACTACCCTCACCTCCTTTCTTGCTCACCCTTCTAAAAAACTCAATCAAATTAGTCAGACAGAATTTCCCACACACAAAGATTTGCTGACCACCCAAATGAGTACTTCCATCTTCAAATGCCTGCAGACCCTGTCTCCCAGAATCCCCTGTAAGAACTGATAATGGCACAACATTAGCCACCTTACAATCTTGGGGCACTTCACCTGTAGCTGCTGATGATACAAATATCTTTACCAGGGGCCCCGCAATTTCCTCCCTGGCTTCCCACAGAGTCCTGGGATACATTTCATCAGGTCACGGGCACTTATCAACCTAATGCGTTTTAAGACTTTCAGCCCCTCCTCTTCTGTAATGTGGACTCGCTTCGAGATCTCACTATTGATTTCTCCAAGTTCCCGAGCATTCATACCTTTCTCAACAGGAAATACAGTACTGATGGGGAATATTTATTTTGTATTTCACTCATCTCTTGTGGCTCTACACATAGATGACCTTGTTGATCTAAGAGGCCGTATTTTCACCCTAGTTATTCTTTTGCCCTTCATGTACCTGTAGAATCTCTTCGCATTTTCCTTTCCCTTCTCTGCCAAAGCCACATCGTATCTCCTTTTAGCCCTCCTGATTTTCCCATAAGTGTACTTCTCTCTCTCTCTCTCTCTCTGTCCCCCCCCTCTCTCTGTCCCTGTCTCTCTCTGTCCCTGTCTCTCTCTCTGTCCCTGTCCCTGTCTCTCTCTGTCCCTGTCTCTCTCTCTGTCCCTGTCCCTGTCTCTCTCTCTCTCTCTCTCTCTCTCTCTCTGTCTCTCTCTCTCTCTATCTATCTATCTATCTCTCTCTCTCTGTCCCTGTCTCTCTCTCTCTGTGTCCCTGTCTCTCACTCTCTGTCTCTCTCTCTCTCTGTGTCCCTGTCTCTCTCTCTCTGTGTCCCTGTCTCTCTGTCTCTCTCTCTCTCTCTCTCTCTCTATCTCTCTCTCTCTCCACTCTTTACTCACCTCAAGAAATTCACTTGATCCTAGCTGCCTATACATATCATATGGGTCCTTCTTTTTCTTGACCAGGGTCTCACTAAGTCTCGTCATCCAGGGCTCCCTCCTCCTGCCAGCCTTACTCTTCACTCTAACAGAAACATGCTTGTCCTGAACCCTCATTAACTCACTTTTGAAAGCCTCCCACTTACACTATGACAGTCCCAGTCAATGCTAATATTACCACACTAGCATTCTTACAGTTATCTGTGATCTCCCTGTATATTTGCTCCTCATCCCTTGCTGACTATTGGGAGATCTATAGTACAATGCTATCAAAATGATCTCCCCTTTTTTATTTCTCAGTTCTACCCATTTAGATTCAGGTGGATGAACCCTCAAAAATGTCCTCTATCAATATTGCCATGACATTCTCCCTAATCAAAAACACAATACCCCCTCCTCTTAGCCTCCCCTTCTATCCTTCCTATAGCATCTGTATGCTGGAACATTGAGCTGCCGGTCCAGTCCCTCCCTCAACCATGTGTCTGTACTAGCTATAATATCCCAGTCCCATATACCTACCCACACCCCGAATTCATTGGCCTTATTTGTCAGGCCCTTGTATTGAAATAAATGCAGTTTAATTGAGACCTCCCCTCCTTCCTGTCACACTCTTGCCTGCCCTGACTACTATTAGGATTACCAACACTGCCTTCACTATTTAACTTGCTGTCATTAATTTCTGTACTACCCTCAATGTTCTCTTTGTCTCTCTCATGCTTTGGATGCCACCCCACCTGCCACTACACCTACCCCCCCCACCAATCCCGAGATATACAGCACGGAAACAGACCCTTCGGTCCAACCCGTCCATACCGACCAGATATCCCAACCCGATCTAGTCCCACCTGTCAGCACCCGGCCCATATCCCTCCAAACCCTTCCTACTCATATTCCCATCCAAATGCCTCATAAATGTTGCAATTGTACCAGCCTCCACCACATCCACTGGCAGCTCATTCCATACACGTACCACCCTCTGCGTGAAAAAGTCGCCCCTTAGGTCTGTTTTATATCTTTCCCCTCTCACCCTAAACCTCTTGTTGTGGACTCTCCCACCCCAGTCAGCTCAGTCACCAGTGACTGCCCAGGAACAGGTAAACGATTGGCAAGCTCCAGTTGAGCAGTTATTTCCAGAGGCGCTGTTTAGAGAAGGGCTGTTTTGCAGTTTAAGTGTGGGTTTTGGTGAATACTGGGCTGTGGTGAGTCAGGTGATCCTACCCATGCTCCTCATGATTTTGTTAACCTCGATAAGGTCACCCTCATTTCCGACGCTCCAGGGAAAACAGCCCCAGCCTGTTCAGCCTCTCCCTATAGCTCGAATCCTCCAACCCTGGCAACATCCTTGTAAATCTTTTCTGAATCCTTTCAAGTTTCACAACATTTTTCCGATAGGAAGGAGACCAGAATTGCACGCAATATTCCAAAAGTGGCCTAACCAATGTCCTGTACAGCCACAACACAACCTCCCAACTCCTGTACTCAATACTCTGACCAATAAAGGAAAGCATACCAAAAGCCTTCTTCACTATCCTATCTACCTGCAACTCCACTTTCAAGGAGCAATGAATCTGTACTCCAAGGTGTCTGTTCAGCAACACTCCCTAGGACCTTACCATTAAGTGCATAAGTCCTGCTAAGATTTGCTTTCCCAAAATGCAGCACCTCGCATTTATCTAAATTAAACTCCATCTGCCACTTCTCATCCCATTGGCCCATTTGATCAAGACCAGTCTCCCATGGGGAACCTTGTCGAATGCCTTACTGAAGTCCATATAGATCACACCTACCACTCTGCCCCCATCAATCCTCTTTGTTAATTCCTCAAAAAACTCGATCAAGTTTGTGAGACATGATTTCCCACGCACAAAGCCATGTTGACTATCCCTAATCAGTCCTTGTCTTTCCAAATACATGTACATCCTGTCCCTCAGGATTCCCTCCAACAACTTGCTCACCACCGAGGTCAGGCTCACTGGTCTATAGTTCCCTGGCTTCTCCTTACCACCCTTCTTAAACAGTGGCACCACGTTTGCCAACCTCCAGTCTGCCGGCACATCACCTGTGACTATCAAGATACAAATACCTCAGCAAGAGGCCCAGCAATCACTTCTCTCGCTTCCCACAGAGTTCTCGGGTACACCTGATCAGGTCCTGGGGATTTATCCACTTTCTTTTTTTATTTCAAAAATATACTTTATTCATAAAATATTCATAAAATATTTGATACACTGTACATTTGGTAATGCCATACATATGTCAACATTTACATACACAGCTCAGAATTTTCATTATTACATACAGATCTGTGCATTTCTCACTCACATATTGAGCTGAGGCGTCAGCAGAGCCCAAATGACTGCAGGGCCCCCTGATCTTCTTTAGACAGGCAGATGTTAAACGGTGGTCTTTCCCCACCGCGCCTTGGCGGCAGCTGCCCCAAGCTTCAGCGCGTCCCTCAACACGTAATCCTGGACCTTGGAATGTGCCAGTCTGCAACACTCAGTCGGGGTCAACTCCTTCAGCTGGAAGATCAACAGATTTCGGACCGCCCAGAGAGCGTCCTTCACCGAGTTGATGATCCTCCAGGCGCAGTTGATGTTCGTCTCGGTGTGCGTCCCGGGGAACAGGCCGTAGAGCACGGAGTCCCGCATCACGGCGCTGTTCAGGACGAACCTCGACAAATACCACTGCATTCCTCTCCAGACTTCCTCTGCATAGGCACATTCCAGAAGGAGGTGTGTGACAGTCTCGTCCCCCCCGCAGCCGCTTCGAGGGCAGCGTGCGGTGCGGCTGAGAGTCAGGGCGTGCATAAAGGATCTCACAGGTAGAGCCCTTCTCACCACCAGCCAAGCCATGTCTTGGTGCTTGTTGGAAAGTTCTGGCGATGAGGCATTCTGCCAAATTGCTTTGACAGTCTGCTCAGGGAACCACTCGACAGGATCCGCCCTCTCCTTTTCCCGAAGGGTCTCGAGGACGCTACGTGCTGACCACTTCCTGCAGGATTGACCCTTCATCAATGGCAAGTGGGATTAGATTAGGTTGGGAGATCTGGTCAGCATGGACAAGTTAGATCGAAGGGTCTGTGTCCGTGCTCTACATCTCTAAGACGCTCTGATTCTAATAGCTGTCCTCCTGATTAGAGCATTCCCCATCTTGTTACTTTCTGGCATTACAAAGAGGAGGCTTCAGAATATTGCTGCAAATGTGTTGCTGGTCAAAGCACAGCAGGCCAGGCAGCATCTCAGGAATAGAGAATTCGACGTTTCGAGCATAAGCCCTTCATCAGGAGTAGTTTATTCCTGATGAAGGGCTTATGCTCGAAACGTCGAATTCTCTATTCCTGAGATGCTGCCTAACCTGCTGTGCTTTGACCAGCAACACATTTGCAGCTGTGATCTCCAGCATCTGCAGACCTCATTTTTTACGCTTCAGAATATTCCCAACCTCAAGGATGGGGGAACACAGTTTAGGTTATACCTAACAAATCCGGTTAATGTTTTGAGGAGGTGACCAAGTGTGTATATGAGGGTAGAGTAGTTTATATGGTCAACAAGGCATCTGAGACTGATAAGGAAGGTAAAAGCAACATGATCCAGTGTAAGATGGTGTTGGTAGGTTATAGCTAAGCAAGGGCTGGTCGGTAGTACTGCTGATGAAACCGCCTATGACTTGACTGAAGATTGAGAGTAAACTAATGCTGCAGTAACTGGCTGGGTTGGATTTATCCTGCTTTTTGTGTACAGAGCATACCTGGGCAGTCTTTCTCATTATTGGATAGATGCCAGAGGGGAATGCTGGGAAGTGATTTATCCACTTTCATGTTTTTTTTTATTTCAAAAATATACTTTATTCATAAAATATTCATAAAATATTTGATACACTGTACATTTGGTAATGCCATACATATGTCAACATTTACATACACAGCTCAGAATTTTCATTATTACATACAGATCTGTGCATTTCTCACTCACATATTGAGCTGAGGTGTCAGCAGAGCCCAAATGACTGCAGGGCCCCCTGACCTTCTTTAGACAGGCAGATGTTACACGGTGGTCTTTCCCCACCGCGCCTTGGCGGCAGCTGCCCCAAGCTTCAGCACGTCCCTCAAGACGTAGTCCTGGACCTTGGAATGTGCCAGTCTGCAACACTCAGTCGGGGTCAACTCCTTCAGCTGAAAGGTCAACAGGTTTCGGACCACCCAGAGAGTGTCCTTCACCGAGTTGATGATCCTCCAGGCGCAGTTGATGTTCGTCTCGGTGTGCGTCCCGGGGAACAGGCCGTAGAGCACGGAGTCCCGCGTCACAGCGCTGCTCGGGACGAACCTCGACAAATACCACTGCATTCCTCTCCAGACTTCCTCTGCATAGGCACATTCCAGAAGGAGGTGTGTGACAGTCTCGTCCCCCCCGCAGCCGCTTCGAGGGCAGCGTGCGGTGCGGCTGAGAGTCCGGGCGTGCATAAAGGATCTCACAGGCAGAGCCCTTCTCACCACCAGCCAAGCCATGTCTTGGTGCTTGGTGGAAAGTTCTGGCGATGAGGCATTCTGCCAAATTGCTTTGACAGTCTGCCCAGGGAACCGCTTGACAGGATCCGCCCTCTCCTTTTCCCGAAGGGTCTCGAGGACGCTACGTGCTGACCACTTCCTGATGGACTTGTGGTCAAAGGTGTTTTTCTTCAGAAATTTCTCCACGAAGGACAGGTGGTACGGAACGGTCCAACTACTCGGAGCGTTCCGCGGCAGCGAGGCCAGGCCCATCCTTTGCAACACCGGGGACAGGTAGAACCTCAGTACGTAGTGACACTTGGTGTTTGCGTACCGGGGATCCACGCACAGCTTGATGCAGCCACACACAAAGGTGGCCATCAGGGTGAGGGTGGCATTGGGTGTATTTTTTCCCCCGTTGCCCAGATCTTTGTACAGTGAGTCCCTTCGGACCCGGTCCATCTTTGAACTCCATATGAACTGGAAGATGGCCCGGGCGACTGCAGCGGCGCAGGTTCTGGGAATAGGCCAGACCTGTGCCGCGTACAACAGCAATGACAGTGCCTCACACCTGATGACCAGGTTTTTTCCCGTGATGGAGAGCGACCGTAGCCTCCATCTGCCCAGTTTCTGCCTCACTTTACTGATACGCTCCTCCCAAGACTTGGCGCACGCCCCAGCCCCCCCGAACCAAATACCCAGCACCTTCAGGTGGTCAGTCCTGACGGTGAAGGGGATCGAGGATTGGTCGGCCCAGTTCCCGAAGAGCATGGCCTCGCTCTTGCCTCGGTTTACCTTGGCCCCCGAGGACCGTTCGAACTGGTCACAAATGCACATGAGTCTGCGCACGGACAGCGGATCCGAGCAGAAAACGGCGACGTCATCCATGTACAGGGAAGCCTTAACCTGCAGGCCCCCGCTGCCAGGAATAGTCACCCCTCTCAGGCTCGCATCCTTCCTGATGGACTCGGCAAATGGCTCTATGCAGCCCACAAACAAGGCTGGAGAGAGAGGGCAGCCCTGCCTGACTCCAGATCTGACTGGGAAGCTATCTGATTCCCACCCATTGATTGAGACTGCACTGACGATGTTGGTGTAGAGCAGTCTGATCCAATTGCAGATTCCCTCCCCAAAGCCCATTTTGGAGAGAACATCTCTCATATACCTGTGTGATATCCTGTCAAAGGCTTTCTCCTGGTCCAGGCTGATCAGGCAGGCATCCAACCCTCTGTCCTGCACGTAGGCGATCGTATCCCTGAGGAGTGCGAGACTCTCAGCGATCTTCCTGCCTGGCACAGCACAGGTTTGGTCAGGGTGAATCACCGACCCCAGAGCAGACCTGACCCGGTTGGCAATTACCTTTGACAGGATTTTGTAATCTGCATTCAACAGTGTGATCGGTCTCCAATTTTTGAGTTCCTCCCTCTCCCCCTTCCGCTTATAGATGAGGGTGATGATGCCTTTCCTCATGGATTTGCTCATGGTACCTGCCTGAAGCATACTGACATACACCTCCAGCAGGTCCTGGCCAATCAAGTCCCACAGAGCGGAATAGAGCTCGACCGGTAAGCCATCGCTTCCGGGAGTTTTATTCTTTTCGAAGGACTCGAGGGCCTTGGTCAGCTCGTCCAGAGATTGCGGCTGGTCCAGCCTCTCGCGTGGGCGTGCATAAATGATGTGTTTCAAGACACCCAGCACTCCCTCCTCTGTTGGATGTTTTTATGCCATTCTCTGACACCAGCTCTTCTCCCCTCCCCTCCTCGGTCACAGTGACTGAGCCGCCTCTTCCCAGGATCCCCCTCAGTCACTTCCCAGCATTCCCCTCTGGCATCTATCCAATAATGAGAAAGACTGCTCAGGTATGCTCTGTACACAAAAAGCAGGATAAATCCAGCCCAGCCAGTTACTGCAGCATTAGTTTACTCTCAATCTTCAGTCAAGTCATAGACGGTTTCATCAGCAGTACTACCGACCAGCCCTTGCTTAGTTATAACCTACCAACACCATCTTGTTGCTTTTACCTTCCTTATCAGTCTCAGATGCCTTGCTGACCATATAAACTACTCTACCCTCATATACACACTTGGTCACCTCCTCAAAACATTAACCGGATTTGTTAGGTATAACCTAAGCTGTGTTCCCCCATCCTCGAGGTTGGGAATATTCTGAAGCCTCCTCTTTGTAATGCCAGAAAGTAACAAGATGGGGAATGCTCTAATCAGGAGGACAGCTATTAGAATCAGAGCGTCTTAGAGATGTAGAGCACGGACACAGACCCTTCGATCTAACTTGTCCATGCTGACCAGATCTCCCAACCTAATCTAATCCCACTTGCCATTGATGAAGGGTCAATCCTGCAGGGCTAAGTGGAGTCCGCGCCCTGGATTATAAATCAAGGCCGGAACTGAATTGTGCGAACTTCCAAAAATCAAATTCTTCCCAAAGTTTCCAATCAAGTTGCAGGATCAGTTTCTGGGAGTCGGGTGAAACGGAGGATATCCAGGGTAGTAATCTCATTGATGGACATTTCCAGCCGTAGCAGGAAGCCAGCTGTGTTGGATCTGGTCCTCGGATCAGATGGCACTGTGGCTCAGTGGTTCGCACTGCTGCCTCCCAGGCCAGGCCAGGTTTGGTTCCAGTCTTAGATAAATGTCTGTGTACACTTTGGGTGTTCTCTGCATGTCTGCATGGGTTTCCTCCCACAGCCCAAGGATGTGCAGGTCAGCTGGATTGACTTTGCTAAACTGCCCCAAGATATGCAGGCTATGTGGATTAGGCATAGTAAATGCAGGATTACAGGGATGGGGGGGATGGATCCGAGTGGGATGCTCTTTAGACAGTGAGTATGTCCTTGATGGGCTAAATGGTCTCTGTTCACAGTATCGGGATTCCATGATTTTAAACGAGGCAGGCCAAGCAGAGAACATCAGGGTGGGGAACCATGTTGGAAATGATGACCATACTATCACGAGGTTCAGATTAAGTTCCTAGACTGGAAAAGGGATCTAAAGGTTGAACTAGAGCAGGTTGAGTGGAGATGCATTTCAGTGGATGGAATATTGGAGAACTTCAAAAGAGAGATGAACAGGCCGCAAGCTTGGTATATCCCCATGAGAAATAAATACGGGGTATCCAAAGCCAAACCATCCTGGGTGATGAAGGATATTGGTGAACAAGGAGGCCTATGATACTTACAGAATAATACTTAGCAATAGACATAGGAAAAGTGTCTCAAATACTGGAGAGAGGCTAAGGTTGGAATAAGGAAGGTGAAGAGGAAGTATGAGGTAAAGATAGCAGGATACACAGAAACAAATAGTAATATGTTTTTTCAAGCATATCAATATTAAATGAATAGTGAAGCAAACAGGGCAGTTACTGATCTGGTAAAGGTACTCAATGAGTACAATGGTTCAGTCTTCACCAAACTGGAGGATGGTGACAATGCCCAAGCTGAAAATGTGGGTGTTCAACAACTGCGAAGTAATGATGATAGAGAAGGAAAAGGTGCGCAAGAGACTGACAGCACTCCAGACACACCAGTCACCAGTCCCAGATGAGATTCTGGATCAGTGGTGCTGGAAGAGCACAGCAGTTCAGGCAGCATCTGAGGAGCAGGGAAATCGACGTTTCGGGCAAAAGCTTTTATTCCTGATGAAGGGCTTTTGCCCAAAACGTCGATTTCGCTGCTCGTTGGATGCTGCCTGAACTGCTGTGCTCTTCCAGCACCACTGATCCAAAATCTGGTTTCCAGCATCTGCAGTCATTGTTTTTACCCAGATGAGATTCATCCTGGTTTACTGAGGGATGTGATAGAACAAGTTGTGGAGCTGTTGACAGACATTTTCCAGGCATCTCTGAACACGGCATTAGTCCAGGATTGTAAATGTGGCTCCATTGTTTAAAAAAGGAGCAAAAGATAACCTGGGAACTACAGAGCTGTCAGATCGACATCAGTATTGGGAACCCCGACGGAGGAGAAAGTGAGGACTGCAGATGCTGGAGATCAGAGCTGAAAATGTGTTGCTGGAAAAGCGCAGCAGGTCAGGCAGCATCCAAGGAACAGGAGATTCGACATTTCAGGCATAAGCCCTTCATCAGGATGGAGGCCATATTACAGGAACTTACTATAAGACAGACAACATGGTTTTGTCAAGGGCAGGTCAGGTCTGACCAATTTAATAAGGTTCTTTGACAAGATGACCCAGACACTAGATGAGGGTAGTGCTGGGGATATTATATATTTAGATTTTTAGAAAGCATTGATACAGTGCCACATGGCAGGTTGGTTAGCAAATTAGAACCGTCTGGGATTGATGGGTCCATGGCAGCATGGATAAGAACGCCTCATCTTCCGCCTCGGAACACTTCAACCCCTGGGCATCAATGTGGACTTCACCAGTTTCCTCATTTCCCCTTCCCCCACCTCATCCTAGTTTCAAACTTCCAGCTCAGCACTGTCCCCATGACTTGTCCGGACTTGTCCTACCTGCCTATCTCCTTTTCCACCTATCCACTCCACCCTCTCCTCCCTGACCTATCACCTTCATCTCCTCCCCCACTCACCCATTGTACTCTCTGCTACCTTCCCCCCCATGTCTCTCTCCACTCTGCAGGCTCCCTGCTTCTATTCCTGATGAATGGCTTTCACCCGAAACATCGATTTTCCTGCTCCTCGGATGCTGCCTGACCTGCTGTGCTTTTCCAGCACCACTCTAATCTGGGCAAGTTGAAACAGCTGTTTAGAAGACTTATAGGATCCTTTGGTTTATAAACAGAAACCAAGAATATAAAAGCAAAAATGTGACACTACACCTCTACAAATCATTTGTCAAACCACATTTGCAGTCTTGTGTTCAGTTTTGGGTACCCTATTTTAGACCCTATATTAAAGCCCTGGAGAGAGTTCATAGGAGATTTAGTTTTGTGGATGGCACGGTGGCACAGTGGTTAGCACTGCTGCCTCACAGCGCCAGAGACCCGGGTTCAATTCCCGCCTCAGGCGACTGACTGTGTGGAGTTTGCACGTTCTCCCCGTGTCTGCGTGGGTTTCCTCCGGGTGCTCCGGTTTCCTCCCACAGTCCAAAGATGTGCGGGTCAGGTGAATTGGCCATGCTAAATTGCCCGTAGTGTTAGGTAAGGGGTAAATGTAGGGGTATGGGTGGGTTGCGCTTCGGTGGGTCAGTGTGGACTTGTTGGGCCGAAGGGCCTGTTTCCACACTGTAAGTAATCTAATCTAATCTAGTTAAATGATAGCAAAATGAGAATTTCAGTAGAAAGAAAGATTAGAGAAATTGAGCTTATTCACTTTGGAGTGGAGAAAATTAAGAGGGGATGTTATTGAGGTATTTAAAATTATGAACCATTTTGACAGGGTAAAGAAGGCTATTCTGTTTCCACTAGTTGGTGTGTCAGTAACCAGGGCTCACAATCTCAACATTATCAGCAGGGCCTAGGAGTGGGATGAGAAGATACTTATTTTGTCCAAGTTATTAGGATGTGGAAGTTGCTGCACAGGAAGGAGCTGTGTGATGGTACTATGGCTTTGGGGGGTATAATTTGTCCTTTTTATTTGAAGAGAGGTTTTGAGCCATATGTTTCTTCCCAGCCAATAAATAGATTGAGATGCCTTGAAGGGTTGTATTTTCAAGTTGGAACAATAAGAGCAGCCTGAACGGGTGGAGTCAGGCCCCTGGGTTTTAGTTTAGCTTACAGCAGTTGTTGGGGTTTTGAAGTTGACTGTTTTATCATTCTCAGCTACAGCAAAGATCTGGAGTTCTCTCTCTCTCCTTCCCTCTTTCTCTCTTTCCCTCTTTCTCTCTTTCTCTCTCTCTTTTTCTCTCTCTCTCTCTTTCTCTCTCTGCCAGAATTTTCTCTTGATGTTCTTTCCTTCTGGACTGGAGGAATGCTGCATGTGAGATAATCTATTTTTACTGAATTTGTCTTTGCCTAGAGTGAGGTTATACGATATTACTTTATTGAAACAGTTGCTGTTTAGTAGTTAAATAATCCATTATTCTTTTAAATTTTCCAATAGTGTTAAAGTTAGAACAAAGCTTCTTTCTTTAGTTTATATTTTAGCTGTGCATTTGAATAACATATGTTTTACTTAAAGTAGTGAGACCAATTGAATTACATTGGGAACACAACACTTTATACCTGTCTTTAAATAAGATAAAAGTTAACGTTTATATTTGAAGGGGGTTAGGTTTGGTTCACAAAAGGTGAAGGTGCATTCGATTTGAATTCAATAAGGAATCTGAAATTCATAATCTAATGATGACCATGAAACCAGCATCAATGGTCAGAAAAACCCGTCTGGTTTTCACTAATGTCCCTTTAGGGAAGGAAAGGGCCATCCTTACCTGGTCGGGACCACATGTGGTTCCAGACCCACAGCAACGTGGGTGACTCTTAACAGTTGCAAATGTGTTGCTGGTCAAAGCACAGCAGGCCAGGCAGCATCTCAGGAATAGAGAATTCGACGTTTCGAGCGTAAGCCCTTCGGGACAATGAACACTAGCTAAGCAGGAACGCCCGTGTCCTGTGAGTGGTTTTTAAAAAATGCGTAGATAGTGAACTAAGAACTAACTTGCTTGACAGAAGCAGATGTTCCCTGAGTGCAAATGCAGCTCATCCCGATGTCCATCAGTGAACCTCAATCATAACAGGGGATTCCACCAATTAACTGTTTCCTCTCCAGTACATTGTCAGAAATGTCCAGCTTTTCTTCCTCGTGATTATATAAGGGACAAAACATTCAATGACCATTCATTTTCTACAAATCATTTATTAAAATATTTTCTTCTCTCCACAGATTTAGACATTAACTGGTAAACTACAATGCCCTGATCAATATTAAAACTGTAACATATGATGATCTGTTACTATATCTCTGTTCTCTCTGTAACGTTCACTTACATTCATGAATGTATTGGAGAGGCAGATCTGAGGCAATTTAATGAATGCAAAACCATTTACTTTGAATCTTCAAACTTTCCCTGTCAGGCAGCAAAACACTATAAGGACAACAAAGTAAACGAGAAATATTAGAATGAATGAATGATTTTATACTCACACATACATGACTGTGAGAAAGAGAGTAAAATGCAGTGAAAAGCTTTTCCAATGTCACCACGATCTGGCACCATTTTGAATAATTTAAGAACACCAAAAAGAATTAGCAAGATCTGTCTTAGAGAGATCCGTCAGTCCTGCACCAGCTCATCGCCATCGACAGGCCACCTCCACCCCCTTCCTCCCACTACATCGGCCTCAATCCACATCAAAGTCGTTGATCCTCAGGCCCCAGCTTTTGCCACTGGGTTGACTCTCCTCCATCATCACCTCCCCACCCTCTCCGCTGGGACATCCATCATCACCTCCCCACCCTCTCCGCTGGGCCGTCCACCATCACCTCGCCACCCTCTCCGCTGGGCTGTCCACCATCACCTCCCCACCCTCTCCGCTGGGACATCCATCATCACCTCCCCACCCTCTCCGCTGGGCCATTCACCATCACCTCCCCACCCTCTCCGCTGGGCTGTCCACCATCACCTCCCCACCCTCTCCGCTGGGACATCCATCATCACCTCCCCACCCTCTCCGCTGGGACATCCACCATCACCTCGCCACCCTCTCCGCTGGGCTGTCCACCATCACCTCCCCACCCTCTCCGCTGGGACATCCATCATCACCTCCCCACCCTCTCCGCTGGGACATCCACCATCACCTCGCCACCCTCTCCGCTGGGCCGTACACCATCACCTCGCCACCCTCTCCGCTGGGCCATTCACCATCACCTCGCCACCCTCTCCGCTGGGCCGTACACCATCACCTCGCCACCCTCTCCGCTGGGCCGTACACCATCACCTCCCCACCCTCTCCGCTGGGACATCCACCATCACCTCGCCACCCTCTCCGCTGGGCCGTACACCATCACCTCGCCACCCTCTCCGCTGGGCCGTACACCATCACCTCGCCACCCTCTCCGCTGGGCCGTACACCATCACCTCCCCACCCTCTCCGCTGGGACATCCACCATCACCTCGCCACCCTCTCCGCTGGGCCGTACACCATCACCTCGCCACCCTCTCCGCTGGGCCATTCACCATCACCTCGCCACCCTCTCCGCTGGGCCGTACACCATCACCTCGCCACCCTCTCCGCTGGGCTGTCCACCATCACCTCCCCACCCTCTCCGTTGGGCTGTCCACCATCACCTCGCCACCCTCTCCGCTGGGCTGTCCACCATCACCTCCCCACCCTCTCCGTTGGGCTGTCCACCATCACCTCCCCACCCTCTCCGCTGGGCCGTCCACCATCACCTCACCACCCTCTCCGCTGGGCCATTCACCATCACCTCACCACCCTCTCCGCTGGGCATCCACCATCACCTCACCACCCTCTCCGCTGGGCCGTACACCATCACCTCACCACCCTCTCCTCTGGGGACTGTCCACCATCACCACCCCACCCTCTCCGCTGGGCCATTCACCATCACCTCGCCACCCTCTCCGCTGGGACATCCATCATCACCTCGCCACCCTCTCCGCTGGGCCGTCCACCATCACCTCGCCACCCTCTCCGCTGGGCCATTCACCATCACCTCCCCACCCTCTCCGCTGGGACATCCACCATCACCTCCCCACCCTCTCCGCTGGGCTGTCCATCACCTCACCACCCTCTCCGCTGGGCCATCCACCATCACCTCCCCACCCTCTCCGCTGGGCTGTCCATCACCTCACCACCCTCTCCGCTGGGCCATTCACCATCACCTCACCACCCTCTCCGCTGGGCATCCACCATCACCTCGCCACCCTCTCCGCTGGGCTGTCCACCATCACCTCACCACCCTCTCCGCTGGGCTGTCCACCATCACCTCACCACCCTCTCCGCCGGGCCGTACACCATCAGGGTCACACTGTTGCTGCTGGGCCTCCCTTGAAGGTGTCTCCATGGTGCCCTTCCACTACCACTCCACCAGGCCCAACCATCAATGGTGTCAGCTGATGTCATAAGCTGGACAAGAATGCGACGTTACTAATTTGTTGTACAGTTTTGCAGCGTGTGTAATTGTCCAGTTGTAATTCTGGTGCTCAGTAATGATTCATCCTATCCAAGGAAGATAACAACATAACAACTCCTAAGAGCTTTGTATCCATCTATTTCTCGTAAATAATACTGACCAAGTACCAGTCAAGCTAATATATCGCATATTTAATATTAACCACAGCAAGAAAAGCTTTCGTGTAAAAGCTACTTATCCATTTAGCTTAATTTATATTTAGTTCATTTATGTGACAGTTTGTTGCTGTAATTGCAATATAATAAATTACTTGGGTCCAGTTTATGATTTCAGAGCAAAAAGTAATGTAATTATGAAGAAACATTTTTGTATCTATCTACAATGACTACAAATAATTTAAAATTATAAAACAGAACATTATAGCCCAGTACAGGCCCTTCGGCCCTCGATGTTGCACTGACCTGTGGAACCAGTCTGAAGCCCATCTAACCGACACTGTTCCTTTATCTCCCATATACCTATCCAATGACCAGGTAAATACCCTTAAAGTTGGCGAGTCTACTGCTGTTGTAGTCATGGCGTTCCACACCCCTGCTACTCCCTGAGTAAAGAAACTCCCTCCGACATCCGTCCTATATCTATCACCCCTCAATTTGTCCCCTCATGCTCGCCATCACCATCCGAGGAAAAAGGCTCTCACTGTCCTCTGATTACCTTATATGTCCCAATTACGTCATTTCTCAACCTTCGCTCTAACGAAAACAGCCTCAAGTCCCTCAGCCTTTCTTCATAAGACCTTCCCTCCAGACCAGCAACAATGGACGTGATTTCCTAAGATTCAGTGCCTGAGACCATTCCAGTTGGGAGTGAGATTTGTGCTCACTGAGTTAGTTCCATTTGACTGAAAATTGTTTACCTTCCAGAGTTAAACTTCAGTGATGCAACAGAGTCAGAGACTGTGAACAGAAACAAAACCTGAATGGTGCTGTGATATGGAAGGCTTGATTCGCATTTACAAACAGAAATTAGAACACGTTTACTTTTTCTTGTATCCTTGCAATATGAATTCATCTCATCCCACTCTCCAGCTTTGTTTTTTAAGGTGTTTATCAGGATCTTTTTCACTACAGTAGGACATCTACTGAAGATGAGGAATTTGGAGGAATTTCTTCTTCACGATTTTGGAGAAGATTTGTAGCTCAGGTTGTAAGATTGCTGGTTAAACTGGTGGGTTTGTCCTCAGATGTTTCGTCATCATGCTCGGTGACATTATCATTGAGCCTCTGTTGAAGCGCTGGTGTACTGTCCTGCTCGCTGTTTACCTTCTTGGTCTGTTGTGGTGGGTTCTGTTCCTGAGAGGTTGGTAAATGGGGATCAAATTGATATGTTTGTTAACAGAATTCCGGTTTGAATCCCAGGCCTCTAGGAATTCCTGTACGTGTCTCTGTTTAGCCTATCCCTGGATGGATGTATTGTCCCAGTCGAAGTGGTGTCCCTCTGTGTCTGTGTGTAAGGATACCAGTGATACTTGGGCATATCTTTTGGTGGCTAGTTGGTGTTCATGTATCCTGGTGGCTAGTTTCCTGGAATTCTGTCCAATGTTAGACAATGAGGGACTGTTCGACTGAGACAATACATCCATCCTGGGACAGGCTAAACAACGATATGCACGGGAATTCCTAGAGGCCTGTCATTCAAACCAGAACTCCAATAACAAACACATCAATTTAGATCGCATTTACCAACGTCTCAGAAACAGAACTGGAATTGATATCCCCCACCACGACAGACCAAGACAGATAAATAGGAAGTGGGAGCTAACCCCAGTGCTTCACTGATGATGTTACTGAGCATGGTGATGGAATGTCTGAGAATAAATCTTCCTGCTCAGTGAGCTAGGGAATTTCTTTTCTCAGAGTGTTGGATGTGTTTGGGATTTCTTGCTGCAGATCACCGTGGGGACAGAGTGATATTTAGGGCTGAGGCCAGACAGACAGGTTCTTGACAAGTAGAAGAATTGAAGGTTGCAAGGAAAGTGCAGGAAAGTGGGTGGCCAGTCTCGTGTTACTTGGTCAATTCAAACTCTATCCCATTTAGCACAGTGTTAGTGCTACACAACATGGTGGAGAACATTCTCAGTCTGAAGATGGACTTAGCCTCGACAAGGGCTGTGTGATGGTCACTCTTACCAATACTGCCATGGACAGACGCATTTATAGCCGGCAGATTGGTAAGGATGAGGTCAAGTCCATTTTTACCTCTTATTGGTTCCCTCACCAGCTGCTGTAGACCCAGTCAGGCAGCTGTGTCCATTCGGACCCGACCAGCTCGGTCTGTAACCCTGCTGCAGGGCCACTCTGGGTGGTGGACATTGAAATCACACACCCAGAGGACGTTCTGCACCCTGGCCATCCTCTGGCCTTCCTCCAAGTGTTGTATAACATGGTAGAGTATTGATACATTCTTGCTCATGTTTAACTTAAAGCCAGGAGACTTTGTAGGGTCCAGAATCAATGCTGAAGTCTCTTGATTGTACATCACTGTGTCAGCAGCTCTGACAGTGAGAAAGGCCAAATCCAGGGACAGTGAGCACAGTGTCTGGGGCATTGTCTGTAAGGTAAGGTTTCATGAGTATGACTGACTTGAATTGAATTGAATTCAATGTCATGTGTACGAGGCACAGTGAAAAGCTTTGTCTTGTGAGCAATACAGGCAGTTCGTGTAGTTAAGGAACATAGATAAGCAAATAATAGGTACACAGCAGCAAAAACAAAACCACAGGTACAGGGGGGAATGTTAAGGGTTTGTGAGTCCATTCAGTATTCTAACAACAGTGGGGTATAAACTGTTTCGAAACCGGCCGGTGTGTGTTCAGGCTTCTGTACCCTCTCCCCGATGGTAGAGGTTGTAGAAAAACATCACCAGGGTGGGATGGAGCTTTGAGAAAGCTGGGAGCCTTTCCTTGACAGTGGGCCTGGGAGATGGAATCTACAGATGGGAGGTTGACCTTTGTGATTGTCCGGGCCAAGTTCACCACTCTCTGTAACCGTCTCTAATCTGGAATGGTACAGTTACCGTACCAGGTAGTGGGCAAGACATTGAACAATTCTTCCGCCGCCTTCGCCTCCGTGCCTACTTTCACAACTAAGACTCTCACCCACCCTCTGACGACCCCTTCTCCCGCCTCCAACACACCCCATCCACCTGGACACCCCGTGCTGGCCTCTTACCTGCCCTCGATCTATTTATAGCCAACTGCCGCCGCGACATTAACCGACTCAACCTGTCCACCCCTCTCACCCACTCCAACCTCTCACCCTCAGAACGTGCAGCCCTCCACTCCCTCCGCTCCAATCCCAACCTCACCATCAAACCCGCAGACAAGGGAGGCGCGGTGGTAGTTTGGCGCACTGACCTGTACACCGCTGAAGCCAAACGCCAGCTCGCGGACGCCTCCTCTTATCGCCCCCTTGACCACGACCCCACCTCCCACCACCAAACCATCATCTCCCAGACCATCCAGGACCTCATCACCTCAGGGGATCTCCCATCCACCGCCTCCGACCTCATAGTCCACAACCCCGCACCGCCCGTTTCTACCTCCTGCCCAAAATCCACAAACCTGCCTGCCCCGGCCGACCCATTGTCTCAGCCTGCTCCTGCCCCACCGAACTCATCTCCCAATACCTCGACACGGTTCTGTCCCCCTTAGTCCAAGAACTCCCCACCTACATTCGGGACACCACCCACGCCCTCCACCTCCTCCATGATTTTCGCTTCCCCGGTCCCCAACACCTTATCTTCACGATGGACATCCAGTCCCTGTACACCTCCATCCCCCATCACGAAGGCTTCAAAGCCCTCCGCTTCTTCCTTTCCCACCAACCCAACCAGTACCCTTCCACTGACACCCTCCTTCGACTGACTGAACCGGTCCTCACCCTGAATAACTTCTCCTTCCAATCCTCCCACTTCCTCCAAACTAAAGGAGTTGCCATGGGCACCTGCATGGGCCCCAGCTATGCCTGTCTCTTCGTAGGATATGTGGAACAGTCCATCTTCCGCAACTACACTGGCACCACCTCCGCTACATCGATGACTGTATTGGCGCTGCCTCGTGCTCCCACGAGGAGGTTGAACAGTTCATCAACTTTACCAACACCTTCCACCCTGACCTCAAATTCACCTGGACTGTCTCAGACTCCTCCCTCCCCTTCCTAGACCTCTCCATTTCTATCTCGGGCGACCGACCCAACACAGACATCTACTATAAACCGACCGACTCCCACAGCTATCTGGACTACACCTCCTCCCACCCTGCCCCCTTTAAAAACGCCATCCCATATTCCCAATTCCTTCGTCTCCGCCGCATCTGCTCCCAGGAGGACCAGTTCCAACACCGTACAAACCAGATGGCCTCCTTCTTCAAGGACCGCAGATTCCCCCCAGACGTGATCGACGATGCCCTCCACCGCATCTCCTCCACTTCCCGCTTCTCCGCCCTTGAGCCCCGCTTCTCCAACCGCCACCAAGACAGAACCCCACTCGTCCTCACCTACCACCCCACCAACCTACAGATTCATCATATCATCCGTCGTCATTTCCGCCACCTCCAAACGGACCCCACCACCAGGGATATATTTCCCTCCCCTCTCCTATAAGTGTTCTGGAAAGACCACTCCCTTCGTGACTCCCTCGTCAGGTCCACACCCCCCACCAACCCAACCTCCACTCCCGGCACCTTCCCTGCAACCGCAAGAAATGCAAAACTTGCGCCCACACCTCCCCCTTACTTCTCTCCAAGGTCCCAAGGGATCCTTCCATACCGGCCCCAAATTCACCTGTACCTCCACAGACATCATTTACTGCACCGGATGTGGCCTCCTCTACAATGGGGAGACTGGCCGCCTACTTGCGGAACGTTTCAGAGAACACCTCTGGGACACCCGGACCAACCAACCCAACCACCCCGTGGCTCAACACTTCAACTCCCCCTCCCACTCCGCTAATGACATGCAGGTCCTTGGCCTCCTCCATCGCCAGACCATGGCAACACGACGCCTGGAGGAAGAGCGCCTCATCTTCCGCCTAGGAACCCTCCAACCACAAGGGATGAATGCAGATTTCTCCAGCTTCCTCATTTCCCCTCCCCCCACCTTGTCTCAGTCCCAACCCTCGGACTCAGCACCACCTTCCTATCCTGCAATCTTCTTCCTGACCTCTCCGCCCCCACCCACTCTCCGGCCTATCGCCCTCACCTTAACCTCCTTCAAACTATCGCATTCCCAACGCCCCTCCCCCAAGTCCCTCCTCCCTACCTTTTATCGTAGCCTGCTTGGCACATCCTCCTCATTCCTGAAGACGGGCTCATGCCTGAAACATCGATTCTCCTGCTCCTTGGATGCTGCCTGACCTGCTGCGCTTTTCCAGCAACACATTTTCAGCTCTGATCTCCAGCATCTGCAGTCCCCACTTTCTCCTAGTGATACATCCAGACAGAATACTCTCGACTGCACATCTATAAAAGTTGGCAAAGGTATTCGCCTTCATGGCAAATTTCCTCAGCTGTCTGAGGAAGAAGAGACGTTGTTGGACCTTTGTAACCGGTGCGTCCATGTAAAGAGTCCAGGAAAGTTTGTTGTGGATGACCACTCCCAGGAGCCTGACACTCCACTCTCCACTCGTTCCACCTCTGCAGTTAATGTGTAGGAGGGACATGAGTAACATCCGCCAAAAGTCAGTAATGAGTTATTTTGGTTTTGCCGGCATTGAGAGCTAGGTTGTTCTCGGTGCACCATTTTTCCAGGTCTTCCACCTCCTGTCTGTGGTCTGTTTCGTCGCCATCTGAGATTTGAGCAACTATGGTGGTGTCATCAGCGAACTTGTAAGTGGCATTAGTCTGGTATTTGGTGACACAGTCACGGGTACATAGTGAGTACAGAAGGGGGCTGAGTACGCATTCCTGGGGGGCTCCAGTGTTGTGTGTTAGTGAGGATGAAATATTGTCCCCAATCTTCACTGATTGTGGCCTGTGGGTCAGGAAGCTCATTTCTTTGATGAGACTTCATAGCAGTTGGTACAACCGACTAGCTTGCAAGGCCATTTCAGAGGTGTTGTGGGCCTGGAGTTACGTGTAGGCCAGACCAGCTAAAGATAGACAAACAGGAGGCTGGGAGAGCACAGCAAGCGAGGTAGCATCAAGGCGTGCAGAAGGCAATGTTTTGAGTATAACTCTTCTTCAGGACTAGATACAGGGGTATTGGGAGCTACAGAGAAGAGAGGGTGGGGGGAGGGTAGCAGAATGGTGAGGTAGTGATAGGAAGACACAGTTGGACGGTATGGCTTGGTTGGTCAATAGTAGTTGGAAAGGAGGGTCGGTAGATGTAAAGGAAGGGAGGAGATGGGCCTGGAAATGGAGCAGGGGGATGGGTGGGAATGTTATTTGAAATTGGAGAACTCAATGTTGAGTCCTTCGGGCTGTAGGTAGAAGATAAGGTGTTGTTGCTCTAATTTATGGTCTGATTCACTGCGGCAATGCAGGAGGCCAATGATAGATTTGTTGGAGAGGGAGTGTGGCAGCCAGTGACAAGTGGTGTTCTGCCAATCTCAATGTTGTGACTACATGTTATACATTAATGATCGAGATGAAGGGACTGAGGGCATTCTGGCTAACTTTGCAGATGATAGCGGGTTTTGAGAAGATAGGTAGAGAGACAGATAGCATTGAGGAGGCAGGGAGGCTGCAGAAGGATTTGGACAGGTTAGGAGAGGGGGAAAAGTAGTGGCAGATGGAGTACAATGTGGGAAAGTGTAAGGTCATGCACTTTGGTAGGACTGTTTACTCAATGGTGAGAAAATTCAGAATTCTGAAGTGCAAAGAGACCTGGGAGTTCTAGTTCAGGATTCTCTCACGGTAAACTTACAGGTTGAGTCCTTAATTACGAAGGCAAATGCAGGGATGGCATTTCAGAAAACTCAGAAAGGGATCATGCCGTAAGGTTGAGTAAAATAGGGGTTGATGGGAAGGGTGAGAGCAGTAACAAATTAAAAATACTGTATACGAACACACGAAGCGTTAGAAATAAAATGGATGAGCTTGAGGCTCTTTTGGAAATTGGCAGATACGATATTGTGGGGATAACTGAGACGTGGCTTCAAGTGGACAGGGCCTGGGACATGAATATTCAAGGCCATACGTGCTATCGTAAGGACAGACTGACGGGCAGAGGGGGTGGGGTGGCCTTGTTGGTACGGGAGGATATTCAGTCCCTTGCGCAGAGGGACCTAGAGTCAGGGGATGTAGAGTCAATGTGGATAGAGCTGAGAAATACTAAGGGAAGAAAGACCCTCTTGGGAGTTATCTACAGGCCCCCAAACAGTAGTCTGGATGTAGGGTGTAAGTTGAATCAGGAGCTGAAATTGGCCTGTGGTAAACTACAGTTGTTATGGGGATTTTAACATGCAGGTAGACTGGGAGAATCAGGGTGGTATTGGACCCCAAGAAAGAGACTTTGTGGAGTGCCTCCGAGATGGATTCTTAGAGCAGCTGGTGCTGGAGCCGACCAGGGAGAAGGCAATTCTGGATCTGGTATTGTGCAATGAACCAGAATTGGTCAGAGACCTCGAAGTGAAGGAGCCATTGGGAAGTAGTGACCACAATACATTAAGCTTCAATCTGCAATTTGAGAGGGAGAGGGTACAGTCGGAAGTGACAATATTTCTGTTGAATAAAGGGAACTATGGAGCTATGAGGGAGGAGCTGGCCAAAGTTCAATGGTGCAATACCTTAGCAGGGATGACAGTGGAGGAACAATGGCAGATATTTCTGTGTATAATGCAGAAGATGCAGGATCAGTTCATTCCAAAAAGGAAGAAAGATCCTATGAGAAGGCAGGGGCGGCCGTGGCTGACGAGGGAAGAAACATATAAAGTTAAAAGAGAAAAAGTTTAACACAGCAAAGTTAAGTGGGAAAACAGAGGACTGGGAAGCTTTTAAAGAACAACAGAGGATTACTAAGAAGGAAATATGCAGAGGAAAAATGAGTTACAAAGGTAAACTGGCCAAAAATATAAAGGAGGATAGTAAAAGCTTTTTTAGGTATGTGAAAGGCAAAAACAAAAGTTAAGACTAAAATTGGGCCCTTGAAGACAGAAACAGGGGAATGTATTACAGAGAACAAAGAAATGGCAGAAGAATTGAATTGGTATTTCAGATTTGTGTTCACTGGGGAAGACACAAGCAATCTCCCTGAGGTAACAGTGGCTGAAGGACCTGAACTTAAGGGAATTTATATTTGCCAGGAATTGGTACTGGAGAGACTGCTAGGGTAATAAGTACCCGGGGCCTGATGGTCTACATCCCAGGAAACTGAAGAAGGTGGCTCGGGAAATTGTGGATGCATTGGTGATTATTTTCCAGAGTTTGATAGATTCAAGATCAGTTCCTGCGGATTGGAGGGTGGCTATTGTTGTACCAATTTTTAAGAAAGGAGCGAGAGAGAAAGCAGGAAATTATAGACCAGTTAGTCTGACCTCAGTGGTGGGAAAGATGCTGGAGTCTATTATAAAGGATGAAATTATGTCACATCTGGTTAGCAGTAACAGGATAGGTCAGAGTCAGCATAGATTTATGAAGGGGAAATCATGCTTGACTAATCTTCTGGAATGTTTTGAGGATGTAACTCTGAAAATGGACAAGGGAGATCCAGTAGATGTAGTGTACCTGGACTTTCAGAAAGCTTTTGATAAAGTCCCACACAGGAGATTAGTGAGTAAACTTAGGGTGCATGGTATTGGGGGCAAAATACTAGATTGGATTGAAAATTGATTGGCTGATATGATATAGAAGATGGTATTAGTAATAATATTAGCAAATTTGCTGATGTTACAAAGCTGGGTGGCAGGGTGAAATGTGATGAAGATGTTAGGAGATTACAGGGTGACCTGGACAAGTTAGGTGAGTGGTCAGATGCATGGCGGATGCAGTTTAATGTGGATAAATGTATGGTTATCCACTTTGGTGGCAAGAACAGGAAGGCAGATTACTACCTAAATGGAATTAAGTTAGGTAAAGGGGCAGTACAACGAGATCTGGGTGTTCTTGTACACCAGTCAATGAAGGCAAGCATGCAGGTACAGCGGGTAGTGAAGAAGGCTATAGCATGCTGGCCTTCAGAACAAGAGGGATTGAGTATAGAAGCAAAAAGGTACTTCTGCAGCTGTACAGGGCCCTGGTGAGACCACACCTGGAGTACTGTGTGCAGTTCTGGTCTTCAAATTTGAGGGAAGACATTCTGGCTATTGAGGGAGTGCAGCGGAGGTTCACAAGGTCAATTCCTGGAATGGCGGGACTACCTTACACTGAAAGACTGAAGCGACTGGGCTTGTATATACTTGAGTTTAGAAGACTGAGAGGGTATCTGATTGAGACATATAAGATTATGAAAGGAATGGACACCCGGGCAGCAGGAAACATGTTTCCGCTGATGGGTGAGTGCCGGACCAGAGGACACAGCTTAAAAATACGGGGTAGACCATTTAGGACAGAGATGAGGAGAAACATCTTCACCCAGAGAGTGGTGGCTGTGTGGAATGCTCTGCCCCATAGGGCAGTGGAGGCCCAGTGTCTGGATTCATTTAAGAAAGAGTTGGATAGAGCTCTCAAGGATAGTGGAATCAAGGGTTATGGAGATAAGGCAGGAACAGGATACTGATTAAGGATGATCAGCCATGATCATATTGAATAGTGGTGCAGGCTCGAAGGGCTGAATGGCCAACTCCTGCACCTATTGCCTATTGTCTATTATTTTGAGAGGACTTGAATATAAAAGCAGGGATATACTTCTGAAGCTCTATCAGACTCTGGTCAGACCATATTTGGAGTATTTTGTGCAGTTTTGAGCCTCCTATCTCAGGAAGAATATACTCGATGGAGTTAGAAGGATGAGGGAGGATCTAATTAAACTTACAGAAGACTGAATGTCCTGGACAGAGTAGATGTTGGAAAGATGTTTCCATTGGTAGGAGAGACTAGGACCTGCGAGCACAGCTTTAGAGTAAAGGCAAAACCTGTTAGAACAGAGATAAGGAGAAACCTCTTCAGCCAGCGAGTGATTAATCCATGGAATTCATTGCCAGAGATAGCCAGGTCATAGAGTCATAGAGATGTACAGCATGGAAACATTGAGTATATTTAAGATGGAGTTAGATACTCTTGTGTATCAAGGGTTACAGGGAGAAAGCAGGAGAATAGAGACGAGAATAGAGCCATGATTGAATAGTGGAGCAGACTCGATGGGCTAAATGGCCTAATTTCTGCTCCTAAAAGGCCATGGGGGTGGTGTCTGACGAATGAGGGAGGAAGGCAGATCTTAACTGGTTTATTTAAAAAACACAGTGGCTCAGTGGTTAGCACTGCTGCTTCAGCACACCAGGGACCCGGGTTCGATTCCACCCTGGGGCGACTGTCTGTGTGGAGTTCGCACATTCTCCCCGTGTCTGTGTCAGTTACCTCTCATAGTCCAAAGATGTGTAGGTCAGGTGAACTGGCCATGCTCCATTGCCCACAGTGTTCAGGGATGTGTGGGTTAGGTGCATAAGTCAGGGGTAAATGTCAAGTCGGGGAATGGGTCAGTGTGGACTTGCTGGGCCGAAGGGTCTGTTTCCATACTGTAGGGAATCTATTCCATTTAACAACACCCCCCCAAATCTCAACGCCTCATCAACTACCCCCACAAACCCTCACCAACCATCTCCCATCCCCACACCTCACCACCCACATCACCTCTACACCATCACCTCACCAATCACCTCCTCCCTCCAACACATGGCAACAAGCAATGAATAAGGCCTCACCACCCACCGGCGCCACACCCGCCCCACACCTCAACACACACCCCCTCCCCAACAACTCACCTCCCACCGGCACCTCAGCACCCACCGGCACCCCTCCCCCACACCTCACCACCCACCCCCTCCCCCTCACCTCACCACCCACCCCCTCCCCCACACCTCACCACCCACCGGCACCCGTCCCCCACACCTCAACACACACCCTCCCCCCACACCTCACCACCTACCACCACCCCTCCCACCACACCTCACCACCCACCGGCACCCCTCCCCCACGCCTCACCACCCACCCCCTCCCTCTCACCTCACCACCCACCCCCCCCCCCCACACCTCACCACTCAGCAGCACCCCTTCCCCACACCTCACCACCCACCCCCTCCCCCACACCTCACCAACCACCCCCTCCCCCACACCTCACCAACCACACCCTCCCCCACACCTCACCACCCACCCCCTCCCCCACACCTCACCAACCACACCCTCCCCCACACCTCACCACCCACCCCCTCCCCCACACCTCACCAACCACACCCTCCCCCACACCTCACCAACCACACCCTCCCCCACACCTCACCACCCACCTCCCCCCCAAACCTCACCACCCACCGGCACCCCTCCCCCACATCTCAGCACCCACCGGCACCCCTCCCCCACACCCCACCACCCACCCCCTCCCTCTCACCTCACCATCCACCCCCTCCCCCCCACACCTCACCACCTACCACCACCCCTCCCCCACATCTCACCACCCACACCCTCCCTCAAACCTCAACACACCCTCCCTCCCCCACACCTCACCACCCACCGGCACCCCTCCCCCACACCTCACCACCCACCCCCTCCCTCTCACCTCACCACCCACCCCCTCCCCCCCACACCTCACCACCTACCACCACCCCTCCCCCACATCTCACCACCCACACCCTCCCCCAAACCTCAACACACCCTCCCTCCCCAACACCTCACCACCCACCGGCACCAGTCCCCCACACCTCAACACACACCCCTCCCTCACACCTCACCACCCACACCCCTCCCCCACGCCTCACCACCCACCCCCTCCCTCTCACCTCCCCACCCACCCCCTCCACCCCACACCTCACCACCCACCGGCACCCGTCCCCCACATCTCAACACACATCCCTCCCCCACACCTCACCACCTACCACCATCCCTCCCCCTACACCTCAGCACCCACCCTTTCCCTCTCACCTCACCACCCACCCCCTCCCCTACACCTCACCACCCACCAGCACCCCTCCCCCACACCTTAACACACCCTCCCTCCCCCACACCTCAACACCCACCCCCTCCCCCACACCTTAACACACCCTCCCTCCCCCACACCTCAACACCCACCCACCTCCCCCCCAAACCTCACCGCCCACCGGCACTCCTCCCCCACACCTCACCACCCACCCCCTCCCCTACACCTCACTACCCACCCTCTTCCTCACACCTCACCACCCACCCCCTACCCCTACACCTCACCACCCCCTCCCCAACACCTCACCACCCATCCCCTCCCCCACACCTCACCACCCACCCCTCCCCTACCCCTCACCACCCACCCCCTCCTCCACACCTCACCTGCCACTCCCTCCCCCACACCTCACCACCCACCCACCCTCTCCCCACACTTCACCACCCATCCCCTCCCCCTACATCTCACCACCCACCCCTCCCCTACTCCTCACCACCCACCCCCTCCCCTATACCTCACCACCCCCTCCCCAACATCTCACCACCCACCCCTCCCCTACTCCTCACCTGTCTTCTTATTACCCCTATTAATCCCCCCTTCATGGAGCCATGCTGTCTAAATTTAATTCTTCCACCCACACCTCCATGCTGACCAGCAATGTGAAACCGAGCCTGTCCCGTTAGCCTGTGTTTAGTCCGTATCCCCCGAAACCATTCCCATTCTTGTCACTGTCCAGATGCTCTTTAAATCCTGCGCTAGTTCTCACTGCTCCCACTCCCTCTGGCAGCTCATTCCATACGTACACTGCTTCGCTTCGGAAGGAGTAACAAGAATACAGAGTACTGGGCTAATGGTAAGATTCTTGGTAGTGTAGGTGAACAGAGAGATCTTGGTGTCCAGATACATAGATCCCTGAAAGTTGTCACCCAGGTTGATAGGGTTGTTAAAACAGCATAAGGTGAGTTAGCGTTTAGTGGTAGAGGGATTGAGATTCAGAGCCATGAGGTCATGCTGCAGCTGTACAAAACTCTGATACAGCCGCACCAGGAGTACTGTGTACAGTTCTGGTCACCGCATTGTAGGAAGGATACATAGAAACATAGAAAAATACAGCGCAGTACAGGCCCTTCGGCCCTCGATGTTGCGCCGACCAAATCCTACCTAACCTACACTAGCCCAATAACTTCCATATGCCTATCCAATGCCCGCTTAAATGACCATAAAGAGGGAGAGTTCACCACTGCTACTGGCAGGGCATTCCATGAACTCACAACCCGCTGCGTAAAGAATCTACCCCTAACATCTGTCCTATACCTACCACCCCTTAATTTAAAGCTGTGTCCCCTAGTAACAGCTGACTCCATTAGCGGTAAAAGGTTCTCAGTGTCTACCTTATCTAAACCCCTAATCATCTTGTACACCTCGATCAAATCTCCCCTAAACCTTCTTTTCTCCAATGAGAACAGGCCCAAGTGCCTCAGCCTTTCCTCATACGATCTTCCTACCATGCCAGGCAACATCCTGGTAAACCTCCTCTGCACTCGTTCTAATGCCTCCACATCCTTCCTATAGTATGGCGACCAAAACTGCACACAATACTCCAGATGAGGCTGCACCAGAGTCTTATACAACTGCAACATGACCTCAGGACTCCGGAACTCAATTCCTCTACCAATAAAGCCCAGTACACCATATGCCTTCCTCACAGCACTATTTATCTGGGTGGCAACTTTCAGAGATCTGTGTACATGGACACCAAGATCCCTCTGCTCATCCACACTACCAAGTAGCCTACCATTAGCCCAGTAATCCATCTTCTTGTTACTCCTACCAAAGTGAATGACTTCACACTTAGCTACATTGAATTCCATCTGCCACCTTTCTGCCCAGCTCTGCAACCTATCTATATCCCGCTGTAACCTGCCACATCCTTCTTCACTGTCCACAACTCCACTGACCTTTGTGTCATCCGCAAACTTGCTCACCCAGCTTTCAAGCCCTTCCTCTAGATCATTTATAAAGATGACAAACAGCAACGGTCCCAAAACAGATCCCTGTGGTACACTGCTAGTAACTGCACTCCAAGATGAACCTATACCATCAACTACTACCCTCTGTCTCCTTCCAGCCAGCCAATTCCTAATCCAAACCTCTAATGCACCCTCAATGCCATACCTCCGTAGTTTTTGCATTAGCCTGCCATGAGGTACCTTATCGAACGCCTTGCTAAAATCCATATACACCACATCTACTGCTTTACCCTCATCCACCTCCTTAGTCACCTTCTCAAAGAACTCAATAAGGTTTGTGAGGCACGACCTGCCCTTCACAAAACCATGCTGACTATCCTTGATCACATTATTTCTATCCAGATGTTCATAAATCTTATCCCTTACAATTCTCTCTAAGACTTTGCCCACAACAGAAGTGAGACTCACTGGCCTATAGTTACTCGGGCTGCCCCTACTCCCCTTCTTGAATAAGGGGACCACATTCGCTATCCTCCAGTCTTCTGGTACTATTCCCGTTGACAATGACGACATAAAAATCAAGGCCAATGGCTCCGCTATCTCCTCCCTAGCTTCCCAGAGGATCCTAGGATAAATGCCATCAGGCCCAGGAGACTTATCTATTTTCATCCTTTCCAGTATTCCCAAAACCTCTTCCCTACATACCTCAAGGCCATCCATTCTAATCACTTGTGACTCAATATTCACACCAGCAACAGTGTCCTGTTCCTGAGTGAATACTGACGAAAAGTATTGATTTAGTGTCTCACCAATCTCCTCCGCCTCCACGCACAACTTCCCACTACTATCCTTGATTGGACCGATACCTACCCTAGTCATCCTTTTATTCCTGACATACCTATAGAAAGCCTTTGGGTTTTCCCTAATCCTACCAACTGAGGACTTTTCATGTCCCCTTCTCGCTGCTCTTAGCTCTCTCTTCAGATCCTTCCTGGCTACCTTATAACTCTCAATCGCCCCAACTGAACCTTCACGCCTCATCTTTATATAGGCCGCCCTCTTCCCTTTCACAAGGGATTCCAATTCCCTATTAAACCACGGCTCCCTCACAAGACCCTTTACTCCCTGCCTGACTGGTACATACTTATCAAGGACACTCAATAGGTGTTCCTTGAACAATCTCCACATATCATTAGTGTTCTTCTCCTGAAGCCTGTTTTTCCAATCCACGCATCCTAAGTCATGCCTCACCGCATCATAATTTCCCTGCCCCCAGCTATAGCTCTTGCCCTGCAGTGCACACTTATCCCTCTCCATTACTAAAGTAAAAGTCACCGAGTTGTGGTCACTGTCCCCGAAGTGCTCACCTACCTCCAAGTCTAACATCTGGCCTGGTTCATTACCTAGAACCAAATCCAGTATAGCCTCACCTCTTGTTGGCCTGTCTACATATTGCGTCAGGAAACCCTCCTGCACACATTGGACAAACACCGACCCATCTAACGAACTCGAGCTATAGCTTTCCCAGTCAATATCTGGGAAGTTAAAGTCCCCCATAACAACCCCCCTGCTACTTTCACTCTTCTCCTGAATCATCCTCGCAATACTTTCCTCTACTTCTCTCGGACTATTAGGAGGCCTGTAGAAAACTCCTAACAGGGTGACCTCACCTTTCCTATTTCTAACCTCAGCCCAAACTACCTCAGATGGCAAGTCTTCCTCCATCGTCCTTTCCACCGCTGTAATACTATCCTTGACAAGCAAGATATGGAGGCTTTGGAAAGTGTGCAGAGGAGAGTTACCAGGATGTTGTCTAGTCTGGAGGGAAGGTCTTATGAGGAAAGGCTGAGGGACAAGAGCCTGTTTTGTTAGAGCGAAGGTTGAGAGGCAATTTAATTGAGACATATAAGATAATCAGGGGGTTAGATAGGGTGGACAGGGAGAGCCTTTTTCCTCGGACGGTGATGGATAGCACGAGGGGCCATAGCTTCAAACTGAGCAGTCTTAGATATAGGACAGATGTCAGAGGTAGTTTCTTTACTCAGAGAGTAGTAGGGGTGTGGAACGCACTGCCTGCACCAGTTGTAGACTCGCCAACTTTAAGGGCATTTAAATGGTCATTAGATAGGTATATGGGCGAGAATGGAATAGTGTAGGACAGATAGGCTTCAGATTGGTCTCACAGGTCAGCCCCAGGGTTGAAGGGTCTGTACTATGCTGTAATATTCTAAGTTCTAAAAAGAACTAAACTAAGTCTATTTTTCTCCTGGCCAGTGGTTCTCACTAATATTGTTTGGTCTCCTTTTTTGGTTCACAGTTGGATTCTCCGGTGTGTGGAGTGGAATAGGCCTTTTGTCCACGTTTCTCATGCCTGTTAATTTGCAGCATCTGATGACCAACTGGTGAAACTGGAACATCTCAGCTCCTAGCTCGGGGTGGGGGGGGGGGCAGCTTTAGTGCGGTCGGAATTCTCTGCCAAAATCCTGAGTCATGCCTTCCCATCAACCTTTGCACCGTCCAGCACCCGCCTTCAAATCCAACCTTTCACCCTCCTTCGGTCCGTTTCCTGCGTTGATTCAGATGACTTCACAACGAACACCTTTTCCATTTGGCGATTTTCGAGCACCCGCTCAGTAATGTTTTCTCTCGTTGTGGCCACTTGCTACATGGGCAAACTTCCACTCTAGCATGGTCTGAGTTTGATTCAATATCTTTCTCCAGTCTCTCACAAGCTTCTCTGGAAAAAAGAGTTTTCTTGCTGCTGCACAGTTATTGTCCTCTCTGCAGCTTCAATAACTTTCAGATTAAACCCTACCGTATGGTTTTTGGTTTTTCTTTCTGGAAGGCATTTTTTCACAAAATGATGAATAAACTTTAAAACCTCAACAAGAGGATATGATTGTATCCTGACTCATGTATGTTGCCACCTGACTCATGCCGAATTGGTGTGATGTCACATAACAGCACGAGATAAGATTCACTTCCTCATCTTAACATTTCTGCGCAGGATAATACTCTGATTCAACAACGTTGATCTGTTGTCTGTGAAGAACAAGGGTCAACCCTTACTCAAGAGATACAGAAAATTCCAGATTTCTTAGCCAAAAATAGGTCAACTTTTAAATGAGATCAACTTGTACTCAAGTATATAGGGTATATGTGTGTATATATATATATATATATATAATAGAGAGAGAGAGAGAGAGAGTAAAGGAATCCAGCACCCAACCCCTGTGGTACACATCGGACACCACCTACAATCACACAAACAGCCTTCCCTCAATCTCCTGCCTTCCCTCAATCTCCTGCCTTCCCTCAATCTCCTGCCACAAAGCCCATTTTCGGATCAATTTATCACGTTTCTCAGGATCCCACGTGCATTTATCTTCTAATCAGTCTCCCTTGTGGGATGTTGTCAAAGGAGTTGCTGAAATCCATGAACTGCACCATCCTCATGTCCACACCCATTCCCAGGGTGAATTGGCCATGCTAAACTGTCCCATAGTGTACAGCGATGTGGAGGTTAGGTGCATTAGGGGTAAATGTAGAGTAATAGGTAAAAGGATGTATCGGAGTGGGTTACTCCTTCGAGGGTTGGTGCAGACTTGTTGGGCCGAATGGCCTATTTTCACACTGTAAGAATTCTATGATCATAAGAAATCGGTTCCCAGTGGAACTTGTCAGCCTTTAGCCCCAATAGTTTCGTGAGTATTTTTTCTCTCGTGTTAGTTATTACACTTCTTTCCTCTTGCAGACAGTGAGGCCTGCAGATGTGAGAGAGCCGGAGTTGATGACGTGTGATGCTGGAAAGTAGGTCAGGCAGTGACAGCTCTGTTGAAGGGTTCCTGCTCCTCACTGCTGCCTGACCTGGTTCTCTGTTGCTATACTCTACCTACTGACTTCCTCCCCCCGTTTTATCACTTAATTATTGAGCAATATTGGGGAGGTATTAATGTCTTCTGCTGTGAAGAATTATGCAAAAAATCTACTCAACTCATCTTCTAGTTCCTGGATCCCCAGCGTTATTCTCTGAGGGGCCTGTATATCTATTTTCTACCCTCTGTTGCCCGGTTATATGTTAAAAGAAGCCCTTGTTATCTAGCTTGATATTTCCTGCTCCTCAGATGCTGCCTGACTTGCTGCGTTTTTCCAGCACCACACTGATCTAGACTCTGGTGTCCAGTATCTGCAGTCCTCACTTTTGCCTGACTTGCTCGTTACCTCCCAGCACTTACTCTTTCTGTCTTTATTTTGACTATCTTTTGCTTTTTAAGTTTCCCAATCCTCTGACTCACCAATAACCTTTGCCACGTTGTATATTTTTTTCTTCCATTTTAAGTGTATCCTCAGCTTCCGTTGTTAATTGTGGTGAGCTTATCTTAGCCATGGAATTGTTCTTACTCACGGGCATATATTTGTTCTCAGTCCTGCACTTTTTAAAAAAAAGTCTGCCATTGATCCTCGACGGTCTCAGCTACTAAGCTCCTTTTCCTGCCCGCTCCAGCCAAATCTGCCTGAATTCATTTGAAATTCCTTATTTGCATTTTGCCTAACTCTTTCAAACCTACTCATGAGAAGTGCTTTAGTAAACAGCCCATGTCAATGATGCACAATAGATGGACATTGATGCCATAGTATCTAACTTTGTAAGGTATTTGTAAAATGCAACACAGAAACATCTTTTATTTATAAATGGTTGACATATTGGGCAGGCACGGTGGCTCAGTGGTTAGCACCGCTACCTCACAGCACCAGGGACCTGTTCAATACCACCCTCTTGAGGGGAGTTTGCACATGCTCCCCATGTCTACATGAGTTTCCTCCAGGTGATTGAGTCGTCTCCCACAGTCCAGAGATGTGCAGTTTAGGTGGATTGGCCGTGTTAAATTGCCCATTAGTGTCATAGAGATGTACAGCATGGAAACAGACCCTTCGGTCCAACCCGACCAGATATCCCAACCCAATCTAGTCCCACTTGCCAGCACCCAGCCCATATCCCTCCAAACCCTTCCTATTCATATACCATTCCAAATGCCTTTTAAATGTTGCAATTGTACCAGCCTCCACCACTTCCTCTGGCAGCTCATTCCATACACGTACCACCCTCTGCGTGAAAAAGTTGCCCCTTAAGGTCTCTTTTATATCTTTCCCCTCTCACCCTAAACCTATGCCCTCTAGTTCTGAACTCCCCGACCCCAGGGAAAAGACTTTGCCTATTTATCATATCCATGCCCCTCATAATTTTGTAAACCTCTATAAGGTCACCCCTCAGCCTCCGACGCTCCAGGGAAAACAGCCCCAGCCTGTTCAGCCTCTCCCTGTAGCTCAGATCCTCCAACCCTGGCAACATCCTTGTAAATCTTTTCTGAACCCTTTCAAGTTTCACAACATCTTTCCGATAGGAAGGAGACCAGAATTGCACACAATATTCCAACAGTGGCCTGACCAATGTCCTGTACAGCCGCAACATGACCTCTCAACTCCTACACTCAATACTCTGACCAATAAAGGAAAGTATACCAAACGCCTTCTTCACTATCCTATCTGTCTGTGACTCCACTTTCAAGGAGCTATGAACCTGCACTCCAAGGTCTCTTTGTTCAGCAACACTCCCCAGGACCTTACCATTAAGTGTATAAGTCCTGCTAAGATTTGTTTTCCCAAAATGCAGCACCTCACATTTATCTGAATTAAACTCCATCTGCCACTTCTCAGCCCATTGGCCCATCTGGTCCAGATCCTGTTGTAATCTGAGGTAACCCTCTTCGCTGTCCACTACACCTCCAAATTTGGTGTCATCTGCAACAATCCAAATGGCTAGTTTTCCCTGTATTCAGTGAGAGCTAACCTTGCTAATCAGTCTCCCACGGGGAACCTTGTCGAACGCCTTACAGAAGTCCATATAGATCACATCTACCGCTCTGCCCTCATCAATCCTCTTTGTTACTTCTTCAAAAACCTCAATCAAGTTTGTGAGACATGATTTCCCACAACAAAGCCATGTTGACTATCCTTAATCAGTCTTTGCCTTTCCAAATACACGTCCATCCTGTCCCTCAGGGTTCCCTCCAACAACTTGCCCACCACTGAGGTCAGGCTCACCGGTCTGTAGTTCCCTGACTTGTCCTTACCACCCTTCTTTGTCTCCCGGATGTCTGGGTTAGGGATGGATTAGCCATGGGAAATGTGGGGTGACAGGGATAGGGTGGGTCTGGGCACTTTTTTGGAGGGTTGGTGTGGGGCTTCCGCCCTGTAAGGATTCTGTAATTGCGCAAATTGACATCTGAGGAGAAATATTGATTCCGATGTGAAATTCCCAGAAATGGGCAGAAAATTAAAACTGCGGGCAGATTAACAGGTTTGTTCTTGAGTGTCTTGCGATCAGTTCGATGTGGCATCTCCTGGGTGGTGTGATCTCTTCAGTCAGAACACACAGGCCAATGTTCTGTCTGAGTGCTTCTCATCTTGATCAGAAAGCCGCAACGTGAAGCAGTGTTTGTCCGTCCGTGAGATCTGCCAATACATACCACATGCTATCTCCTGGTCACAGAATAACAGGAACAGGGCAGTAGAGGTCAGCCAGCAGAAACCCAGAGCAATGTCATGGGAACAGAATAAGAAATGGTCAGAAAGAAGGGGGGGGGTTGCCGTTTGTCAGAGGTGAAAGGCAGGTAGAGGGCCTCAAGGTAAGGTCCCAGAATCGGAGGTGGGGGTGTGGGGGGGGGGGGGGGGGGGGGGGGGTGCGGTATGATGGTTGTTAGTAGAATAGGATGGGCCAAGTTGGGAAGTTTGGAAGTGAGAACATTTTGTACATTGATAGATGATTGATCAGTTGGATCTCCTCTGGAGCCATTCACCTCATTCCCACTCCTAGTCTAGAATATTGTTCTTTTGCAGATAATAATCCAGTTCTCTCTTTAAAATCGCTAGCAAGCCCACCTCGGTAACACTCTCAGGCAGTGCATTCCAGATACAAACACTGTGCTGCATTAAAACATTTTACTCTGCACCAACCACTTGAATTCAACCACATCCTCTCTTGTGATGGATTCGATCATCATGTTGAACCTGGTCTGCTCTGTCCAGGCCTCTCGTGATTTTAAACAACTCTCTCAAACCCTCCTTCCCCTCTCTCCATTAAAAATCCCAACTTTTCCAGCCTTTCTGTGTAACTGAAGTTCCTTCTTTTTTCTAAAGTGTGACACCCAGAACTTGGCGAAGTTTTCCCGCTGATTGTATGCAGAAAAACACCCCCTTTTTGCCTTGGTGAGGACGAGGGAAAAGCAGAAACAACGGTTTTGGCTTTGATCTGTTTTGTTAATTGCAGGTTGAGGGTTTGGTCAGATTTGTTAACTGCTGTTTCAATGTGTCCTTTCATCTTTATTGATTTATGGGCATTTACAGTTCTGCCTTTCAGAGATTTTTCTTGTCCCTGTGCAGAATGAATCACTTCACACTTCTGACCTGGTCTATCAGAAATCTATCTTCATTGATAATGTTTATAAGTTTCATTTCATCCCTCTCCCTTCAAAATGGCGTGCTGTCCCTTTGTCGTAAAATAACAGAAACACACAGC
Organism: Hemiscyllium ocellatum; assembly: GCF_020745735.1. NCBI lineage: Eukaryota > Metazoa > Chordata > Chondrichthyes > Orectolobiformes > Hemiscylliidae > Hemiscyllium > Hemiscyllium ocellatum. Next base: position 7,805,385 of record NC_083401.1, on the reverse strand, counting down.
ACAAAGGGAGGTATTTCAGACTTATTCATTCATGAGAGATGAGATTCACTGGCTGGGCCCACCATTTATTGCCCTAGTTGCCCCTTGAGAAGGTGGGGGTGAGCTGCCGTCTTGAACCACTGCAGTCCATGTGCTGTAGGCTAACTCACAATGCCCTTAGAGAGACAATTCCAGGATTTTTGACCCAGCGACAGTGAAGGGACAGTGATATATTTCTATGTCAGGATGGTGAGTGGTTTGGGGACGACAGTGAAGGGACGGTGATATATTTCTATGTCAGGATGGTGAGTGGTTTGGGGGGGACAGTGAAGGGACGGTGATATATTTCTATGTCAGGGTGGTGAGTGGTTTGGGGGGGACAGTGAAGGGACGGTGATATATTTCTATGTCAGTGTGGTGAGTGGTTTGGGGACGACAGTGAAGGAACGGTGATATATTTCTATGTCAGGGTGGTGAGTGGTTTGGGGGGGACAGTGAAGGGACGGTGATATATTTCTATGTCAGTGTGGTGAGTGGTTTGGGGGGGACAGTGAAGGGACGGTGATATATTTCTATGTCAGGATGGTGAGTGGTTTGGGGGGGACAGTGAAGGGACGGTGATATATTTCTATGTCAGGATGGTGAGTGGTTTGGGGGGGACAGTGAAGGGACGGTGACATATTTCTATGTCAGGATGGTGAGTGGTTTGGGGGGGACAGTGAAGGGGCGGTGATATATTTCTATGTCAGGGTGGTGAGTGGTTTGGGGGGGACAGTGAAGGGACGGTGATATATTTCTATGTCAGTGTGGTGTGTGGTTTGGGGGGGACAGTGAAGGGACTGTGATATATTTCTATGTCAGGATGGTGAGTGGGTTGGGGGGGGACAGTGAAGGAACGGTGATATATTTCTAAGTCAGGATGGTGAGTGGTTTGGGGGGGACAGTGAAGGGACGGTGATATATTTCTATGTCAGGGTGGTGAGTGGTTTGGGGGAGGACAGTGAAGGGACAGTGATATATTTCTATGTCAGGGTGGTGAGTGGTTTGGGGACGACAGTGAAGGGACGGTGATATATTTCTATGTCAGGATGGTGAGTGGTTTGGGGGGGGACAGTGAAGGGACGGTGATATATTTCTATGTCAGGGTGGTGAGTGGTTTGGGGGGGACAGTGACGGGACGGTGATATATTTCTATGTCAGGGTGGTGAGTGGTTTGGGGACGACAGTGAAGGGACGGTGATATATTTCTATGTCAGGATGGTGAGTGGTTTGGGGGGGACAGTGAAGGGACAGTGATATATTTCTAAGTCAGGGTGGTGTGTGGTTTGGGGGGGACAGTGAAGGGATGGTGATGTATTTCTATGTCAGGATGGTGAGTGGTTTGGGGGGGACAGTGAAGGGATGGTGATATATTTCTATGTCAGGGTGGTGAGTGGTTTGGAGGGGGTGGTTTTCCCATGTACCTGCTGCCCTGTCCTTCTGGTTAGACGTGGTTGAGGATTTGGAAGGTACTGTCTGAGAATCTTTGGTGAATTTCTGCAGTGTGTCTTGGAGATAGTACAGACTGCTGCTGCTGAGCGTCAATGGTGGAGGGGGGGGAGTTGTTTGTGGATGTGGGGCCAATCGAGTGGGCTGCTTTCTCCTGGGTGGAGTCAAGCTTCTTGAGTGTTGTTGGAGCTGCGTCCATCCAGGCAAGTGGGGAATATTCCATCACATTCCTGAGAAGAGGCCTGTAGATTGCAGAATGCTTTGGGGAGTCAGGAAGTGAGTTCTCACTGCAATATTCCTGCTCTTGTAGCAACTGCGTTTATTTGGTGAGTCCAGTTGAGTTTCTGGTCAATGGTAATCCCCAGGATGTTTATAGTGGGGGATTCAGTGATGGGAACACTGTTGAATGCCAAGAGGGTGGTGGTTAGACTGTCTCTAATTGGAGATGGTCATAGCTGAGCATTTCTGTGGCTGTATGGGACTTGCCAGTTATCTCCCCAAGCCTGGATATTATCCAGACTGCTTCAGTATCTGAGGGACGGCTAATGGTCTTTAACATTGTCCAATAATCTGCTAACCTGCCCACTTCTGCCTGATGATGGAGAGGAGCTCCAAGAAGACCTCCTCTCATTCTGATTTGACACGATGCCACCCCACCCCATTCTCCTTGAACAGTGTCTGAAAGTCCCTGGATTAAAACCCATCAGTTGCTTATCAACCAATGAACTCCCAACTTTTCTAAGAGTCTTTTTTTCCAAGTTCAGCCGAGTTATTGAACGTTGTTCAGCTTTTTCCCTCCCAGACTTGAGGCAATTTAAATTAAAACACCAGTAAGTGAAGCAGATCAACACGCAATCAGCTGATATCTTTATTTTTAGAAATGTTTTGAAAATGTGTCCCGCAAATGGATAATACACTGCTTACAATCTGCATTAAGAGTTTAATAAAGAGTGAGCCATCTAATGTTGCTCATATCACAAAAATAACAAAAGTGGAAAGATTGAGGTCCCCCTGCAGTGTAGAAATCGAGAATGTTCAGTGGCCAGTGATAAATGGGGGCAAGAGGGGAGTTATTCACTTCCTGACAAAGATAGCAAACTAGAATACCATGTGAAACTAGGGATTACTCAAGGAAGGACCACAAATCCTGGCATTCAGGTGGCACCATCATTGATTGCCTCTCAATTCAAGGATGGTATCACCTCAGCATGGAGAGTCTGGGCCCTGAGTCTTCACAATAAGAGCGTGTTTCCACACTGGAGGGAATCTAATCAAAAACAAGCAGAATAATAATACTGGTCAGGGTGTAACAGGGGCTGCAGATCGATACGCACCAGAGGGTAGGGACATGCTTGAGCCATTGAGGCAGGAAATGCTTCCTTTTATTTCCTGCCTCCACTAGGCCTCAATATTCATGGGTTTTAGTCTCTATATGTGATGCAGTTGGACAGACAAGTTATCACTGTCTTAATACCAACAGGGACCCTGGTTCGATTCCAGCCTTGGGTGACAGGGTGGAGTTTGCACATTCTCCCCATGTCTGCGTGGGTTTCCCTGAGTTGCTCCAGGCTCCTCCAGCAGCCCAAAGATCCGCAGGGCCGGTGGATCGGGCACACTACATTGCTCACAGTGTCCAGGGACGTGCCGTCGAGGTGGGCTAGCATGGCAAACACAGGTTACGCGGATGGGGTAGGGCCTGGGTCTGGGTGCAATGCTTTTCAGAGGGTCAGTGCGGGCTCAATGGGCTGAATGGCTTGATTAATGCCAATGCACCCATTATTCAGTAAGAACTTCTGAGTGGGTTTGGAGTTTTTGTTATCCTCCCTGGAACATCGGAGATTGGAGAGTTGAGAAGCCCACACCTGGTAGGGGAGATACTTTCAGCCAGCAGACAGAGTGTCCCCCCAGACAGAGTGCCCCCCCAGACAGAGTGCCCCCCCAGACAGAGTGCCCACCCGGACAGAGTGTCCCCCCAGACAGTGCCCACCCAGAGTGTCCCCCCAGACAGAGTGCCCACACAGACAGAGTGACCACCCAGACAGAGTGCCCACCCGGACAGAGTGTCCACCCAGACAGAGTGCCCACCCGGACAGTGCCCACCCGGACAGAGTGCCCACCCGGACAGAGTGTCCCCCCAGACAGTGCCCACCCAGACAGGGTGTCCACCCAGACAGAGTGTCCCCCCAGACAGAGTGCCCACCCAGACAGTGCCCACCCAGACAGAGTGACCACCCAGACAGAGTGTCCCCCCAGACAGAGTGCCCACCCAGACAGAGTGCCCACTCAGACAGAGTGACCACCCAGACAGAGTGCCCACCCGGACAGAGTGTCCACCCAGACAGAGTGTCCACCCGGACAGTGCCCACCCAGAGTGTCCCCCCAGACAGAGTGTCCACCCAGACAGAGTGCCCACCCGGACAGAGTGTCCCCCCAGACAGTGCCCACCCAGACAGAGTGTCCACCCAGACAGAGTGTCCCCCCAGACAGAGTGCCCACCCAGACAGTGCCCACCCAGACAGAGTGACAACCCAGACAGAGTGCCCACCCAGACAGAATGTCCCCCCAGACAGACTGTCCACCCAAACAGAATGCCCACCTAGACAGAGTGTCCCCCCAGACAGAGTGTCCCCCCAGACAGAGTGCCCACCCAGACAGTGCCCACCCAGACAGAGTGACCACCCAGACAGAGTGTCCCCCCAGACAGAGTGCCCACCCAGACAGAGTGACCACCCAGACAGAGTGCCCACCCAGACAGAATGTCCCCCCAGACAGACTGTCCACCCAAACAGAATGCCCACCTAGACAGTGCCCACCCAGACAGAGTGCCCACCCAGACAGTGTGCCCACCCAGACAGAGTGCCCACCCAGACAGTGTGCCCACCCAGACAGAGTGTCCCCCCAGACAGAGTGCACACCCGGACAGAGTACCCACCCAGAAAGAGTGCCCACCCAGACAGAGTGTCCCCCCAGACAGAGTGTCCCCCCAGACAGTGCCCACTCAGACAGAGTGCCCACCCAGACAGTGCCCACCCAGACAGTGTGCCCACCCAGACAGAGTGTCCCCCCAGACAGAGTGCACACCCAGAAAGAGTGCCCATCCAGACAGAGTGCCCACCCAGACAGAGTACCCACCCAGAAAGAGTGCCCACCCAGACAGAGTGCCCACCCAGACAGTGTGCCCACCCAGACAGAGTGTCCCCCCAGACAGAGTGCACACCCAGAAAGAGTGCCCAACCAGACAGAGTGCCCACCCAGACAGGGTACCCACCCAGAAAGAGTGCCCACCCAGAAAGAGTGCCCACCCAGACAGTGCCCACCCGGACAGAGTGTCCCCCCAGACAGAGTGTCCACCCAGACAGAGTGCCCACCCGGACAGAGTGTCCCCCCAGACAGAGTGTCCACCCAGACAGAGTGCCCATCCGGACAGAGTGTCCCCCCAGACAGAGTGTCCACCCAGACAGAGTGTCCCCCCAGACAGTGCCCACCCAGAGTGTCCACCCAGACAGTGCCCACCCGGACAGAGTGTCCCCCCAGACAGTGCCCACCCAGACAGAGTGTCCACCCAGACAGAGTGTCCCCCCAGACAGTGTGCCCACCCAGACAGTGCCCACCCAGACAGAGTGACCACCCAGACAGAGTGCCCACCCAGACAGAATGTCCCCCCAGACAGACTGTCCACCCAAACAGAATGCCCACCCAGACAGAGTGCCCACCCAGACAGTGTGCCCACCCAGACAGTGTGCCCACCCAGACAGAGTGTCCCCCCAGACAGAGTGCACACCCGGACAGAGTACCCACACAGACAGTGCCCACCCAGACAGAGTGTCCCCCCAGACAGAGTGTCCCCCCAGACAGTGCCCACTCAGACAGAGTGCCCACCCAGACAGTGCCCACCCAGACAGAGTGTCCCCCCAGACAGTGCCCACCCAGACAGTATGCCCACCCAGACAGAGTCTCCACCCGGACAGAGTGCCCACCCAGACAGAGTGTCTGTCCAGACAGAGTGTCTGTCCAGACAGAGTGCCCACCCAGACAGACTGTCCACCCAAACAGAATGCCCACCTAGACAGAGTGTCCCCCCAGACAGAGTGCCCACCCAGACAGAGTGCCCACCCGGACAGAGTACCCACCCAGACAGAGTGCCCACCCAGACAGAGTGTCCCCCCAGACAGAGTGCCCACCCAGACAGTGCCCACCCAGACAGAGTGTCCCCCCAGACAGTGCCCACCCAGACAGTATGCCCACCCAGACAGAGTCTCCACCCGGACAGAGTGCCCACCCAGACAGAGTGTCCCCCCAGATAGAGTGCCCACCCAGACAGAGTGTCCCCCCAGACAGAGTGTCCCCCCAGACAGTGCCCACTCAGACAGAGTGCCCACCCAGACAGTGCCCATCCAGACAGAGTGTCCCCCCTGACAGTGCCCACCCAGACAGAGTGTCCCCCCAGACAGAGTGTCCCCCCAGACAGAGTGCACACCCGGACAGAGTGCCCACCCAGACAGTGCCCACCCAGACAGAGTGCCCACCCAGACAGAGTACCCACCCGGACAGAGTGCCCACCCAGACAGTGCCCACCCAGACAGAGTGCCCACCCGGACAGAGTACCCACCCGGACAGAGTGTCCCCCCAGACAGTGCCCACTCAGACAGAGTGCCCACCCAGACAGTGCCCACCCAGAGTGTCCCCCCAGACAGTGCCCACCCAGACAGAGTGTCCCCCCAGACAGAGTGTCCCCCCAGACAGAGTGCACACCCGGACAGAGTGCCCACCCAGACAGTGCCCACCCAGACAGAGTGCCCACCCAGACAGAGTGCCCACCCAGACAGAGTACCCACCCGGACAGAGTGCCCACCCAGACAGTGTCCACCCAGACAGAGTGCCCACCCAGACAGAGTACCCACCCGGACAGAGTGTCTGTCCAGACAGAGTGCCCACCCAGACAGGGTGTCCCCCCAGACAGAGTGTCCCCCAGACAGTGCCCACCCGGACAGAGTGTTCCCCCCAGACGGAGCGTCTAGTCAGTTCCAAGGAAGGAGCCTAAAGTTGGATCAGAGGAGACTGCCGAGGATGTGGCAGATGCATTACTGATGGAATTCCTTTGATGTTCTGAGTTGATGCTGAAATGCCACCCAATCCATCAGTGTGCTGACACTGCTGAGTCTCCTTGGACCCTGGGGACTTGACGCTGCCTTCATTGTCGTCCATCTGCTGCTGTATCTTGGAGAAAGAAGCCTGGGGCTGTTGTTGGAGAAGGGGCTGGTTGAGGGAGGGAGCTGCTGAACATGTTTGAGAGTCTCTCCTTCACAGCGGTGAGCGGTGGAATATCGGGGCCCCGTGCTGGTGGGGGGTTTTCCTGAGCGTTGGTCTGGTGATTTGTCAGCAGAATGAAAGAGTTTGAGGGAGGCTTTCACTCGACCAGAGTGAGCAACAACGAAGCAGTCACCATGACAACAGGGCACCACTCCCATCAGTCCAGCTTTGGATTGGAGGGGCCCAAGGTGAACGGCACTTAACTGGCTTTCATCTGGACAATAAATTGTAACGGTAAATTCAACACCAGCTCCATCGCCAAGAAAGCCCAGCAGAGTCTTTACTCCCTGCCCAGGCTGAGGAAAGCCCACCTCCCATCCCCCATCCTCACCACATCCTACAGGGGGTTCACTGAGAGGACCCTGAGCTGCTACATCACTGCCTGCTTCAGGAATTACCCTCTCTCAGATGGTAAGACCCTATAACGGACAGTGAGGGTCAGATCTGGAGTCAGGCAGGGCTGCCCTCTCTCTCCTGCCTTGTTTGTGGGCTGCATAGAGCCATTTGCCGAGTCCATCAGGAAGGATGCGAGCCTGAGAGGGGTGACTATTCCTGGCAGCGTGGGCCTGCAGGTTAAGGCTTCCCTGTACATGGATGACGTCGCCGTTTTCTGCTCGGATCCGCTGTCCGTGCGCAGACTCATTGCATTTGTGACCAGTTCGAACGGGCCTCGGGGGCCAAGGTAAACTGAGGCAAGAGCGAGGCCATGCTCTTCGGGAACTGGGCCGACCAATCCTCGATCCCCTTCACCGTCAGGACCGACCACCTGAAGGTGCTGGGTATTTGGTTCGGGGGGGCTGGGGCGTGCGCCAAGTCTAGGGAGGAGCTTATCAGTAAAGTGAGGCAGAAACTGGGCAGATGGAAGCTACGGTCGCTCTCCATCACGGGAAAAAACCTGGTCATCAGGTGTGAGGCACTGTCATTGCTGTTGTACGTGGCACAGGTCTGGCCTATTCCCAGAACCTGCGCCGCTGCAGTCGCCCGGGCCATCTTCCAGTTCATATGGAGTTCAAAGATGGACCGGGTCCGAAGGGACTCACTATACAAAGATCTGGGCAACGGGGGAAAAAATACACCCAATGCCACCCTCACCCTGATGGCCACCTTTGTGTGTGGCTGCATCAAGCTGTGTGTGGATCCCCGGTACGCAAACACCAAGTGTCACTACGTACTGAGGTTCTACCTGTCCCCGGTGTTGCGAAGGATGGGCCTGGCCTCGCTGCCGCGGAACGCTCCGAGTAGTTGGACCGTTCCGTACCACCTGTCCTTCGTGGAGAAATTTCTGAAGAAAAACACCTTTGACCACAAGTCCATCAGGAAGTGGTCAGCACGTAGTGTCCTTGAGACCCTTCGGGAAAAGGAGAGGGCGGATCCTGTTGAGTGGTTCCCTGAGCAGACTGTCAAAGCAATTTGGCAGAATGCCTCATTGCCAGAACTTTCTAACAAGCACCAAGACATGGCTTGGCTGGTGGTGAGAAGGGCTCTGCCTGTGAGATCATTTATGCACGCCCGGACTCTCAGCCGCACCGCACGCTGCCCTCGAAGCGGCTGCGGGGGGGACGAGACTGTCACACACCTCCTTCTGGAATGTGCCTATGCAGAGGAAGTCTGGAGAGGAATGCAGTGGTGTTTGTCGAGGTTCGTCCCGAGCAGCGCCGTCACGCGGGACTCCGTGCTCTACGGCCTGTTCCCCGGGACGCACACTGAGACGAACATCAACTGCTCCTGGAGGATCATCAACTTGGTGAAGGACGCTCTCTGGGCGGTCCGAAACCTGTTGATCTTCCAGCTGAAGGAGTTGACCCCGACTGAGTGTTGCAGACTGGCACATTCCAAGGTCCAGGACTACGTCTTGAGGGACGCGCTGAAGCTTGGGGCAGCTGCCGCCAAGGCGCGGTGGGGAAAGGCCACCGTGTAACATCTGCCTGTCTAAAGAAGATCAGGGGGCCCATGCAGTCATTTGGGCTCTGCTGACGCCTCAGCTCAATATGTGAGTGAGAAATGCACTGATCTGTATGTAATAATGAAAATTCGGAGCTGTGTATGTAAATGTGGAAATATGAATGGCATTACCTCATGTACAGTGTATCAAATTATTCTATGCATATTTTATGAATAAAGTATATTTTTGAAATAAAAAAAAAGGACAGTGAGGCCAGCTGAGAGGGTCATCGCAGTCTCTCCCCCCTCCATTACAGACATTTACACCACACACTGCATCTGAAAAGCTAAGAGCATGGTGGACAACCCCACACCCACCTCACTCAAACCCTTCTCCCTCCTGCCGTCTGGCAGAAGATACCAGAGTACCCGGTCTCTCACAGCCAGGCTCAGCAACAGTTTCTTCCTCCAGGCCATCGGGCTCCTTACCACCGTATGATCAAACTCATTCCCATCTGAAACTCTTTGCATGACTTCGAATCGCTGCGGGAACAACGTCTATTATTTACGGTTGTTCTATTCCAGTGTAACGTGTCTGTTCTGCACTTGCTTTTCACTTTATGCGGTGTACCAGTGTGTAGATTGTGCTGTCCATGTACTGGAGGAACGCTGTCCCATTTTCACTGCATCAGTTGTATGTGGGAGAAATGATAAATAAGGCGTTACTCTCTTTCTCTCGCTCCATTGCAAGAGGCTTGGAGTAATGGCCCAGTTTTCGGGTTTTGTGAAGATCGCATTTGGAACATTGTGCACTTTTAATAAAAACTAAAGACTTGAACTGAAAGAGTTACAGTGAAGGCTCACTTCAGTCGGATCCTGTGATGAGGAGCTGAATAAGTTGGACCAATATTCCGGAGTTTCGAGGAATGAGAGGCAATCTCATTTGAACCCGGAAGCCTTGTGAATTTGGGAATTCTCTCCCACTGGGGACTGTGGAGTCGCAGTCAGTCGTCTAGGGCTGGGACTGTTGGGTTTTCCAGGGAGCTGAGCGAAATAAGAAGGATTGTCCAGGATTGGCCCTGACCACGTGTCAAGTGGAAGAGCTTCCATCGCCTGTATTCTCGGGCTCTCGGTAAAAGGGTGGTGACCAGAGCACGGTGACTTCGAACGTGTCTTATCATCATCTGCTGTTTCAAAACTCAATTGTACATCTATCAGAACAACGAACAAACTTTTACCTTTCAGTGCCCGTCCTCGGCAGCTGGAATACTGCCTCCTGGTGTCTGTTCCGATCCCCTGATGCACGAGGATAGTACGGCATTCTGGAAAACACATAAGTCGACACGTGTAGCTTGATAGTCTGCCCAATTAAATATAATGCAGGTGGTAATCACCTCTTCCTTGAATGAACAGGTTGATCTGTCTGTCTCCTTGAACAAGATCTGTCCTATCCTGGGAACCATGTTGGTTTGTTTAATCGGTCCCGGGTTTGAGAGGCGGTGTGTTTGTCATGGCCTTTCCCGACAGGGGCTCTGGGATCCCGGGAATCATTCCTGTGTTTGTGGGAGGTCAGGGGTGGGGCGGAGCTGGTAGCGGTATTTGTAGATGGTGTAGTTGATGAGTTTAGCAAAGGTGTGTGGCACCGGCCTGGTGCCCACCAGCCTGTAGCCCAGCTTGTGATACAGTTGCTGGGCCTCTGTCTGGATGGCTGACGTGCCCAGCACCATGCTGGTGAAGCCAGAGAGATGAGCAAACTCATGGACAGTGTGGCACAGAGCCTTGGCAATGCCCTGGCCACGGTACTCCCGGTGAACGTTCAGTCGTTTCAGCTCGAGGTCAGTGGGTGAGTGGTCAGATGGAATGGCTCCGACTGTCCCGATCACAACACCATCCCACTGTGCCACCCAGAAACAGGCGCCCGGCCGTTCTCTGTACGATGCCCAGATGTCCAGGAGGTCGGCCCTCAGGTTTTGGTCGATCAGGCGGTCCCAAAGTCTCTTGAGGAGCAGGCGGCCCACGAGCAGTAACCCAGCCAGCAGGAAGAGAAACAGCAGGAAGGAGTCACACAGCACCAACAGCAAGGACAAGCTGACAGCGAGGCTGGTCTGGATCACAGGCTGCTTTAGGACAAAGCGACACACCCTGGGGAAGTGCTGGCGGACACCACTGACATACAGGTCCCGCACACTCTGGTAATCCGAGTCCTGGTATACACGGATCTGATAGCTCACCATCCTCACACTGCTGCTGCTGCTGCTGGTGCTGCTGGAGCTGCTGGGGCGGCCGCTGCTGACAGGAAGGGACCTGGAAAAGTGAAAGAGCAAAGTGAGACTGTCAGAGGAAACGATGGTGACAGAAGACTCACAATATTAGAAATATAATGAGTTAACAAACAATCACCCATTCTTCAGACAGACTGTATTCTCTCACACTCTCATTGAGCCCGGTGTGTACACACACTGACGCACACTGAGCCCAGTGTGTACACACACTGACGCACACTGAGCCCGGTGTGTACACACACTGACGCACACTGAGCCCGGTGTGTACACACACTGACGCACACTGAGCCCGGTGTGTACACACACTGACGCACACTGAGCCCGGTGTGTACACACACTGACGCACACTGAGCCCGGTGTGTACACACACTGACGCACACTGAGCCTGGTGTGTACACACACTGACACACACTGAGCCCGGTGTGTACACACACTGACGCACACTGAGCCTGGTGTGTACACACACTGACACACACTGAGCCCGGTGTGTACACACACTGACGCACACTGAGCCCGGTCTGTACACACACTGACACACACTGAGCCTGGTGTACACACACTGACACACACTGAGCCCGGTGTGTTCACACACTGACACACACTGAGCCCGGTGTGTACACACACTGACGCACACTGAGCCCGGTCTGTACACACACTGACACACACTGAGCCTGGTGTGTACACACACTGACACACACTGAGCCCGGTGTGTACACACACTGACGCACACTGAGCCCGGTCTGTACACACACTGACGCACACTGAGCCTGGTGTGTACACACACTGACACACACTGAGCCTGGTGTGTTCACACACTGACGCACACTGAGCCCGGTGTGTTCACACACTGACGCACACTGAGCCCGGTGTGTACACACACTGACACACACTGAGCCCGGTGTGTTCACACACTGACACACACTGAGCCCGGTGTGTGCACACACTGACACACACTGAGCCCGGTGTGTTCACACACTGACACACACTGAGCCCGGTGTGTACACACACTGACACACACTGAGCCCGGTGTGTACACACACTGACGCACACTGAGCCCGGTGTGTACACACACTGACGCACACTGAGCCCGGTGTGTTCACACACTGACGCACACTGAGCCTGGTGTGTACACACACTGACGCACACTGAGCCGGTGTGTACACTCACTGACGCACACTGAGCCCGGTGTGTACACACACTGACACACACTGAGCCCGGTGTGTTCACACACTAACGTACACTGAGCCCGGTGTGTACACACACTGACGCACACTGAGCCCGGTGTGTTCACACACTGACGCACACTGAGCCCGGTGTGTTCACACACTGACGCACACTGAGCCCGGTGTGTTCACACACTGACGCACACTGAGCCCGGTGTGTACACACACTTACGCACACTGAGCCCGGTGTGTTCACACACTGACGCACACTGAGCCCGGTGTGTTCACACACTGACGCACACTGAGCCCGGTGTGTTCACACACTGACGCACACTGAGCCCGGTGTGTTCACACACTGACGCACACTGAGCCCGGTGTGTACACACACTGACGCACACTGAGCCCGGTGTGTACACACACTGACACACACTGAGCCCGGTGTGTTCACACACACTGACGCACACTGAGCCCGGTCTGTACACACACTGACGCACACTGAGCCCGGTGTGTACACACACTGACGCACACTGAGCCCGGTCTGTACACACACTGACGCACACTGAGCCCGGTGTGTACACATACTGACGCACACTGAGCCCGGTGTGTTCACACACTGACGCACACTGAGCCCGGTGTGTACACACACTGACACACACTGAGCCCGGTGTGTTCACACACACTGACGCACACTGAGCCCGGTGTGTTCACACACTGACACACACTGAGCCCGGTGTGTACACACACTGACACACACTGAGCCCGGTCTGTACACACGCTGACGCACACTGAGCCCGGTGTGTACACACACTGACACACACTGAGCCCGGTGTGTTCACACACTGACGCATACTGAGCCCGGTGTGTACACACACTGACACACACTGAGCCCGGTGTGTACACACACTGACATACTGAGCCCGGTGTGTACACACACTGACACACACTGAGCCCGGTGTGTTCACACACTGACGCACACTGAGCCCGGTGTGTACACACACTGACACACACTGAGCCCGGTGTGTACACACACTGACACACTGACCCCGGTGTGTACACACACTGACGCACACTGAGCCCGGTGTGTACACACACTGACACGCTGAGCTCGGTGTGTACACACACTGACACACACTGAGCCCGGTGTGTTCACACACTGACACACTGAGCCCGGTGTGTACACACACTGACACACACTGAGCCCGGTGTGTTCACACACTGACACACACTGACCCCGCTGTGTACACACACTGACACACACTGAGCCCGGTGTGTACACACACTGACACACACTGAGCCCGGTGTGTTCACACACTGACGCACACTGAGCACGGTGTGTTCACACACTGACGCACACTGAGCCCGGTGTGTACACACACTGACGCACACTGAGCCCGGTGTGTTCACAGACTGACGCACACTGAGCCCGGTGTGTACACACACTGACGCACACTGAGCCCGGTCTGTACACACTCTGACGCACACTGAGCCCGGTGTGTACACACACTGACGCACACTGAGCCCGGTGTGTACACACACTGACGCACACTGAGCACGGTGTGTACACACACTGACGCACACTGAGCCCGGTGTGTTCACACACTGACGCACACTGAGCCCGTTGTGTTCACACACTGACACACACTGAGCCCGTTGTGTTCACACACTGACGCACACTGAGCCCGGTGTGTACACACACTGACGCACACGGAGCCCGGTGTGTTCACACACTGACGCACACTGAGCCCGGTGTGTTCACACACTGACGCACACTGAGCCCGGTGTGTACACACACTGACGCACACTGAGCCCGGTGTGTTCACACACTGACGCACACTGAGCCCGGTGTGTACACACACTGACGCACACTGAGCCCGGTGTGTACACACACTGACACACACTGAGCCCGGTGTCTTCACACACTGACGCACACTGAGCCCGGTGTGTTCACACACTGACACACACTGAGCCCGGTCTGTACACACACTGACGCACACTGAGCCCGGTGTGTTCACACACTGACGCACACTGAGCCCGGTGTGTACACACACTGACGCACACTGAGCCCGGTCTGTACACACACTGACGCACACTGAGCCCGGTGTGTTCACACACTGACGCACACTGAGCCCGGCGTGTTCACACACTGACGCACACTGAGCCCGGTGTGTACACACACTGACGCACACTGAGCCCGGTGTGTACACACACTGACGCACACTGAGCCCGGCGTGTACACACACTGACGCACACTGAGCCCGGCGTGTTCACACACTGACGCACACTGAGCCCGGTGTGTTCACACACTGACACACGCTGAGCCCGGTGTGTTCACACACTGACACACGCTGAGCCCGGTGTGTTCACACACTGACACACGCTGAGCCCGGTGTGTACACACACTGACGTACACTGAGCCCGGTGTGTACACACACTGACGCACACTGAGCCCGGTGTGTTCACACACTGACGCACACTGAGCCCGGTGTGTACACACACTGACGCACACTGAGCCCGGTGTGTACACACACTGACACACACTGAGCCCGGTGTCTTCACACACTGACGCACACTGAGCCCGGTGTGTTCACACACTGACACACACTGAGCCCGGTCTGTACACACACTGACGCACACTGAGCCCGGTGTGTTCACACACTGACGCACACTGAGCCCGGTGTGTTCACACACTGACGCACACTGAGCCCGGTCTGTACACACACTGACGCACACTGAGCCCGGTGTGTTCACACACTGACGCACACTGAGCCCGGTGTGTTCACACACTGACGCACACTGAGCCCGGTGTGTACACACACTGACGCACACTGAGCCCGGTGTGTACACACACTGACGCACACTGAGCCCGGTGTGTTCAGACACTGACGCACACTGAGCCCGGTGTGTACACACACTGACGCACACTGAGCCCGGTGTGTACACACACTGACGCACACTGAGCCCGGCGTGTTCACACACTGACGCACACTGAGCCCGGTGTGTACACACACTGACGCACACTGAGCCCGGCGTGTACACACACTGACGCACACTGAGCCCGGCGTGTACACACACTGACACACACTGAGCCCGGTGTGTACACACACTGACGCACACTGAGCCCGGTGTGTTCACACACTGACGCACACTGAGCCCGGTGTGTACACACACTGACGCACACTGAGCCCGGTGTGTACACACACTGACGCACACTGAGCCCGGCGTGTTCACACACTGACGCACACTGAGCCCGGTGTGTACACACACTGACGCACACTGAGCCCGGCGTGTACACACACTGACGCACACTGAGGCCGGCGTGTACACACACTGACGCACACTGAGCCCGGCGTGTTCACACACTGACGCACACTGAGCCCGGTGTGTTCACACACTGACACACGCTGAGCCCGGTGTGTTCACACACTGACACACGCTGAGCCCGGTGTGTACACACACTGACGTACACTGAGCCCGGTGTGTACACAAACTGACGCACGCTGAGCCCGGTCTGTACACACACTGACGCACACTGAGCCCGGTGTGTTCACACACTGACGCACGCTGAGCCCGGTGTGTACACACACTGACACACACTGAGCCCGGTGTGTTCACACACTGATGCACGCTGAGCCCGGTGTGTACACACACTGACGCACACTGTGCCCGGTGTGTACACACACTGACGCACACTGAGCCCGGTGTGTACACACACTGACACACACTGAGCCGGTGTGTACACACACTGACGCACACTGAGCCCGGTGTGTACACACACTGACGCACACTGAGCCCGGTGTGTTCACAATCTGACGCACACTGAGCCCGGTGTGTTCACACACTGACGCACACTGAGCCCGGTGTGTTCACACACTGACACACACTGAGCCCGGTGTGTTCACACACACTGACGCACACTGAGCCCGGTCTGTACACACACTGACGCACACTGAGCCCGGTGTGTACACCCACTGACGCACACTGAGCCCGGTCTGTACACACACTGACGCACACTGAGCCCGGTGTGTACACATACTGACGCACACTGAGCCCGGTGTGTTCACACACTGACGCACACTGAGCCCGGTGTGTACACACACTGACACACACTGAGCCCGGTGTGTTCACACACTGACACACACTGAGCCCGGTGTGTTCACACACACTGACACACACTGAGCCCGGTGTGTTCACACACTGACGCACGCTGAGCACGGTGTGTACACACACTGACACACACTGAGCCCGGTGTGTACACACACTGACATACTGAGCCCGGTGTGTACACACACTGACACACACTGAGCCCGGTGTGTTCACACACTGACGCACACTGAGCCCGGTGTGTACACGCACTGACACACACTGAGCCCGGTGTGTACACACACTTACACACTGACCCCGGTGTGTACACACACTGACGCACACTGAGCCCGGTGTGTACACACACTGACACACTGAGCTCGGTGTGTACACACACTGACACACTGAGCCCGGTGTGTACACACACTGACACACACTGAGCCCGGTGTGTTCACACACTGACACACACTGAGCCTGGTGTGTACACACACTGACACACACTGAGCCCGGTGTGTACACACACTGACACACACTGAGCCCGGTGTGTTCACACACTGACACACACTGACCCCGGTGTGTACACACACTGACACACACTGAGCCCGGTGTGTACACACACTGACACACACTGAGCCCGGTGTGTTCACACACTGACACACACTGAGCCCGGTGTGTACACACAGTAGACAGGTGGATAAAGTTCCCCTCGGTGTTGTTGTGTTCTGACCTGTTGAGTTGCTGTCTTGTCTGCCTGGGTGGGTGCTCCTGCTCTATCTGTGTCTGCTGCAGTTGCTGCTGGGTTGTGCTGCTCTCCTGAATCAGGATGTGGTGAGGTTTCCGCATCTGTGTTGTGTCATTATGCAGATTAGATTCACCACTCAGAGGGTGTCACCTTTCACATCGAGCTCTCTCTGTCAGTTAGATTTCACAACCTGTTCTGTGTCTGTGTGCCAGCAACTTCATTTACATAGCACCCTGCAGAACCTCAGCCTCTGACAATGCAGCTGTGTTTCCCGTGGTCATGTTTGTGCTGACTCAGTCATTAACACTGCTGCCTCACAGCACCAGGGTCCCAGGTTCGATTCCAGCCTCAGGGGACTGACTGTGTGGAGTTTGTACATTCTCCCCGTGTCTGTGCTCCGGTGTCCTCCCACTGATGTGCAGCTCGGGTGGATTGGCCTTGCTATGCAGGCTCTCTGGGTTAGCCCGGGGAAATCCAGGGTTATGGGATAGACGGGTCTCCGTGGAGTGCTCCTTCATGAAGGGCTTATGACCGAAACGTTGACTGTCCTGCTCCTTGGATGCTGCCTGACCTGCTGTGTTTTTCCAGCACCACTCTAATCTAGCCTCTAATCTGCAGTATCTGCTGTACCCACCTTCCCCCTGAATCCGAGAGACCACAGCTGTGTGGGTGTCTTTCTCTATCTTTACATCAGTGTTGGTGGCTGTGTCCGGAAGTACAAGAGAGTGCGTGTCTATCTGTCTTTACATCTGTGTGTCTGTCTGCCTGACTGTGCGTGTCTATGTGTGTCTCTCGGTCGGTTTGTGTGTCTCTCTGTGTTTGTGTCTCTCTCCCTGTCTGTGTGCATATGTGTGTCTGCGTCTGTGTGTGTTTTTGCGTGTGTGTGTATATGTTTGTGCCTGTGTGTGTATCTGTGTCTATGTCTGTGTATGTGTGTGTGTGTGTGTGTGTCTGTGTGTGTGTCTGTCAGCACTCAACTTCTTTTATGTCTGTATATGTATGTGCCTCTCTCTCACCCCTCCCCATCTCTCTGTTTCTGTGTGTGTGAGACAGCATGGCTCTCTCTCATGCTCTCTGAAGGTGAGTGTGTCGCGGGGTGTGTGTGTGTAATGGGGAGTGTGTGTGTGATGGAGAGTGTGTCGCGGGGTGTGTGTGAGATGGGGAGTGTGTTGCGGGATGTGTGTGTGATGGGGAGTGTGTTGCAGGGTGTGTGTGTGTGAAATGGGGAGTGTGTTGTGGGGTGTGTGTGTGATGGGGAGTGTGTTGCGGGGTGTGTGTGTGTGTGTGATGGGGCGTGTGTTGCGGGCTGTGTGTGTGTAATGGGGAGTGTGTTGCGGTGTGTGTGTGTGTGATGGAGAGTGTGTCGCGGGGTGTGTGTGAGATGGGGAGTGTGTTGCGGGATGTGTGTGTGATGGGGAGTGTGTTGCAGGGTGTGTGTGTGTGATGGACAGTGTGTTGCGGGGTGTGTGTTTGTGTGTGTGATGGGGAGTGTGTTGCGGGGTGTGTGTGTGTGAAATGGGGAGTGTGTTGTGGGGTGTGTGTGTGATGGGGAGTGTGTTGCAGGGTGTGTGTGTGTGATGGACAGTGTGTTGCGGGGTGTGTGTTTGTGTGTGTGATGGGGAGTGTGTTGCGGGGTGTGTGTGTGTGAAATGGGGAGTGTGTTGTGGGGTGTGTGTGTGATGGGGAGTGTGTTGCAGGGTGTGTGTGTGTGTGAGATGGGGAGTGTGTTGCGGGGTGTGTGTGTGATGGGGAGTGTGTTGCGGGGTGTGTGTGTGTGTGATGGGGAGTGTGTTGCGGGGTGTGTGTGTAATGGGGAGTGTGTTGCGGTGTGTGTGTGATGGGGAGTGTGTTGCGGTGTGTGTGTGAGATGGGGAAGGTGTTGCGGGGTGTGTGTGTATGATGGAGAGTGTGTTGCGGGGTGTGTGTGAGATGGGGAGTGTGTTGCGGGGTGTGTGTGAGATGGGGAGTGTGTTGCGGTATGTGTGTGTGATGGGGAGTGTGTTGCGTGGTGTGTGTGAGATGGCGACGGTGTTGCGGGGTGTGTGTGAGATGGGGAGTGTGTTGCAGGGTGTGTGTGCGTGTGTGTGTGTGAGATGGAGAGTGTGTTGCGGGGTGTGTGTGTCATAGGGAGTGTGTTGCGGGGTGTGTGTGTGATGGGGAGTGTGTCGCGGGGTGTGTGTGTGTGTGAGATGGAGAGTGTGTGGCGGGGTGTGTGTGAGATGGGGAGTGTGTTGCAGGGTGTGTGTGTGAGATGGGGAGTGTGTTGCGGGGTGTGTGTGAGATGGGGAGTGTGTTGCAGGGTGTGTGTGTGTGATGGGGAGTGTGTTGCGGGGTGTGTGTGTGATGGAGAGTGTGTTGCAGGGTGTGTGTGTGTGATGGGGAGTGTGTTGCGGGGTGCGTGTGTGATGGGGAGTGTGTTGCGGGGTGTGTGTGAGATGGGGAGTGTGTTGCGGGGTGTGTGTGTGATGGAGAGTGTGTTGCAGGGTGTGTGTGTGTGATGGGGAGTGTGTTGCGGGGTGTGTGTGTGTGATGGGGAGTGTGTTGAGGGAGGTGTGTGTGTTTGTGATCGGTAGTATGTTGCGGGGTGTGTGTATGTGATGGAGAGTGTGTTGCGGGGTTTTTGTGTGTGTGATGGGGAGTGTGTTGCGGGGTGTGTGTGTGTGATGGAGAGTGCGTTGCGGGGTGTGTGTATGTGTGTGATGGAGAGTGTGTCGCGGGGTGTGTGTGTGTGATGGGGAGTGTGTTGCGGGGTGTGTGTGTGAGATGGAGAGTGTGTCGCGGGGTGTGTGTGTGAGATGGAGAGTGTGTTGCTGGGGGTGTATATGTGTGTGATGGGGAGTGTGTTGCGGGGTGTGTGTGTGTGATGGGGAGTGTGTTGCGGGGGGTGTGTGTGTGTGTGATGGGGAGTGTGTTGCGGGGTGTGTGTGTGTGATGGGGCGTTTGTCGCGGGGTGTGTGTATGTGATGGGGAGTGTGTTGCGGGGGGTGTGTGTGTATGTGATGGGGAGTGTGTTGCGGGGTTTTTGTGTGTGTGTGATGGGGAGTGTGTTACGGGGTGTGTGTGTGATGGAGAGTGTGTTGCGGTGTGTGGGTGTGATGGAGAGTGCGTTGCGGGGGGTGTGTGTGTGTGTATGTGTGTGATGGAGAGTGTGTCGCAGTGTGTGTGTGTGTGACGGGGAGTGTGTTGCGGGGGGTGTGTGTGTGTGTGTGTGATGGAGAGTGTGTCGCGGGGTGTGTGTGTGTGATGGAGAGTGTTTTGCGGGGTGTGTGTGTGATGGGGAGTGTGTTGCGGTGTGTGTGTGTGTGATGGAGAGTGTGTCGCGGGGTGTGTGTGAGATGGGGAGTGTGTTGCGGGATGTGTGTGTGATGGGGAGTGTGTTGCAGGGTGTGTGTGTGTGAAATGGGGAGTGTGTTGTGGGGTGTGTGTGTGATGGGGAGTGTGTTGCGGGGTGTGTGTGTGTGTGTGATGGGGAGTGTGTTGCGGGCTGTGTGTGTGTAATGGGGAGTGTGTTGCGGTGTGTGTGTGTGTGTGATGGAGAGTGTGTCGCGGGGTGTGTGTGAGATGGGGAGTGTGTTGCGGGATGTGTGTGTGATGGGGAGTGTGTTGCAGGGTGTGTGTGTGTGATGGACAGTGTGTTGCGGGGTGTGTGTTTGTGTGTGTGATGGGGAGTGTGTTGCGGGGTGTGTGTGTGTGAAATGGGGAGTGTGTTGTGGGGTGTGTGTGTGATGGGGAGTGTGTTGCAGGGTGTGTGTGTGTGATGGACAGTGTGTTGCGGGGTGTGTGTTTGTGTGTGTGATGGGGAGTGTGTTGCGGGGTGTGTGTGTGTGAAATGGGGAGTGTGTTGTGGGGTGTGTGTGTGATGGGGAGTGTGTTGCAGGGTGTGTGTGTGTGAAATGGGGAGTGTGTTGTGGGGTGTGTGTGTGATGGGGAGTGTGTTGCGGGGTGTGTGTGTGTGTGTGATGGGGAGTGTGTTGCGGGGTGTGTGTGTAATGGGGAGTGTGTTGCGGTGTGTGTGTGATGGGGAGTGTGTTGCGGGGTGTGTGTGAGATGGGGAAGGTGTTGCGGGGTGTGTGTGAGATGGGGAGTGTGTTGCGGGGTGTGTGTGTGTGATGGGGAAGGTGTTGCGGGGTGTGTGTGAGATGGGGAAGGTGTTGCGGGGTGTGTGTGTGATGGGGAGAGTGTTGCGGGGTGTGTGTGAGATGGGGAAGGTGTTGCGGGGTGTGTGTGTGATGGGGAGTGTGTTGCGGGGTGTGTGTGATGGGGAAGGTGTTGCGGGGTGTGTGTGTAATGGGGAGTGTGTTGCGGGGTGGGTGTGAGATGGGAAGTGTGTTACGGGGTGTGTGTGTGTGATGGAGAGTGTGTCGCGGGGTGTGTGTGAGATGGGGAGTGTGTTGCGGGATGTGTGTGTGATGGGGAGTGTGTTGCGGGGTGTGTGTGTGATGGGGAGTGTGTTGCGGGGTTTTTGTGTGTGTGTGATGGGGAGTGTGTTACGGGGTGTGTGTGTGATGGAGAGTGTGTTGCGGTGTGTGTATGTGATGGAGAGTGTGTTGCGGGGTTTTTGTGTGTGTGATGGGGAGTGTGTTACGGGGTGTGTGTGAGATGGAGAGTGTGTTGTGGTGTGTGTGTGTGTGATGGAGAGTGCGTTGCGGGGTGTGTGTGTGTGTGTATGTGTGTGATGGAGAGTGTGTCGCAGGGTGTGTGTGTGTGATGTGGAGTGTGTTGCGGGGTGCGTGTGTGATGGGGAGTGTGTTGCGGGGTGTGTGTGTGTGAGATGGGGAGTGTGGTACGGGGTGTGTGTGTGATGGAGAGTGTGTTACGGGGTGTGTGTGTGAGATGGGGAGTATGTTGCGGGGTGTGTGTGTGATGGAGAATGTGTCGCGGGGTGTGTGTATGTGATATGGAGTGTGTTGCAGGAGGTTTGTGTGTGTGTGATGGGGAGTGTGTTGCGGGGTGTGTGTATGTGATGGAGAGTGTGTTGCGGGGTTTTTGTGTGTGTGTGATGGAGAGTGTGTCGCGGGGTGTGTGTGTGTGTGATGGGCAGTGTGTTGCAGGATGTGTGTGAGATGGGGAGTGTGTTGTCGGGTGTGTGTGTGATGGGGAGTGTGTTGCGGGGTGTGTGTGTGTGGGATGGGGAGTGTGGTGCGGGGTGTGTGTGTGCTGGAGAGTGTGTTGCGGGGTGTGTGTGTGTGATGGAGAGTGTGTTGCGGGGTGTGTGTGAGATGGGGAGTATGTTGCGGGGTGTGAGTGTGATGGGGAATGTGTTGCAGGGTGTGTGTGTGTGTGTGATGGAGAGTGTGTTGCGGGGTGTGTGTGTTTACGTGATGGGGAGTGTGTTGCAGGGTGTGTGTGTGTGATGGAGAGTGTGTTGCGGGGTGTGTGTCAGGTGGGGAATGTGGTGCGGGGTGTGTGTGTGATGGAGAGTGTGTTGCAGGGTGTGTGTGTGAGATGGGGAGTGGGTCACGGGGTGTGTGTGTGATGGGGAGTGTGTTGCAGGCTGTGTGTGTGGGATGGGGAGTGTGTTGCGGGGTGGGTGTGTGATATGGAGTGTGTTGCGGGAGGTGTGTGTGTGTGATGGGGAGTGTGTTGCGGGGTGTGTGTGTGATGGGGAGTGTGTCGCGGGGTGTGTGTGAGATGGGGAGTGTGTTGCGGGGTGTGTGTGTGATGGGGAGTGTGTTGCAGGGTGTGTGTGTGTGATGGAGAGTGTGTTGCGGGGTGTGTGTCAGGTGGGGAATGTGGTGCGGGGTGTGTGTGTGATGGAGAGTGTGTTGCAGGGTGTGTGTGTGAGATGGGGAGTGGGTCACGGGGTGTGTGTGTGATGGGGAGTGTGTTGCAGGCTGTGTGTGTGGGATGGGGAGTGTGTTGCGGGGTGTGTGTGTGATGGAGAGTGTGTTGCAGTGTGTGTGTGATGGAGAGTGCGTTGCGGGGTGTGTGTGAGATGGGGAGTGTGTTGCGGGGTGTGTGTGAGATGGGGAGTGTGTTGCGGGGTGTGTGTGTGTGATGGAGAGTGTGTTGCGGGGTGTGTGTGAGATGGGGAGTGTGTTGCAGGGTATGTGTGTGTGATGGGGAGTGTGTTGCGGGGTGTGTGTGTGATGGAGAGTGTGTTGCGGGGTGTGTGTGTGTGATGGGGAGTGTGTTGCGGGGTGCGTCTGTGATGGGGAGTGTGTTGCGGGGTGTGTGTGTGTGATGGGGAGTGTGTTGCGGGGTGTGTGTGTTTGCGTGATGGGGAGTGTGTTGCAGGGTGTGTGTGTGCGATGGAGAGTGTGTTGCGGGGTGTGTGTCAGGTGGGGAATGTGGTGTGGGGTGTGTGTGTGATGGAGAGTGTGTTGCAGGGTGTGTGTGTGAGATGGGGAGTGGGTCACGGGGTGTGTGTGTGATGGGGAGTGTGTTGCGGGCTGTGTGTGTGTGATGGGGAGTGTGTTGCGGGGTGGGTGTGTGATATGGAGTGTGTTGTGGGGTGTGTGTGAGATGGGGAGTGTGTTTCGGGGTGTGTGTGTGATGGGGAGTGTGTTGCGGTGTGTGTGTGTGATGGGGAGTGTGTTGCAGGATGTGTGTGTGTGATGGGGAGTGTGTTGCGGGGTGTGTGTGTGTGTGATGGGGAGTGTGTTGCGGGGTGTGTGTGTGATGGGGAGTGTGTTGCAGGGTGTGTGTGTGTGATGGGGAGTGTGTTGCGGGGTGTGTGTGTGATGGAGAGTGTGTTGCGGGGTGTGTGTGTGTGTGATGGGGAGTGTGTTGCGGGGTGCGTCTGTGATGGGGAGTGTGTTGCGGGGTGTGTGTGTGTGATGGGGAGTGTGTTGCGGGGTGTGTGCGTGTGATGGGGAGTGTGTTGCAGGGTGTGTGTGTGTGATAGGGAGTGTTTTGCGGGGCGCGTGTGTGATGGGGAGTGTGTTGCGGGGTGTGTGTGAGATGGGGAGTATGTTGCGGGGTGTGTGTGTGATGGAGAATGTGTCGCGGGGTGTGTGTATGTGATGGGGAGTGTGTTGCGGGAGGTGTGTGTGTGTGTGATGGGGAGTGTGTTGCGGGGTGTGTGTATGTGATGGTGAGTGTGTTGAGGGGTTTTTGTGTGTGTGTGATGGGGAGTGTGTTACGGGGTGTGTGTGTGATGGAGAGTGTGTTGCGGTGTTAGTGTGTGATGGGGAGTGTGTTGCGGGGTGTGTGTGTGTGTGATGGAGAGTGTGTCGCAGGGTGTGTGTGTGTGATAGGGAGTGTGTTGCGGGGGGTGTGTGTGTGTGATGGAGAGTGTGTTGCGGGGTGTGTGTGTGTGATGGGGAGTGTGTTGCGGGGTGTGTGTGTGTGATGGGGAGTGTGTTGCGGGGTGCGTGTGTGATGGGGAGTGTGTTGCGGAGTGTGTGTGTGTGATGGGGAGTGTGTTGCGGGGTGTGTGTGTTTGCGTGATGGGGAGTGTGTTGCAGGGTGTGTGTGTGTGATGGAAAGTGTGTTGCGGGGTGTGTGTCAGGTGGGGAATGTGGGGCGGGGTGTGTGTGTGATGGAGAGTGTGTTGCAGGGTGTGTGTGTGAGATGGGGAGTGGGTCACGGGGTGTGTGTGTGATGGGGAGTGTGTTGCGGGCTGTGTGTGTGGGATGGGGAGTGTGTTTCGGGGTGTGTGTGTGATGGGGAGAGTGTTGCGGGGTGTGTGTGATGGGGAGTGTGTTGCGGAGTGTGTGTGATGGAGAGTGCGTTGTGGGGTGTGTGTGAGATGGGGAGTGTGTTGCAGGGTATGTGTGTGTGAGATGGGGAGTGGGTCACGGGGTGTGTGTGTGATGGGGAGTGTGTTGCGGGCTGTGTGTGTGGGATGGGGAGTGTGTTGCGGGGTGTGTGTGTGATGGGGAGTGTGTTGCGGTGTGTGTGTGATGGAGAGTGCGTTGTGGGGTGTGTGTGAGATGGGGAGTGTGTTGCGGGGTGTGTGTGAGATGGGGAGTGTGTTGCGTGGTGTGTGTGTGATGGAGAGTGTGTTGCGGGGTGTGTGTGAGATGGGGAGTGTGTTGCAGGGTATGTGTGTGTGATGGGGAGTGTGTTGCGGGGTGTGTGTGTGATGGAGAGTGTGTTGCGGGGTGTGTGTGTGATGGGGAGTGTGTTGCGGGGTGCGTGTGTGATGGGGAGTGTGTTGTGGGGTGTGTGTGTGTGATGGGGAGTGTGTTGCGTGGTGTGTGTGTTTGCGTGATGGGGAGTGTGTTGCGGGGTGTGTGTGTGATGGAGAGTGTGTTGCGGGATGTGTGTGTGAGATGGGGAGTGTGTTGCGGGGTGGGTGTGTGATATGGAGTGTGTTGTGGGGTGTGTGTGAGATGGGGAGTGTGTTTCGGGGTGTGTGTGTGATGGGGAGTGTGTTGCGGGGTGTGTGTGATGGGGAGTGTGTTGCGGAGTGTGTGTGAGATGGGGTGTGTGTTGCGGGGTGTGTGTGTGATGGGGAGTGTGTTGCAGGCTGTGTGTGTGGGTTGGGGAGTGTGTTGCGGGGTGTGTGTGTGTGATGGGGAGTGTGTTGCGGGGTGTGTGTGTTTGCGTGATGGGGAGTGTGTTGCAGGGTGTGTGTGTGTGATGGAGAGTATGTTGCGGGGTGTGTGTCAGGTGGGGAATGTGGTGCGGGGTGTGTGTGCGAGATGGGGAGTGGGTCACGGCGTGTGTGTGTGATGGGGAGTGTG
Source organism: Hemiscyllium ocellatum (assembly GCF_020745735.1). Classification (NCBI taxonomy): domain Eukaryota; kingdom Metazoa; phylum Chordata; class Chondrichthyes; order Orectolobiformes; family Hemiscylliidae; genus Hemiscyllium; species Hemiscyllium ocellatum. The sequence continues at coordinate 7,779,827 of NC_083401.1, read as the reverse complement.
TTGCAGGCTGTGTGTGTGGGATGGGGAGTGTGTTGCGGGGTGGGTGTGTGATATGGAGTGTGTTGTGGGGTGTGTGTGTGTGATGGGGAGTGTGTTGCGGGGTGTGTGTGTGATGGGGAGTGTGTTGCGGGGTGTGTGTGAGATGGGGAGTGTGTTGCGGGGTGTGTGTGTGATGGGGAGTGTGTTGCGGTGTGTGTGTGTGATGGGGAGTGTGTTGCAGGGTGTGTGTGTGTGCTGAGGAGTGTGTTGCGGGGTGTGTGTGTGTGATGGGGAGTGTGTTGCGGGGTGTGTGTGTGATGGAGAGTGTGTTGCAGGGTGTGTGTGTGTGATGGGGAGTGTGTTGCGGGGTGTGTGTGTGATGGGGAGTGTGTTGCGGGGTGTGTGTGAGATGGGGAGTGTGTTGCGGGGTGTGTGTGTGATGGAGAATGTGTTGCGGGGTGTGTGTATGTGATGGGGAGTGTGTTGCGGGGTGTGTGCATGTGATGTAGAGTGTGTTGCGGGGTTTTTGTGTGTGTGTGATGGGGAGTGTGTTACGGGGTGTGTGTGTGATGGAGAGTGTGTTGCAGTGTGTGTGTGTGATGGAGAGTGCGTTGCGGGGTGTGTGTGAGATGGGGAGTGTGTTGCGGGGTGTGTGTGTGTGATGGAGAGTGTGTTGCGGGGTGTGTGTGAGATGGGGAGTGTGTTGCAGGGTATGTGTGTGTGATGGGGAGTGTGTTGCGGGGTGTGTGTGTGATGGAGAGTGTGTTGCGGGGTGTGTGTGTGTGTGATGGGGAGTGTGTTGCGGGGTGCGTCTGTGATGGGGAGTGTGTTGCGGGGTGTGTGTGTGTGATGGGGAGTGTGTTGCGGGGTGTGTGTGTTTGCGTTATGGGGAGTGTGTTGCAGGGTGTGTGTGTGCGATGGAGAGTGTGTTGCGGGGTGTGTGTCAGGTGGGGAATGTGGTGTGGGGTGTGTGTGTGATGGAGAGTGTGTTGCAGGGTGTGTGTGTGAGATGGGGAGTGGGTCACGGGGTGTGTGTGTGATGGGGAGTGTGTTGCGGGCTGTGTGTGTGGGATGGGGAGTGTGTTGCGGGGTGGGTGTGTGATATGGAGTGTGTTGTGGGGTGTGTGTGAGATGGGGAGTGTGTTTCGGGGTGTGTGTGTGATGGGGAGTGTGTTGCGGGGTGTGTGTGATGGGGAGTGTGTTGCGGAGTGTGTGTGAGATGGGGTGTGTGTTGCGGGGTGTGTGTGTGATGGGGAGTGTGTTGCGGGGTGTGTGTGTGTGATGGGGAGTGTGTTGCAGGGTGTGTGTGTGTGATAGGAAGTGTTTTGCGGGGCGCGTGTGTGATGGGGAGTGTGTTGCGGGGTGTGTGTGAGATGGGGAGTGTGTTGCGGGGTGTGTGTGTGATGGAGAATGTGTCGCGGGGTGTGTGTATGTGATGGGGAGTGTGTTGCGGGAGGTGTGTGTGTGTGTGATGGGGAGTGTGTTGCGGGGTGTGTGTATGTGATGGTGAGTGTGTTGCGGGGTTTTTGTGTGTGTGTGATGGGGAGTGTGTTACGGGGTGTGTGTGTGATGGAGAGTGTGTTGCGGTGTTAGTGTGTGATGGGGAGTGTGTTGCGGGGTGTGTGTGTGTGTGATGGAGAGTGTGTCGCAGGGTGTGTGTGTGTGATGGGGAGTGTGTTGCGGGGGGTGTGTGTGTGTGTGATGGAGAGTGTGTCGCGGGGTGTGTGTGTGATGGGGAGTGTGTTGCGGGGTGTGTGTGTGATGGAGAGTGTGTTGCGGGGTGTGTGTGTGTGATGGGGAGTGTGTTGCGGGGTGCGTGTGTGATGGGGAGTGTGTTGCGGAGTGTGTGTGTGTGTGATGGAGAGTGTGTCGCAGGGTGTGTGTGTGTGATGGGGAATGTGTTGCGGTGGGTGTGTGTGTGTGTGATGGAGAGTGTGTCGCGGGGTGTGTGTGTGATGGGGAGTGTGTTGCGGGGTGTGTGTGTGATGGAGAGTGTGTTGCGGGGTGTGTGTGTGTGATGGGGAGTGTGTTGCGGGGTGCGTCTGTGATGGGGAGTGTGTTGCGGAGTGTGTGTGTGTGATGGGGAGTGTGTTGCGGGGTGTGTGTGTTTGCGTGATGGGGAGTGTGTTGCAGGGTGTGTGTGTGTGATGGAAAGTGTGTTGCGGGGTGTGTGTCAGGTGGGGAATGTGGTGCGGGGTGTGTGTGAGATGGAGAGTGTGTTGCAGGGTGTGTGTGTGAGATGGGGAGTGGGTCACGGGGTGTGTGTGTGATGGGGAGTGTGTTGCGGGCTGTGTGTGTGATGGGGAAATGTGTCGCGAGGCTTTTGTGTGTGATAGGGAGTGTGTTGCGGGGTGTGTGTGTGATGGGGAGTGTGTTGCGGGGTGTGTGTGTGTGATGGGGAGTGTGTTGCGGGGTGCGTGTGATGGGGAGTGTGTTGCGGAGTGTGTGTGTGATGGGAAGTGTATTGCGGGGTGTGTGTGAGATGGGGAAATGTGTCGCGAGGCTTTTGTGTGTGATAGGGAGTGTGTTGCGGGGTGTGTGTGTGATGGGGAGTGTGTTGCGGGGTGTGTGTGTGTGATGGGGAGTGTGTTGCGGGGTGTGTGTGTGATGGTGAGTGTGTTGCGGGGTGTGTGTGTGTGATAGGGAGTGTTTTGCGGGGCCCGTGTGTGATGGGGAGTGTGTTGCGGGCTGTGTGTGAGATGGGGAGTATGTTGCGGGGTGTGTGTGTGATGGAGAATGTGTTGCGGGGTGTGTGTATGTGATGGGGAGTGTGTTGCGGGAGGTGTGTGTGTGTGTGATGGGGAGTGTGTTGCGGGGTGTGTGTATGTGATGTAGAGTGTGTTGCGGGGTTTTTGTGTGTGTGTGATGGGGAGTGTGTTACGGGGTGTGTGTGTGATGGAGAGTGTGTTGCAGTGTGTGTGTGATGGAGAGTGCGTTGCGGGGTGTGTGTGAGATCAGGAGTGTGTTGCGGGGTGTGTGTGAGATGGGGAGTGTGTTGCGGGGTGTGTGTGTGTGATGGAGAGTGTGTTGCGGGGTGTGTGTGAGATGGGGAGTGTGTTGCAGGGTATGTGTGTGTGATGGGGAGTGTGTTGCGGGGTGTGTGTGTGATGGAGAGTGTGTTGCGGGGTGTGTGTGTGTGTGATGGGGAGTGTGTTGCGGGGTGCGTCTGTGATGGGGAGTGTGTTGCGGGGTGTGTGTGTGTGATGGGGAGTGTGTTGCGGGGTGTGTGTGTTTGCGTGATGGGGAGTGTGTTGCAGGGTGTGTGTGTGCGATGGAGAGTGTGTTGCGGGGTGTGTGTCAGGTGGGGAATGTGGTGTGGGGTGTGTGTGTGATGGAGAGTGTGTTGCAGGGTGTGTGTGTGAGATGGGGAGTGGGTCACGGGGTGTGTGTGTGATGGGGAGTGTGTTGCGGGCTGTGTGTGTGGGATGGGGAGTGTGTTGCGGGGTGGGTGTGTGATATGGAGTGTGTTGTGGGGTGTGTGTGAGATGGGGAGTGTGTTTCGGGGTGTGTGTGTGATGGGGAGTGTGTTGCGGTGTGTGTGCGTGATGGGGAGTGTGTTGCAGGATGTGTGTGTGTGATGGGGAGTGTGTTGCGGGGTGTGTGTGTGTGTGATGGGGAGTGTGTTGCGGGAGGTGTGTGTGTGTGTGTGATGGGGAGTGTGTTGCGGGGTGTGTGTATGTGATGGTGAGTGTGTTGCGGGAGGTGTGTGTGTGTGTGTGATGGGGAGTGTGTTGCGGGGTGTGTGTATGTGATGGTGAGTGTGTTGCGGGGTTTTTGTGTGTGTGTGATGGGGAGTGTGTTACGGGGTGTGTGTGTGATGGAGAGTGTGTTGCGGTGTTAGTGTGTGATGGGAAGTGTATTGCGGGGTGTGTGTGTGATGGGGAAATGTGTTGCGGGGTGTGTGTGTGATGGGGAATGTGTCGCGGGGTGTGTGTGTGTGATAGGGAGTGTGTTGCGGGGTGCGTGTGTGATGGTGAGTGTGTTGCGGGGTGTGTGTGTGTGATAGGGAGTGTGTTGCGGGGTGTGTGTGTGATGGGGAATGTGTCGCGGGGTGTGTGTGTGTGATGGGGAGTGTGTTGCGGGGTGCGTGTGTGATGGGGAGTGTGTTGCGGAGTGTGTGTGTGTGATGGGGAGTGTGTTGTGGGGTGTGTGTGTTTGCGTGATGGGGAGTGTGTTGCAGGGTGTGTGTGTGTGATGGAAAGTGTGTTGCGGGGTATGTGTCAGGTGGGGAATGTGGTGCGGGGTGTGTGTGTGATGGAGAGTGTGTTGCAGGGTGTGTGTGTGAGATGGGGAGTGGGTCACGGGGTGTGTGTGTGATGGGGAGTGTGTTGCGGAGTGTGTGTGTGATGGGGAATGTGTTGCGGGGTGTGTGTGTGATGGGGAGTGTGTTGCGGGGTGTGTGTGTGGGATAGGGAGTGTGTTGCAGGGTGTGTGTGTGTGTGTGTGTGCGCGTGCGTGATGGGAAGTGTATTGCGGGGTGTGTGTGTGATGGGGAAATGTGTCGCGAGGTTTTTGTGTGTGATAGGGAGTGTGTTGCGGGGTGTGTGTGTGATGGGGAGTGTGTTGCGGGGGTGTGTGTGTGTGATGGGGAGTGTGTTGCGGGGGGTGTGTGTGTGTGATGGAGAGTGTGTCGCGGGGTGTGTGTGTGAGATGGGGAATGTGTTGCTGGGGGTGTGTATGTGTGTGATGGGGAGTGTGTTGCGGGGTGTGTGTGTGTGATGGGGAGTGTGTTGCGGGGGTGTGTGTGTGTGTGATGGGGAGTGTGTTGCGGGGTGTGTGTGTGATGGGGCATGTGTCGCGGGGTGTGTGTGTGTGTGATGGAGAGTGTGTTGCGGGGTGTGTGTGTGAGATGGGGAGTGTGTTGCGGGGTGTGTGTGTGAGATGGGGAGTGTGTTGCGGGGTGTGTGTGTGTGTGTGTGATGGAGAGTGTGTTGCGGGGTGTGTGTGTGTGTGATGGGGAGTGTGTTGCGGGGTGTGCGTGTGATGGGGAGTGTGTTGCGGGGTGTGCGTGTGATGGAGAGTGTGTTGCGGGGTGTGTGTGTGTGTGATGGAGAGTGTGTTGCGGGGTGTGTGTGTGTGTGTGATGGGGAGTGTGTTGCAGGGTGTGTGCGTGTGATGGGGAGTGTGTTGCGGGGTGTGTGTGTTGTGATGGAGAGTGTGTTGCGGGGTGTGTGTGTGATGGGGAGTGTGTTGCGGGGTGTGTGTGAGATGGGGAGTGTGTTGCGGGGTGTGTGTGTGATGGGGCGTGTGTCGCGGGGTGTGTGTGTGTGTGATGGAGAGTGTGTTGCGGGGTGTGTGTGTGAGATGGGGAGTGTGTTGCGGGGTGTGTGTGTGTGTGTGTGATGGAAAGTGTGTTGCGGGGTGTGTGTGTGTGATGGAGAGTGTGTTGCGGGGTGTGTGTGTGTGTGTGATGGAGAGTGTGTTGCAGTGTGTGTGTGTGATGGAGAGTGCGTTGCGGGGTGTGTGTGAGATCGGGAGTGTGTTGCGGGGTGTGTGTGAGATGGGGAGTGTGTTGCGGGGTGTGTGTGTGTGATGGAGAGTGTGTTGCGGGGTGTGTGTGAGATGGGGAGTGTGTTGCAGGGTATGTGTGTGTGATGGGGAGTGTGTTGCGGGGTGTGTGTGTGATGGAGAGTGTGTTGCGGGGTGTGTGTGTGTGTGATGGGGAGTGTGTTGCGGGGTGCGTGTGTGATGGGGAGTGTGTTGCGGGGTGTGTGTGTGTGATGGGGAGTGTGTTGCGGGGTGTGTGTGTTTGCGTGATGGGGAGTGTGTTGCAGGGTGTGTGTGTGCGATGGAGAGTGTGTTGCGGGGTGTGTGTCAGGTGGGGAATGTGGTGTGGGGTGTGTGTGTGATGGAGAGTGTGTTGCAGGGTGTGTGTGTGAGATGGGGAGTGGGTCACGGGGTGTGTGTGTGATGGGGAGTGTGTTGCGGGCTGTGTGTGTGGGATGGGGAGTGTGTTGCGGGGTGGGTGTGTGATATGGAGTGTGTTGTGGGGTGTGTGTGAGATGGGGAGTGTGTTTCGGGGTGTGTGTGTGATGGGGAGTGTGTTGCGGAGTGTGTGTGTTTGCGTGATGGGGAGTGTGTTGCAGGGTGTGTGTGTGTGATGGAAAGTGTGTTGCGGGGTGTGTGTCAGGTGGGGAATGTGGTGCGGGGTGTGTGTATGTGATGTAGAGTGTGTTGCGGGGTTTTTGTGTGTGTGTGATGGGGAGTGTGTTACGGGGTGTGTGTGTGATGGAGAGTGTGTTGCAGTGTGTGTGTGATGGAGAGTGCGTTGCGGGGTGTGTGTGAGATCAGGAGTGTGTTGCGGGGTGTGTGTGAGATGGGGAGTGTGTTGCGGGGTGTGTGTGTGTGATGGAGAGTGTGTTGCGGGGTGTGTGTGAGATGGGGAGTGTGTTGCAGGGTATGTGTGTGTGATGGGGAGTGTGTTGCGGGGTGTGTGTGTGATGGAGAGTGTGTTGCGGGGTGTGTGTGTGTGTGATGGGGAGAGTGTTGCGGGGTGCGTGTGATGGGGAGTGTGTTGCGGAGTGTGTGTGTGATGGGAAGTGTATTGCGGGGTGTGTGTGAGATGGGGAAATGTGTCGCGAGGCTTTTGTGTGTGATAGGGAGTGTGTTGCGGGGTGTGTGTGTGATGGGGAGTGTGTTGCGGGGTGTGTGTGTGTGATGGGGAGTGTGTTGCGGGGTGTGTGTGTGAGTGTGTTGCGTGTGTGTGTGTGTGATAGTGAGTGTTTTGCGGGGCACGTGTGTGATGGGGAGTGTGTTGCGGGCTGTGTGTGAGATGGGGAGTATGTTGCGGGGTGTGTGTGTGATGGAGAATGTGTTGCGGGGTGTGTGTATGTGATGGGGAGTGTGTTGCGGGAGGTGTGTGTGTGTGTGATGGGGAGTGTGTTGCGGGGTGTGTGTATGTGATGTAGAGTGTGTTGCGGGGTTTTTGTGTGTGTGTGATGGGGAGTGTGTTACGGGGTGTGTGTGTGATGGAGAGTGTGTTGCAGTGTGTGTGTGATGGAGAGTGCGTTGCGGGGTGTGTGTGAGATCAGGAGTGTGTTGCGGGGTGTGTGTGAGATGGGGAGTGTGTTGCGGGGTGTGTGTGTGTGATGGAGAGTGTGTTGCGGGGTGTGTGTGAGATGGGGAGTGTGTTGCAGGGTATGTGTGTGTGATGGGGAGTGTGTTGCGGGGTGTGTGTGTGATGGAGAGTGTGTTGCGGGGTGTGTGTGTGTGTGATGGGGAGTGTGTTGCGGGGTGCGTCTGTGATGGGGAGTGTGTTGCGGGGTGTGTGTGTGTGATGGGGAGTGTGTTGCGGGGTTTTTGTGTGTGTGTGATGGGGAGTGTGTTACGGGGTGTGTGTGTGATGGAGAGTGTGTTGCGGTGTGTGTATGTGATGGAGAGTGTGTTGCGGGGTTTTTGTGTGTGTGATGGGGAGTGTGTTACGGGGTGTGTGTGAGATGGAGAGTGTGTTGTGGTGTGTGTGTGTGTGATGGAGAGTGCGTTGCGGGGTGTGTGTGTGTGTGTATGTGTGTGATGGAGAGTGTGTCGCAGGGTGTGTGTGTGTGATGTGGAGTGTGTTGCGGGGTGCGTGTGTGATGGGGAGTGTGTTGCGGGGTGTGTGTGTGTGAGATGGGGAGTGTGGTACGGGGTGTGTGTGTGATGGAGAGTGTGTTACGGGGTGTGTGTGTGAGATGGGGAGTATGTTGCGGGGTGTGTGTGTGATGGAGAATGTGTCGCGGGGTGTGTGTATGTGATATGGAGTGTGTTGCAGGAGGTTTGTGTGTGTGTGATGGGGAGTGTGTTGCGGGGTGTGTGTATGTGATGGAGAGTGTGTTGCGGGGTTTTTGTGTGTGTGTGATGGAGAGTGTGTCGCGGGGTGTGTGTGTGTGTGATGGGCAGTGTGTTGCAGGATGTGTGTGAGATGGGGAGTGTGTTGTCGGGTGTGTGTGTGTGTGATGGGCAGTGTGTTGCAGGATGTGTGTGAGATGGAGAGTGTGTTGTCGGGTGTGTGTGTGATGGGGAGTGTGTTGCGGGGTGTGTGTGTGTGGGATGGGGAGTGTGGTGCGGGGTGTGTGTGTGCTGGAGAGTGTGTTGCGGGGTGTGTGTGTGTGATGGAGAGTGTGTTGCGGGGTGTGTGTGAGATGGGGAGTATGTTGCGGGGTGTGAGTGTGATGGGGAATGTGTTGCAGGGTGTGTGTGTGTGTGTGATGGAGAGTGTGTCGCGGGGTGTGTGTATGTGATGGGGAGTGTGTTGCGGGAGGTGTGTGTGTGTGATGGGGAGTGTGTTGCGGGGTGTGTGTGTGATGGGGAGTGTGTCGCGGGGTGTGTGTGAGATGGGGAGTGTGTTGCGGGGTGTGTGTGTTTACGTGATGGGGAGTGTGTTGCAGGGTGTGTGTGTGTGATGGAGAGTGTGTTGCGGGGTGTGTGTCAGGTGGGGAATGTGGTGCGGGGTGTGTGTGTGATGGAGAGTGTGTTGCAGGGTGTGTGTGTGAGATGGGGAGTGGGTCACGGGGTGTGTGTGTGATGGGGAGTGTGTTGCAGGCTGTGTGTGTGGGATGGGGAGTGTGTTGCGGGGTGGGTGTGTGATATGGAGTGTGTTGCGGGAGGTGTGTGTGTGTGATGGGGAGTGTGTTGCGGGGTGTGTGTGTGATGGGGAGTGTGTCGCGGGGTGTGTGTGAGATGGGGAGTGTGTTGCGGGGTGTGTGTGTTTACGTGATGGGGAGTGTGTTGCAGGGTGTGTGTGTGTGATGGAGAGTGTGTTGCGGGGTGTGTGTCAGGTGGGGAATGTGGTGCGGGGTGTGTGTGTGATGGAGAGTGTGTTGCAGGGTGTGTGTGTGAGATGGGGAGTGGGTCACGGGGTGTGTGTGTGATGGGGAGTGTGTTGCAGGCTGTGTGTGTGGGATGGGGAGTGTGTTACGGGGTGTGTGTGTGATGGAGAGTGTGTTGCAGTGTGTGTGTGATGGAGAGTGCGTTGCGGGGTGTGTGTGAGATGGGGAGTGTGTTGCGGGGTGTGTGTGAGATGGGGAGTGTGTTGCGGGGTGTGTGTGTGTGATGGAGAGTGTGTTGCGGGGTGTGTGTGAGATGGGGAGTGTGTTGCAGGGTATGTGTGTGTGATGGGGAGTGTGTTGCGGGGTGTGTGTGTGATGGAGAGTGTGTTGCGGGGTGTGTGTGTGTGATGGGGAGTGTGTTGCGGGGTGCGTCTGTGATGGGGAGTGTGTTGCGGGGTGTGTGTGTGTGATGGGGAGTGTGTTGCGGGGTGTGTGTGTTTGCGTGATGGGGAGTGTGTTGCAGGGTGTGTGTGTGCGATGGAGAGTGTGTTGCGGGGTGTGTGTCAGGTGGGGAATGTGGTGTGGGGTGTGTGTGTGATGGAGAGTGTGTTGCAGGGTGTGTGTGTGAGATGGGGAGTGGGTCGCGGGGTGTGTGTGTGATGGGGAGTGTGTTGCGGGCTGTGTGTGTGGGATGGGGAGTGTGTTGCGGGGTGGGTGTGTGATATGGAGTGTGTTGTGGGGTGTGTGTGAGATGGGGAGTGTGTTTCGGGGTGTGTGTGTGATGGGGAGTGTGTTGCGGTGTGTGTGCGTGATGGGGAGTGTGTTGCAGGATGTGTGTGTGTGATGGGGAGTGTGTTGCGGGGTGTGTGTGTGTGTGATGGGGAGTGTGTTGCGGGGTGTGTGTGTGATGGGGAGTGTGTTGCAGGGTGTGTGTGTGTGATGGGGAGTGTGTTGCGGGGTGTGTGTGTGATGGAGAGTGTGTTGCGGGGTGTGTGTGTGTGTGATGGGGAGTGTGTTGCGGGGTGCGTCTGTGATGGGGAGTGTGTTGCGGGGTGTGTGTGTGTGATGGGGAGTGTGTTGCGGGGTGTGTGCGTGTGATGGGGAGTGTGTTGCAGGGTGTGTGTGTGTGATAGGGAGTGTTTTGCGGGGCGCGTGTGTGATGGGGAGTGTGTTGCGGGGTGTGTGTGAGATGGGGAGTATGTTGCGGGGTGTGTGTGTGATGGAGAATGTGTCGCGGGGTGTGTGTATGTGATGGGGAGTGTGTTGCGGGAGGTGTGTGTGTGTGTGATGGGGAGTGTGTTGCGGGGTGTGTGTATGTGATGGTGAGTGTGTTGAGGGGTTTTTGTGTGTGTGTGATGGGGAGTGTGTTACGGGGTGTGTGTGTGATGGAGAGTGTGTTGCGGTGTTAGTGTGTGATGGGGAGTGTGTTGCGGGGTGTGTGTGTGTGTGATGGAGAGTGTGTCGCAGGGTGTGTGTGTGTGATGGGGAGTGTGTTGCGGGGGGTGTGTGTGTGTGATGGAGAGTGTGTTGCGGGGTGTGTGTGTGTGATGGGGAGTGTGTTGCGGGGTGCGTGTGTGATGGGGAGTGTGTTGCGGAGTGTGTGTGTGTGATGGGGAGTGTGTTGCGGGGTGTGTGTGTTTGCGTGATGGGGAGTGTGTTGCAGGGTGTGTGTGTGTGATGGAAAGTGTGTTGCGGGGTGTGTGTCAGGTGGGGAATGTGGGGCGGGGTGTGTGTGTGATGGAGAGTGTGTTGCAGGGTGTGTGTGTGAGATGGGGAGTGGGTCACGGGGTGTGTGTGTGATGGGGAGTGTGTTGCGGGCTGTGTGTGTGGGATGGGGAGTGTGTTTCGGGGTGTGTGTGTGATGGGGAGAGTGTTGCGGGGTGTGTGTGATGGGGAGTGTGTTGCGGAGTGTGTGTGTGATGGGGAGTGTGTTGCGGTGTGTGTGTGATGGAGAGTGCGTTGTGGGGTGTGTGTGAGATGGGGAGTGTGTTGCGGGGTGTGTGTGAGATGGGGAGTGTGTTGCGTGGTGTGTGTGTGATGGAGAGTGTGTTGCGGGGTGTGTGTGAGATGGGGAGTGTGTTGCAGGGTGTGTGTGTGTGATGGGGAGTGTGTTGCGGGGTGTGTGTGTGATGGAGAGTGTGTTGCGGGGTGTGTGTGTGATGGGGAGTGTGTTGCGGGGTGCGTGTGTGATGGGGAGTGTGTTGTGGGGTGTGTGTGTGTGATGGGGAGTGTGTTGCGTGGTGTGTGTGTTTGCGTGATGGGGAGTGTGTTGCGGGGTGTGTGTGTGATGGAGAGTGTGTTGCGGGATGTGTGTGTGAGATGGGGAGTGTGTTGCGGGGTGGGTGTGTGATATGGAGTGTGTTGTGGGGTGTGTGTGAGATGGGGAGTGTGTTTCGGGGTGTGTGTGTGATGGGGAGTGTGTTGCGGGGTGTGTGTGATGGGGAGTGTGTTGCGGGGTGTGTGTGTGATGGGGTGTGTGTTGCGGGGTGTGTGTGTGATGGGGAGTGTGTTGCAGGCTGTGTGTGTGGGTTGGGGAGTGTGTTGCGGGGTGTGTGTGTGTGATGGGGAGTGTGTTGCGGGGTGTGTGTGTTTGCGTGATGGGGAGTGTGTTGCAGGGTGTGTGTGTGTGATGGAGAGTATGTTGCGGGGTGTGTGTCAGGTGGGGAATGTGGTGCGGGGTGTGTGTGCGAGATGGGGAGTGGGTCACGGGGTGTGTGTGTGATGGGGAGTGTGTTGCAGGCTGTGTGTGTGGGATGGGGAGTGTGTTGCGGGGTGGGTGTGTGATATGGAGTGTGTTGTGGGGTGTGTGTGTGTGATGGGGAGTGTGTTGCGGGGTGTGTGTGTGATGGGGAGTGTGTTGCGGGGTGTGTGTGAGATGGGGAGTGTGTTGCGGGATGTGTGTGTAATGGGGAGTGTGTTGCGGTGTGTGTGTGTGATGGGGAGTGTGTTGCAGGGTGTGTGTGTGTGCTGAGGAGTGTGTTGCGGGGTGTGTGTGTGTGATGGGGAGTGTGTTGCGGGGTGTGTGTGTGATGGAGAGTGCGTTGCAGGGTGTGTGTGTGTGATGGGGAGTGTGTTGCGGGGTGTGTGTGTGATGGGGAGTGTGTTGCGGGGTGTGTGTGAGATGGGGAGTACGTTGCGGGGTGTGTGTGTGATGGAGAATGTGTTGCGGGGTGTGTGTATGTGATGGGGAGTGTGTTGCGGGGTGTGTGTATGTGATGTAGAGTGTGTTGCGGGGTTTTTGTGTGTGTGTGATGGGGAGTGTGTTACGGGGTGTGTGTGTGATGGAGAGTGTGTTGCAGTGTGTGTGTGTGATGGAGAGTGCGTTGCGGGGTGTGTGTGAGATGGGGAGTGTGTTGCGGGGTGTGTGTGTGTGATGGAGAGTGTGTTGCGGGGTGTGTGTGAGATGGGGAGTGTGTTGCAGGGTATGTGTGTGTGAGATGGGGAGTGTGTTGCGGGGTGGGTGTGTGATATGGAGTGTGTTGTGGGGTGTGTGTGAGATGGGGAGTGTGTTTCGGGGTGTGTGTGTGATGGGGAGTGTGTTGCGGGGTGTGTGTGATGGGGAGTGTGTTGCGGAGTGTGTGTGAGATGGGGTGTGTGTTGCGGGGTGTGTGTGTGATGGGGAGTGTGTTGCAGGCTGTGTGTGTGTGTTGGGGAGTGTGTTGCGGGGTGTGTGTGTGTGATGGGGAGTGTGTTGCGGGGTGTGTGTGTTTGCGTGATGGGGAGTGTGTTGCAGGGTGTGTGTGTGTGATGGAGAGTATGTTGCGGGGTGTGTGTCAGGTGGGGAATGTGGTGCGGGGTGTGTGTGCGAGATGGGGAGTGGGTCACGGGGTGTGTGTGTGATGGGGAGTGTGTTGCAGGCTGTGTGTGTGGGATGGGGAGTGTGTTGCGGGGTGGGTGTGTGATATGGAGTGTGTTGTGGGGTGTGTGTGTGTGATGGGGAGTGTGTTGCGGGGTGTGTGTGTGATGGGGAGTGTGTTGCGGGGTGTGTGTGAGATGGGGAGTGTGTTGCGGGATGTGTGTGTGATGGGGAGTGTGTTGCGGTGTGTGTGTGTGATGGGGAGTGTGTTGCGGGGTGTGTGTGTGTGCTGAGGAGTGTGTTGCGGGGTGTGTGTGTGTGATGGGGAGTGTGTTGCGGGGTGTGTGTGTGATGGAGAGTGCGTTGCAGGGTGTGTGTGTGTGATGGGGAGTGTGTTGCGGGGTGTGTGTGTGATGGGGAGTGTGTTGCGGGGTGTGTGTGAGATGGGGAGTATGTTGCGGGGTGTGTGTGTGATGGAGAATGTGTTGCGGGGTGTGTGTATGTGATGGGGAGTGTGTTGCGGGGTGTGTGTATGTGATGTAGAGTGTGTTGCGGGGTTTTTGTGTGTGTGTGATGGGGAGTGTGTTGCAGTGTGTGTGTGTGATGGAGAGTGCGTTGCGGGGTGTGTGTGAGATGGGGAGTGTGTTGCGGGGTGTGTGTGTGTGATGGAGAGTGTGTTGCGGGGTGTGTGTGAGATGGGGAGTGTGTTGCAGGGTATGTGTGTGTGATGGGGAGTGTGTTGCGGGGTGTGTGTGTGATGGAGAGTGTGTTGCCGGGTGTGTGTGTGTGTGATGGGGAGTGTGTTGCGGGGTGCGTCTGTGATGGGGAGTGTGTTGCGGGGTGTGTGTGTGTGATGGGGAGTGTGTTGCGGGGTGTGTGTGTTTGCGTGATGGGGAGTGTGTTGCAGGGTGTGTGTGTGCGATGGAGAGTGTGTTGCGGGGTGTGTGTCAGGTGGGGAATGTGGTGTGGGGTGTGTGTGTGATGGAGAGTGTGTTGCAGGGTGTGTGTGTGAGATGGGGAGTGGGTCACGGGGTGTGTGTGTGATGGGGAGTGTGTTGCGGGCTGTGTGTGTGGGATGGGGAGTGTGTTGCGGGGTGGGTGTGTGATATGGAGTGTGTTGTGGGGTGTGTGTGAGATGGGGAGTGTGTTTCGGGGTGTGTGTGTGATGGGGAGTGTGTTGCGGGGTGTGTGTGATGGGGAGTGTGTTGCGGAATGTGTGTGAGATGGGGTGTGTGTTGCGGGGTGTGTGTGTGATGGGGAGTGTGTTGCGGGGTGTGTGTGTGTGATGGGGAGTGTGTTGCAGGGTGTGTGTGTGTGATAGGAAGTGTTTTGCGGGGCGCGTGTGTGATGGGGAGTGTGTTGCGGGGTGTGTGTGAGATGGGGAGTATGTTGCGGGGTGTGTGTGTGATGGAGAATGTGTCGCGGGGTGTGTGTATGTGATGGGGAGTGTGTTGCGGGAGGTGTGTGTGTGTGTGATGGGGAGTGTGTTGCGGGGTGTGTGTATGTGATGGTGAGTGTGTTGCGGGGTTTTTGTGTGTGTGTGATGGAGAGTGTGTTGCGGTGTTAGTGTGTGATGGGGAGTGTGTTGCGGGGTGTGTGTGTGTGATGGAAAGTGTGTTGCGGGGTGTGTGTCAGGA